>NW_021318592.1:638278-687666 GCF_001605985.2 Dendrobium catenatum
CAGGGGGCTGGTGCGTCGCGCGGGGTGGGTGCGTCGCAGCGGAGTCGGTCGCACTGTCGCAGCGGGGTCACGCCGACTCACGCGGGTCACGCGGCAGCTGGGGTTAGGTTAAACCGGGTTCGCGGGTTGACCCAGCAACCTGCCTGGTCAACCCGAACCCGACCCGTTTTTCAAACGGGTCGATTTCTGGAACCCGAACCCGACCCGTTCTGAAATCGGGTCGGGTCCAACCCGAATTTTTCGGGTCGGGTCCTGGTCAGGTTCTCGTGCCGTGTCAAATATCGACACCCCTAGTAACAGTCTAGCTTTTAAACTAATTTATTTTTAGTTCTTAAGTAATTTTTAAAAATTATTTTGAACAAATTAAAACGCAAACTCACTAATACAACCACTTACATTAGACTTTGAAAAAGATATTGTGACTATAGCCAAAGCACTCAATGGCAAGGTTAAATAGGCTGTGTAATTTTATATTATGCAATAGTACTCTTTCACCTATAAGATTTATTAGGTTAAGAGAATAATCATACATCAGAATAGTCAATCACAATAAAAAGAAAATTATGATATATATTTCAAAATTAAATGTTTATAAAAAAAAAGTAAGTGATTTATATATTTTATATATTTATGTCTATCATAATCAAAATATTAAGAATTTACCCCACTAGATTTATTTGGGTTGGTGGGTGAGCATGGTTGTCAATCCACCAACTCATGTTCGATTCCCTTCTCATGCGGCGCGACCCCTTAAGCGCGGAGAAAATAACTATAGGTCCTGCACCTATAAGGTTGGTTGTTGGTGGCTCGACGAGGGATTAATTACGCCGTCATGCGCCTCCTATTGGGGGTGGCAGCGGATAGATACCCTACAACAACAGCAACAACAACAACAAGCCTTTTGTCGAATTACGTGGGATTGGCAGCGGGTAGATACCCTGTTTCAAAAAAAAAAAAAAAAATTGAAAATTTATTATGAATTTTAGTAAATTTCCTATTTGATGTCAAATATTTTGACACTTTTTTTTTATTTTGCATTTTATCCTCCCTAATTTTTTTCCTATAGCCAACTATTATTAATTTTTATGTTCAAAAAATTTTCTTATTTCATTTATAAATAATATTATATCATTGAAATTTATGCGATCACTACAAATAAGAACAAAAAAATTTAATAAAATCTTTTGGACAACCCCTCAAAGTGTGCATTCATTTATAGCTTCTTTCAGATAGCGTTGGATTTCTGTCAAATTTTATGTGGATATGTTTTGCATGCGAATCCTTTTAAAAAAAAGCCCTTCTAGCCGTTACCACTTACCAAACAATGACGAAATGTCAGAATTACCCTTAACACGCCGACAACGGCAAATATTTGGTTTCTAGCCGTTTGAGAGACCGTATATAGTAGACAGGATTTCCGTCTCTATGTGAACAAGTTAAGTAAATTTAGAGTTTATTTGAGATAATTTTATATCAGTTTTATTTTTAAGATTATAATTAAAATTTATGCCGTTCATCTTGGCCTGTTGCTTGAGAGCTTAGGCTTCTAATTAAGAGGTCCTGAATTTAAATCTTTGTGTAAGCATTGTGTGTGTGAGTTTACCTTAATGACTTAAATGTCCATAAAAAACAATTAAAATCTTATTTAGATACTAATTTATTTTTACGTTTTCATTACTTTTTAGATATTTTTGTGATAAAAAATTATTTTCTGCAATTATAGTTTTGCCAGCAACAATGTTATAATCAATTTTATCAATCGTCAAAGAGACCCTCAGTCATTTTTGAGTTGAGCTTAATAAAGTTCGAACTCAAATTTGAGTTCAATTTTATGAGTTCCAATCGACTCATAATTCCTCTTATTCATAATAAAAGATAGAAAATCATTCTAATTCAATGAATTATTATAATAAAATAAAAAAATTAAAAAAAGAATCAATGAAAAATAATAAGAAATAGCTTAAAAAGAGAATTTTAAATTTTAACTATTTTTTGCAACTTTTTACAAAACATATTATATATTTATAATTTTTAAGTATATTTAATATTAATATTTTCTAAATGAGCTGGCTCACAAGCAGACGAGTTGAGTCAGGGCTAACTCAATATTGACTTGCTGGCCCATCAAGCTCGAGCTACAAGTCATTTATCAAGTCGAGCTCGAATTAGCTCACGAGTTAGTTTGACTCAATTACACGCTTAAACAAAAGTCTAATAATATTTTATTTACTAAAAAAATTCATTAAAAAATTTATTGAAAATTATTGAGTTTTGCTATTGAAACCAAGCTCTAATTGATAAGATTAATTAGAGGAAGCCAAATAGAGGGGGTTTATGTAATTCAACCTTATTTATACATTTGCATTACTATTTTTTTTTTTTTGTGACGAGGAAGCACTGTCCTTAGGCCAGTGAAAATCCTGATCGACCTAGCATGCAACTCACACCAATTTGCACGGGCCAACACTTAAGACTTTCACTGCTTGCTAAGGGATTCGAACCAGAGACCTAGGCTTTGCCCAACCGGTTCTTCACAACCCGGACAAGCAGCAGTGGGTATTTGCATTACTATTAAGATACTAATGTACTATCAAATGTTATGTCCTATGTGATTGGATGTTATCCATTAAATGTTATTTGTCGGATTCAATATTCAAATGCTTGACATTTGATTTGATTTGAATGTCATATAACATATAAATAATTTTTTTTATATATTAAGGGGAAGAAGAAAGAATTAAGGGGTTTTTAATATAAAAATAAAATTGACCAATCTCTCATAAAAAGCATACAAGTTTAAATTATTTATATTGGAAGAGTCTACTTAGAAAAATATTATATCATTCATTAGTCATGAGTTTAAATTATTTTCTTTAATTAAATTATTATTTTTTGTAATTGCAGTAGTTATGTTGAAGACCACTTTTAACCCAATTCAGTAAGATAAATTTTGTTATTCGAAGTAGACAGTGTAATAACACATATTTTATTCTAGTCAAATAAATTTTTTACTGGCTACAGATTTTACTTCTATTGCATGTTTGTTTTCCTATTTATGTATCATTTCATTATCATATGATTGTTATTGTGAATTGGCTAATGACGTGCATGCTACTTCTTTGTCGTGCTTTGAGTTCAGTTGTGGGTTTTGGTTATTTATTGGGCTCTTGAGAGCTCATTATATGCGATAAAATAATTTAAAGTCAGGGTAAGGGAGCAAGGGAGTGAGATGACACGGATTATTTAAGTTTAAATTCTTATTATTTTAATTATTATTTTGTACTCAGGCTATAATTGTAGTGACATGATTGTATATATCATAAGTAGATTACATAATGTTTAAAAATTGAGTACTAATGTATATATTGATATTTTAATTGATAGTTTTATTTTTAATGATATTTATATTTATAGAAGAAATTAGGTAGCTGTGGTTATTGCATATTAAAAGATAAAAAATAATTCTTTTAAATTAGATTTTAGAGCATCATAGAAAGCTAGTATTAGGGACATTCATATGATATAATTTTTCTCATGGGATCGACACTCTATTTTAAACTTTATTACTTGATAGACACGTGCACTTGCATAGCAAATAAGCAAACTATAGTCTCCCGCCCATCACCACTGCACTAGTGCTCTCAAGTTTTTGAAAAATTAATTCAGCGCGACGAAATTGGAGGAAGAGAGATGGAGTGGGTTTTCTGAAGGAGCGTTGTGGCTGGCTTCACGGTACTAGGTCAAATTTTAATATTTAAAAAATCTCTTTTCCCACTATTCATTCATTCGGTCACTTGGGTAGCCGGCGCTATAGAGAGAAGAGAGAACTAGAAAAAGAAAGTCCATTTTGGGCTACTTTGTGTCATTTTCTACTTCCGATCCAGCGTGAAAGTATTCCAATTCGAGGCATTTTCTAAATTTTTTAGAATAAAGTTAGATTTTTGTAATAAAAAAATGAGGATAATTTTACACTAACAAAACTTTTACCATGTAACATTATGCATGTTGTAGAGACCTCAGTTCTAAATAATTAGGGATTTTCTAGAAAATTTTATACTTAGTATTTTGAGAAGTACTATATTTTAAATGCCCAAAAAATAAACTTGAACTAAAAAAATAGTGTTGTACTGTTGTAGGAGAATTAAAGACTCAAAATTCTCTTTTACACATTCCTTGATAATTTTGTTAAATTCTGAAATAGTATATTTTTATTCAATAAGGTTTTTGAAGCCTATCATTATTGCATTTTTTAAAATTTTGGAATGAATTTTTGTATGATTTAATTACTACAATGCAATTAATTATATGTCTTATTGGGTGAAATAAAAAGTTCTGAGGAGATATGGTGTGAGTGAAGCGAGTTTTTCTATTTGTTATAAGCTATATTTTGTTTGTTATAAGCCATATTCTGGTGGCTCTAAGTCATGTTCTGATGCTATAAGCATATTTTATTCTGATGATAGATATTGTGAGTTATAAGAAGGAAGCTTATGATTTATGGCTCTGAAATATAAAGTGCTTGTTATTATATAACTATGATTATTATTCTGTTCTATATAGTGATATTTTTATTACTTTTACTATTATGTTAAATGCTTAATAACTAAATGTTAGGACATTTAGATCGGTTTAAATATGGTTTGTTGAGCTGTGTTTGCTCACATATATTTTGCTTTATGTTTTCAAGGTCTGTGAAAGAGAAAGAGCTAGTCGAGTAATAGTTACGATCTAATCTAAGTCTATATAGGTATTTTTCTTTAAATTTTTGTTCAATCATGACCAACCATTTTATGCACTACTCTTTACTCTGGCATGTGGTCATATACTATATTATGTCTATTATTCATACATTTTAATAATAAGACAAAAAGAAATTTTATAAATAAGCTTATTTTCAGTATACTGGATGATGTTAGTAGTTATGCGATTTTTTTTTTTTTTAAAGTTTGATTTGGAAGAAAATTCTAAATATTTTTTAAAGCTTAGATCTTCTTGGGGTTTGCCTGTTGCAGGCTAACATGATAGGACCTATCTAGTCTGTGGATCTTATCGGATTGGATTATGATAGAATATAAAATATTTTGAAATATAAAATTTCTAATTCTTTATGCTGAATTTATTAAATACATGATATTAGTGGATCTAATAGTTTAATTAAGAGATAAAAATAATCAATTATTTTAAATTTAGATCTTCAGGTGTCACAGCTCATTAAAGTTAGGGCTAGAAGAAATGTTTTTGAAGTTGGGATAGGGTCTTCTCATGCCTGACATGGGCGACTAAGCCTCCCAAGTGCACTAGAAGAAAGGTCTCCGATGTATACAGTTAGTTGCCTTTGAACAAGTATAAATGCCAAATACAATTAATAATCCTTAATTTGGTGGAATGAAGTGCATATTGACCGGGGTGTATATAATTCCCAAGCTTTAATTTATAAAGCGTTTAATGATTTTAGCCCTATAGAATTCCTCACCATTTGAAGTGTGGTGAGGAGTAGGGGTGTCAATTTCGGGTCACGGGTCGGGTTCAGCTCGAATCCGAAATTGAAATGGCACTATTCGGATCAACCCGAATCAAACCCATTTTTGAAAAAGGTCGATTTTTCAGACCCGAACCCAACCCGCTTTGGGTCCGGGCCAACCCGACACGACCCGAATGAACCGAGGCTGTGAAAAAATTGTTAGTTTTATGGTCAAAAAACGGGTCAAACTCCGCTTTTCAGTTCAAAAATAGGTCGAAAACGGGTCAATCTCAGGTTTCCCGTTTCAAAAACGGGTTTTCGGGTAAAAACAGGCCACTTTCGGGTCAAAGGGTTAACCCGAATCCGACCCGATTTTTGAAACGCTATGTAGTAAATAATGCAGATTCATGAAATAAAGACACTATGTAGTAAATAATGCTCCCACTATTTGAGTGCATGAGTGACAATGCATAATTATTGTCCATATATAGTTCATTTGTGTCTTGAGGATCTTAACTTCTCAGTCAAGAACTCAAAGGGACATTTGAACCCCATTTTCTTTTATTATAACTAAAAGGAAATGTATGCTGGTCATTGCAAACTGCATTTAGGCATGTTAAGGTATAGTTTATGAGTGTAGAGAGCTCCAAAAATCTTAGCTAAGTATTGTAAATTATCATTAAATGAAGTATTATAAGCTAATATATCATCAAATTAGAAGACAAAATAACCACAAAACTTATTTTAATACATCATTCATGAGTCTCATAAACATGTTGGGTATGTTGCATAAGCAGAATGACATCACCTTCCACTCGTACGGTCCTTAGCGAATCTTGATTACTTGGCTCAATGCATAGTTAATGATAGTCACTTCCAAATGTTCTGGTATGCCTTCTAAGCATAGCACGGGGATTCAATATTTGATTATACTTTTGTTAATAGATCTTATATCCACACACATGTGCCAATTTCCATCTTTCATGAGCACGAGTAAGGCCAATACAACATTGAATTATGTTGAATTTAACTCACCCAGTGGTTAATTAGTTTGCATTCTTTGTAGAATTTGATGCATTTTTAGGCTTATTTTATAGCGTGAAAGGTTATATAAATTGGTATATGAAATAAAGTCAATTTGATGTTATATAGCTCGAAGGGGTGAAATCTCTTCTTAAAAATATGGCATTTATAAAAATATAATAATTTTTAGAAAAAAATTAGATCTTAATATTTTGATTTTTTTTATTCAAAATTTTTATCTATTTTAAAATGAATATAATAAAAACCTTTTGTTTATCTTAAAAAAAAACATAAAAAACCGTAATCATTGACATATATATATATATATATATATATCATATATGTTTAAGAATAATTTTAATATAATATTTATTAATTAAATTAGTTGGCAACTCACTCAATTCAATTTTATATGTACCAAAATCTTTTTTTACTTAGCTTTAAGGAAAGGGAATGTTGCCTTTTAAGGTATCACATGTCACTGTATAAGATAATATTTCTCAAAAGCAATACCATTTCATTGATACATTTACATGACATGATATAAAAAGAGGAGCTAATGTTTTATAAATGTTAAATGTATTTTATAATTAGAATAAATATAAAATCATAGGCCTCATTACATTAATTTTTTTATAATAATTTATTAGGAATTTAATATAAATGCTAGAATGTTAGCTTTTTCTTCAATAAAAAAAAATTTCACTATAATTTTTAAGATTTTTATTAATTAGATTATTTATCACCCACACAGTAAGAAAATACTAATAAAATTATTTGAAAGAGTAACTAATATTGTGTGGGCGATATAAAGATCAATATTGTGGAGTATTTTATTTATCACTATTGGTTAAAAATGAGTAGGCCTGTCAAGATCTTATTAGTAGAAATAATAGAGGCTCCACCTCTCTTGGATTTCAGAATGTTGTCGCTATATTATTATACTAAGAAAACAATATTTGCTAACTATATGTTGACATCTTTACTGTAGTAGGCCAACTTCTAACCTATTAGCGAGCTTCAAATAAACTCAACCCCAAATTACCGCTCATTAATCTTGTGGCCAATATTTATAAATATGACCTATTTATCAATTTGTGCGATGGTTAGGTCACAAAGAATGCTGGCCTTCCAATGACCCGATTATGAAAGTATATGTATTAGATTTGACATATATTAAGAAAGGTAGAGGTATACCTAAGAAGACTTGGTAAGGAAATTTTAGAAATGAACTTTCTGTATTAGATTTAGATGAGAATTTGACTCTTAACAAGTCACAATGGAGAAAAAAAGATTTGTGTAGCCAACCCCACATAATGGGATAAAGGCTTGCTGTTGTTATTATCTATTTCTACGATGCATCTATGGCATTAAGGCTTATTTAGATCATCTTGTAACAAAATTCAACCTAATTTTTTCATAATAAGCCAATTATATTTATAAACTTCACCAGACCTAGTAGACCAATAAAGAACCCTAGAGGGACTTATGTAACCAACATTTACTGAATTACTCATAACTCATTTAAATCCAAACATGGATGATCTAGGTGCTATTATGATTAGCTTGACTAATTTGTACTAACCCTAAGCCACTATTCATCACCTTAGCCAAACCAAGCCAAGCTAACCTATGCAAAACATAGGATCTATGAAGACATAAATAATAATTTAACCATTATACCTTTTAAAAAATGCAACTTATTTTCATGATTAATAAATTCTTTCGCCTATAACATACCATATACATGCCTTATGAGTAATGATAAATAAATTATATTACTTGCCTAATATTAGCTTAATTTATATTGCCTCATATATTTCTTGTCATGCATAATCAAACTTTCTCTATTTTACCGATAAAATTATGTCTCGTTTTTTTTTAAAATAATAAATGGCTAAATCTATATTTACATCAATATTATGATAACATAAATTTCAAAATATTTTATAATTTATTAATTTAAAATTGATGCCATTTGACACTTTGACTTGAATTATATAAACTTTGATAGAGTCCTTGAAGGGAACATAATATTATTTTTTAATTTATTATTAAATACTGAGCCTATTTAAATTATGCCTAAGCTTACACTAAGAGTGTTTGGTGTAGTTTAAGAAAAACGTGAACAAAAACTTACTTTTTTTACGTGCTTAAGAAAAACGTGCTAGTTACCCTTAAAAAATAACCGCGAGAGGTGCCAGGTGGCAAGCGCGCAAGCATATTCCCGGATCCCAAGGGTTGTCGCCAGGTCATCATACCGGGCCCGTGTTCGGGCCCCACAACCGTACGGTCAAAGCGGGGACCACCGCCCTTTGGTCCACCAGCTGGCTCGAGGACGAGCGGTGAAGATACATGGCAATTCCGTCATTTGACTCACCAGACTGTCGGTCGGGTAACCGCGCGGTTATAGTCACCTTTTACAGTGGGCCCCACGGGCTGCCAGCTCGGGTCGGGGCTTGTCGAAACGGTAGAGCGGCGACGGGTGTCGGTGGGCTTAACCTAACCCGACCTCCGTATAAATTGCCGGAAGGAGAGGAAGAAAGCCGGGGAGGAGAGAGAGCAAACAAGCCAGAGGGAGAGAGAGAGAGAGAGAGGGAAAAGGAAGAGGAAGGTGGCTCTGGGGCCTCAATAGCTGATGGGAGAATCGAGCGGCTCGGTGTCCATTGACGTGGAGAGAATCTCGTTTGGAGGGAAGGTTTGGGCCCCGTAAACCTCAAGCATTCTTCTTTGTATCTGATTTTCGCTCTCTGATTCGATCGAATTTGATTGTTTACTAATTTTCTTAAAGATTTAGCTGTGTTTTATTTGAGAAGAGATTGAGCTTTACAATGCTGGTTTGTTTCTTCCGATCTTGGTGATGGTTTGGATGAATTTTCAGGATTTTTTTTTTGGGGCGGGTTAGCAGCATGAGAATGTTCTGGCTTTCTAACTGTGAAGGAGTTCTTCATAATTTGATTCACAGATTAAGTTAAAAAGAATGTAATTGCTTTTCTGGTTTGGTGAAACTTAGCCTTTCTGCCCTGTAATGTTGTAGCTCGATGAATTTGTATAGGTTCTAGGCGTCGATTAGGAGATGTTATCATCTGAAACAAACGCTAGGTTTTGTTATGCTAAATTATTTCTGTGTCTTTTTGTGGTTTGCAGGAACACCTTATACAAACAAGATGTGGGTCTGTTTCAGTGTCCGTGTTTGGTGATCAGGAAAAACCTGCTCTTGTAACTTATCCTGATGTGGCTTTAAACTGTAAGTTGAAATTTTATACTTTATTTGCTTCAATGTATTCTTGATTTGTCCTCTTTTGTGTAGAAATAGAATTATTTGTGTTTTCTTGTAAACGTAAAAAGGAAACATATAAAGCTGCTTGAAAATTCAGAAATTACCGGAAAATACAATTTAGATAATCTATTGCATTACTTTGATGATTGCATACTACAGTTACTACTTGTCAACGACTTTCTGCTTCTTTTATAGTATTTTCTTATACTGGAAGCAAGAGTTTCATTTATTAAGTATAACTCATTCATTTATGTTTCAATTCCAATTAACTGTGTAAGAATTAAGTGATTGAAGAAGTTGCATTCATGCTCAATGATTTATTTAGGGAGCAATTTCAATGTTTATTTTTTTTTTTATGGTTTTTTACCAGATATGTCATGCTTTCAAGGATTGTTTTTTACTCCAGAGGCTGCTTCTTTGTTACTTCATAATTTTTGTATATATCATATCACCCCTCCTGGACATGAGGTCAGTCATTTAGTTTTACCTCCTTTAAGTTTTCATTCCAATGTTGTAATTTTTTGTTTTGCTCTAATTGGAACAACCTTCTCACATGAGTTTCCCCGCCTTCCTCAAGAGTTCCTACAGTTTGGAGCTGCTCCTATTTCTATGCACCTCCCAGTGCCTTCTGTTGATGAGTTGGCAGATCAAGTTGCGGATGTTCTTGATTTCTTTGGGTAATATTCTTTACTACCTGGATAATTATTCTTCTTTCCAAACCTTAATACTTCCATAATCACAAGGAGCAGAGATGATTCAACATTTTCTGAATACTTTGTTTATTAAAAATCTCTCTTTTAATCTAGGTTAGCAGCTGTGATGTGCATGGGTGTCACTGCTGGTGCTTACATCCTTACCCTTTTTGCTGTATGTTTTCTCATTAGTAAATGATTTTTAATAGCATTATAATAAATTTAGTTTTTTAACCCTTAAATCTTCTAATTAATGCAGTCAAGATATCAACACCGAGTTATCGGTCTGATGCTTATATCGCCATTATGTAAAGCTCCCTCCTGGACCGAATGGTTCTACAATAAGGTAAGATTTGAAATCCTCAATCCTCATCCACCAAAGAGATGGGATGTTTGAGTATTTAAAAACAAAAGAAGAAAATTATATTTTCAAAAAATTATTGTGATTGCTAATCTCTTACCATTATCTCTCAGGTGATGTCGAATTTGTTGTACTTCTATGGGATGTCCGGGCTGATTAAAGATTTTCTGCTTCAGAGATATTTCAGTAAGGTGAGATACTGCAATTTGCTTCAGCATGTGAATTATATTAACGATCATTTGTTTCATCTTCTTGGTGTTTCCTGCAGGAAGTTCGAGGAAATACACAAGAGCCTGAATCAGATATAGTCCAGGCCTGCAGAAGCGTTAGTTATTCAGTGAATCCTTTTTTTTTTCCTGTCTTGCTTCTGCAATTAGAGGCAAGCTTACTGATTTTCTTTGATTCCATTGCAGCTTCTAGATGAAAGACAAAGCTTGAACGTCTGGCGATTTCTTCAATCAATGAATGGGTATCACGTCCCCTATGATTTTTTATTTTACAATAGGAGATTTCAAGCAGCTCTTTCTGAACAAAGCTTCTTGCTATTTGAATAGGAGACGTGACTTGACTGAAGAGTTGAAGAAGCTTCACTGCAGGACATTGATATTTGTCGGTGACAGCTCTCCCTTCCACTCTGATGCTCTCCACTTGACCTCCAAGCTTGACAGGAGATACAGTGCCCTTGTTGAGGTATGAAGGATCTGTAACTTGGGATTAACTATGGATTAAACGTAATATAATAAATTACTATGTATAATCTTCCCTGCTCTATTATCCAATAGTTATATAGTTGAGCCTGGGATTCGATTCATTTCTTATACCAATAGGAAGAACTGTTGTGTGTGCCAAACAGTGATTGGATCAGATCTTAATCACTATGGATTGACCAATCCCTATGATCACTAATTAAGGTAACATTTCAGACAGAATCCAGAGGCCCAAATTAACCTGAACTCCATGTGGAGATCTCATAAAAATTGAGATTCAGGAGGTGGCTTGAGTTTTGCTTTTGTATTTCGATCTTTGCTTTCAGCTTGAAAAGTATTCTATTAAGGTTTTGTGGCAATTTTGCACTGTTTTGGGATTTGCTTTCCCAGCAGCAACTATAATTATATTTGATCACCTTTTTTCTTGCTGCTTTTAGAATTACTTTTGTTGAAAAACAGTTTTTAATAATCAGATCTGAGAGTTGTTCTCATAAGAAAAAAGATTTATAATCCCATAGCATTTTTCAAAGAAGTTATTTTCCTACAACAACTCTCTAATTATTTCTAGGAACAGCTCAAACGGATCTTAAAATTTCACTTGAAAGCAGTTCAGATGCAGCATTTTAAACAGGAAAAAAAAAAAAAGTCTGAAGCCCAAACCAATTTCACACCGTCCTGAAATGACTATGAAGGCTTCATTTGGGATGGCTTTTTAGTCACTTTAAGAAGCAGTAAAAAAGCCGTCCCAAGCGAAGCCGAAAAAGTAATGCATGGGACATGCGGCTTTTAAATTGCTAACTTGTTGTGAACTGGGGCTGACTTGCAGGTCCAAGTGTGTGGGTCACTGGTGACAGAGGAGCAGCCGCACGCCATGTTGATTCCCATGGAGTATTTCCTCATGGGATATGGGCTTTACCGGCCATGCCAGCTGAGCTTAAGCCCTCGGAGCCCTCTAAGCCCCTCCTGCATTTCGCCGGACCTCTACTCGCCGGAGAGCATGGGCGTGAAGCTGAAGCCGATCAAGACCAGAATTGCCTTGAAAGCTTGATGTGACTGGTAGGTGGCCTGTATCATTACATGCTTTGTCTGTATCTGATGAATCTAGTTGTTGGGTGGGGGTGTAGATAGATGAATACAAATAGTGTTAAGGGGGCAGTTCTTTCGTTTTGTTTTATTTTTCCATTCAATTGTCGCCCTCATAGTTCTTTTTCATTATAAAGAAAGGTTAATGTTCCTTTTTTATTTTATTTTTATCATATATGTGACTACATAATCATTATTGATAAAAAGACTGTGCTGCCGCCGGCATTCAATCATTATATGCTGTAGCTGGATTATTTATTGCCTTTATTATTATTTTTGTATGCTTATTGTTAACTATTTTGATCCTCATGAATTCACATCCTATTTTGGATTAATCTTTGACTGCATATGCGCGCAGTTCATTTTTATTATGTATTTCATATTTCATTTTGTGATCCATTAAGGATTGATGGCTCTATTGTTAGCCTATGAAGTATTTGCTAGTTTCGTGGTGAATCTGATTGTTTCGATCAATTATGTTGTATTGTTGTCTTGTACCTCAATTCAGTATGTCGAGCTTGTTGGGGGGTTTAAACCGTTTTGGGTTTTGGCTCCCGGCACTATAAACCCAAGCGTCTCAGCACTGTACACTTGAGCTCCTTGGTGTTGCGTATTTTTCTTGGAGAAAAGCAAAGAGTGGTAGCGCTACAGTGCTCTAGACTCTAGCACCACAACGTTTTAGGCAGACTGAAGACATCAAGTTGATCAACACGGTTCTCCAAACTGTCACTGCGGTGCTGCGAGACAAGTTGATAGTTTTCTTTGTTGTTTTTCATTAAGGGTGGTGTACTTTGGTGATTATAGTGTGGATCTCTTTGTGTATTCTAGTGTGAGAATCGTGCAAGAGATAATAAACACAGACAGAGCGAGAGAAGAGATATCTATACTCTTTCTCTCAAATTATCATAGTGAATTTCTTGATGTCATGTTACTTTGTGGTTTTTTTCTTCGTTTTAGATTTTTGCACGTTAAATACTTCTGGTTTTTTTTTCCACTGCAATTTTTTAATTTCTTGTTTGTTTCGCTGCTCGTTTCACTCTCCCCGAACAATTGGTATCAAAGCTATGTTATTCAATTCAAGTAGGAGTAACGATCGATGAAGCAAAATTTAAGATTGAGAAGTTCAATTGTTTGAATTTTGCATTATGGAGGATGCAAATTGAAAATTTATTGTACTAGAAGTTGTATTTACCGTTGACAGGAATCACCAATAAGTCGGATTTAATGATTATGGAGGAGTGGGAGGTGCTTGACTGCACACAACTAAGTTTGATTCAACTTGCATTTTCCTCTTTTGTTGTATTCAACATTGTAAATGAGAATACTACAGTCGACCTCATAATTGCACTTTACTAAAATGCATGGGAAGCTGTCGATCTCAAACAAAATGTTTTTGATGAAGATGTTAGACATTATTTTAATGGTAGAGCACTTGAATAATATGAACACTATGATGAGTCAAATTTGTTTCGTTGGAATCAAGTTTGATGATGAGGTGAGAGCGTTGTTGTTGTTATCTTCACTGCTAGATAGTTGAGATGGGTTGATTACTGCTGTGAGTAACTTTTTAGGGGGTTCAAAGTTGAACTTTAAAGACATTGTGAGGTTAGTGTTTAATGAACATGTTAGCAGAAAGTTAGTGTTTAATGAAGAGGTTCGCAGAAAGGTGAATGGTGAATTTTCAAATTCTGCTTTGAATGTTGAAGCAAAAGGAAGGGGTTTAGATAGAAAGAGGGAGATCAAATTTCAAGAGAAGACAATCTACTTTAGATAGAGCAAAAGTTGTGTCCTAGAACAGTGAAAAGAAGAGTTACTTGAAGGATTGTACTGTTCCAAAAAAGGTAATTGGTGGAGGCTATGACAAATATCACGCTACAAATTTATTTGCATATGAGTTTCAGTCAAATTTTTTTATTTTTTCTCTGTACAATATTGGATCTTGGTTTATAGATTCAGATGTTTTATTTCATGCAAGTTCTAACAAAAAAGTGTTCAAGAACTAAATAGAAGATGATATGGGCAAATTGTATTTGAGAGACAAGTAAGTCCTACAATATTATGGGATGGGGAGATGTTGATATCAAAATATCAGTTTTGTAAACTTGGAAACTCAAGGATTCTAGGTATGTTCTTTGTCTGAAGAGAAATTTAGTTTATATGAGAATCTTGTAAACTCAGTCAATATGATATCATTTACAGGAAATTCATGGAAGGTGACAACAGGGGCTATGGTTATAGCTCGTGGTAGCATTAAAGGCACATTGTATGTTATCAACAAAATATTAGATAATATCGGACTAACTAATTCATATGTTGATGGAGATCTTTGACATCAAAGATTTGGTCATATGCATAAGATTGATATGCATTCACTTCTTACTAGAGGAAAGCTTCATAGTTTAAAATATATAAATATAAATTTTTAAAAAGAGTATGTATATGACAAGCAAAAAAAGGCGAGCTTTTCAAAAATTGATTCAAAAGTAAAGTTAAAGAAGTTGGAGTTGGTGCATATTGATGTATGAGATTATACACCAATTTGTTCTATAGGAGAGTCATTGCATTTTATCACTTTTATTGATGATCATAACAAAAACATATGAATGTACTTCTTAAAACACAAGCCAAATGTATTTGATATTATCAAGAAGTGGAAGGCTTAAAGTTGAGAATGTGACATGTTTAAAGTTGAAATATCTCAGATCATATAATAGTGGCGAGTATCATGATAAGATGTTTAAAGAGTATTGTGTTTTGAATATGAACAGATATGAGTTCATTATTCCAAGAATATCACAACAAAATGATGTTGCAGAGCAAATGAATATAACTATCACTAAGTGTGCTAGGAGCAATTGAGGTTGCATGTAGATCTATCCAAACAGTTTTAGGCAGAGACATTGAATATTGATGTTTATTCAATCAATCGTGGTCCTTTGGTTTCTATAAATGAGAGGTTACCTTAAGAAGCCTAGAGTGATAATGAGGTAAGTTTATCTCACCTCAAAATTTTGGTTGTTAATTTATATTCATGTTGATGCAGGATCTATAAGTAAGCTTGATTTAAAATCTATCAAGTGTATATTTATTAGATATGATTAAGATGAATTTGGCTATAAAATTTAGAATTATTATAATCAGAAATTCATCAGGAGCAAGGATGTTAAATTAATGAAAATGAAATACACAAAGATAGAAATGAGGCTCATGTAGATTCTTCCAAATATGTTGACATAAAGAATGATGATAATCAAGAAGACAAAGATGAGGAAACATAGAGGGTTTCTCAGACACCTACTATGGAAGTTGGGAGATCCAGCAAAATCTCAAAGCTAGTACAAAGGCATTCTCCTTCCTTATACTATTTTTTGCTGACAGATGATGGTGAATCAGAGTGCTATGATGAGGCCATTCAAGTTAATTCAAAGAAGTGTGAGTAAGTTATGAATAAAAAGATGCATTCACTTAGGTTGAATCAGACTTAGGATTTGATATGCATTCACATGGCAATAAGGCACTGCATAATAAATGGGTTTACATGCTGAAAGAAGAACCTGATGATAGCAAGTACTATAAAGTCAAGCTTGTAGTTAAAGGTTTTCAACAAAGGAAAGGAGCATATTACGTTGTAATTTTTCTCTCCAGTGGTGAAGATAACTACACTCAGAGTTATGTTGAGCATAATAATAGTGGATAATTTGCTTATAGAGTAGATGGATATAGATAAAATATTTCTTCATGGTGACTTGGAAGAAGAGTTTTATGTGATGTAATATCAAGGATGTGTGGTCACAAGTAAAGAAGATCTGGTGTGTATGTTGAAAAAGAGCTTATATAGACTGAAGTAGACACCAAGAAAGTGGTATAAGAGCTTTGACTAGTTTATGTCAAATAATGACACATAAAGTGTCAGGTAGATCACTGTTATTTTTTTAAATATTTTGATAACGATTATATCATTCTGCTTTTATATGTGGATCCCATGTTGATTGTGGGGTCAGATGTGAAGATAATGTATCTAAATGAGCAATTATTAAAAGAGTTTGGAATGAAACATTTGGGTCCAGTAAAAATTTATTGGTATGAGAATTAGTAGGGATAGAAGTGTAGTTATATTTAAGTTGTCTCAAGCTGAGTATGTTGAAAAGGTGCTACAAGGTTTCAACATGAGTGAGGCAAAGTGTGGGTAGTCTTTTTTTTTTTTTGTTATATAAGAAACAATCGCCTAAATTTGAAGCAGATGAAGAACATATGAAGAGGACTCCATATACTTCAGAAGTTGGAAGTTTGATATATGCCATGATTGGTATGAGACTAGATATAAACATAGTGGGAGTAGTCTGTAGATTTACAAGTAACCCAAAAAAACTTTATTGGGAGACAATTAAGTGTATTCTCAAGGAGGATTAGTTGACAAAGCTCTTTGTTTTGGAGATATAGAGATTGATCTATAGGGAGGGATATGTAGATTCTAATCTTGCTGAAGATCTTGATGGTAGGAGAAGCACAACTGATTATATCTTCACTTTGGGAAAGACTGCAATGAGTTGGGTTTACAGAAAATTGTTGCGCTCTTAACTATAGAAGCTGAGTACAATAATATTACTAAGGCTAGCAAGGAGATGATATGATTGCAAAGTTTCTTGGCAGAACTTGGTAAAGAGCAAAGGAATGTGAAGTTGGATAGTGACAACATGAGTGCTATTCATCTAGCCAAGAATGCTGCATTTTATGCCAGGATGAAGCTCATCCAGCTTTTGTACCATTTCATCACATTGCTTCTGTAAGATGGTTAGTTATTTTTGGAGAAGATACACATAACACAAAATTCTACAGACATGCTGATAAAGACGGTGACAGTTGGTAAACTAAAGCTATGTAGCTTCAGTTCAGGGGCATAACTGTTCTTATTTTATGGGGGGGGGGGCAATTGCCCACACCTTAAATTTTTTTTTTTATGAAAGAGTGGCAATTAGGTAAGTTAACCCCCTAAATATCTTATCACCCCCCCCTTCCCCTTGCCCTAACAAGCCGAAATCACACTCAAAAACAGCGAAAGTAATTGCGCAAGACGGCGGGCGAGAGGGAAGGCTTCGCAGTTTGTAGTTGATTCGCACAAGACGACGAGAGGGAAGGGTTCGTTCCGACGTTCATGATTCGCGAGTGCCTCCGGTATCGGGAGATCTAGGTCAGTTTTGATTTTTGAGCACATTGATTGATTGTTGTGTTTGTTATTTTCGAACACATTACTGAAGTTCGCACATCATTTATAGGGATCCTGCGTGCCTTTCATTTATTGGAGAAGATTTCAAAAATTGGAAGAAGAAAGAAAAATTATTATGTCACGTTGGAGATCACAATAGTGTACATAATCAAGCTAGATAAAAATGTGAAGATTTGATGAAGAACCAAGAACACATTGTTTCAGCTTTATGGTTAAGCAAAGATGATAAGAACAAAAAAACAATATAAGATCATGTTGACTGCAATAATTGATTGTGTTAGATTTTTGTTACGTCAGGGACTATCATTTCGTGGGCATGATGAGTCTTCCAATTCAGATAATCGAGGAAATTATTTTGAGTTATTTGATTTTCTAGCTGATCATAATGAGAAAATTAAGACAGTGACATCTGTATATGCTAGCTCAAATCTGAAGTTAACTTCACCAAAAGTCCAGAAAGAAATATATTTTGCTACATCAGCTCAAACTTTATCATATATAATGAAAGATATTGGTAACTCATACTTCTCACTTATTGTTGATGAATCCCATGATATTTCTACGAAAGAACAAGTTGCTATTGCAGTGAGATATATAGATAAGTTAGACCAAGTGATTGAAAGATTTATAGGCATCAAACATGTCACATCCACTAATGCAATTACACTGAAGGCAGCCATAGAAGACATTCTAGACAAACACTCGTTGAGCATACAAAGGATACGTGGTCAAGGTTATGATGGGGCATCCAATATGCGAGGGGAATTTCATGGTTTAAAGGCCCTTATTCTAAATGATAACCCGCAAACATTTTATGTTCACTGTTTCGCTCATCAACTCCAATTATGTTTGGTAGCAGTGGCAAAAAATCATTGGCAGGTAAAACATCTTTTTGAGTTTACTTCTAGAATTATTAATACTATTGGGGCTTCTTGTATTAGTTTATTACTAAGAAAATTTTGCCATAGAAGACATTCTAGACAAACACTCGTTGAGCATACAAAGGATACGTGGTCAAGGTTTCAGTTAGTCTTCATAAAGGATGAGAATGGGGGTGAGCCACACCACATGCACTATGATTGGTGCTGCATATCGGGAGAATGATTGATCATAATCAGTTTCCTAGTGGGAGATTATTAGTTTCGTGTAAAATACGATTTTGTTGATCAATCGTGTTGTATTATTGACTCGGACCTCAATTCAATATGTTCAGCTTGCTGGGGGTTATAGGGGGTATTTACACTGATTGGTTCTAGCGCCGCGACGTCGTATACTTAAGCGCCCGATGGTGTGCACCTAAGCGCCCCAACACTTCATATTTTTTCTTGGAGAAAAATAGAGAGCAATAGCCTTGCAACGCTCCAAACATCGGTGTTGGAGACAGAGAGTTGAGCGTCATGACGCTCCAAAATGGTACTGCGACACTGTGAGACGGGCTGAGATGGTCTGGTAGTTTTCTTTCTCATTTTAAATTAAAGGTAGCGTCCCTTGGTGGTTATAATGTGGATCTCTTTGTATGTTCTATTGTGAGAAAGGTGCAAGAGAGAACAAAGGCAAGGAGAGAGTGAGAGAGAAGAGAGATTTATATTATTTCTCCAAAATTTTTATACTTAATTTCTTGGTGTGATGTGCCTCCATAGTTTTTTTCCGATTTTAAGTTTTTACAATATCAAATCCTAATGTTCTTTCTTTTTTCTCCACATTTTTTTTTTAATTTATTTCGCTCCCCCTTTTGTTTTTTCAACCACTATTATAGATCCTTTTTTATTATTCTTTTTATTTTTCAGAAATTTTTATAGTGAGAAGTTTATTAGAATTATATTTATTAATATTGGGAGCTATAAGAAAGTTAATATTATACTTTTTAAGAAAGTGCATATTTATAAGACTCACAACTATTTTCAAAACAATTATCTCATCTATAATAATTTCATAATGATCTTTATAAAAAATTATAGGGACTCTAAACAAATTCTAAATTTTCAGGCGTTGAAGCAGGTGGGGCTTTTTCCTTATTCACATGTTATATTTTGCTATTCTTTGCCCAAAAGCAAGTGGGGCTTTTCCATGGCAAATCATTACTCGTCCGCTGTTCAGATTCGTCCGAACACCAATTCAGACGCGTCACATCACCGAAATACACCGGACCCCAGTGTATTTTGGTGACGTGGTGCATCCGGATTGGATGTCTGAACGTCCGGTGACCGGACGAATAATTCACCCTTTTCCATAGGTCTCCTTCTTGATATTTAAAAAATTGCTCTAAAAATAGTAAAATATTGACACTTAAAATGATTAATTAATATAAATCTTTTGCCCGGTCAATCGGCCGGTCTTGGTATCAGTGACTGCGTTTGTTAATGGAGAGATCACCTTCATGGGATCTCATAAGCTTGCGAGATCCCAATGTTCTTTGGGAACTCCCTTGGCCCTTGGTCAAGAAGACATGAATGTTTTTTCTTTTTTAAGTAAAAGATCAATTGCAGATCAGTATATTTATTTTAATAGTTCAAAATTTTATGTTTTTTTTTTTTTTAAATATTGCATCAAGTATCATAAAAATGTCCCAAGTCAATTTGACTTGGTTTAGTGTTTGAAGCACTAGTTGAATTAAAAAGATTTAGATTTCGTTCGAGATAGCTTTTTTTCCTACTTTATGAAGTAGCTTTCTATTATAAAAAAATTATGGTTCAAAAAATTTGTATACTAAAAAGTTATTTTTAGAAAGAAATAATTAAGTTGTCCCGAACGAAGCTTTAATATGATGGACTCGCCAAGGTGTCACTTAACTTGCTATGGTGATTCAACTTGTCATGGTCATGATGAACTCGCCCACCGTATCGAATTTGATAGAATCTGAAAGAGCTTATCGCACTTAAAGTGACCTCAATGCAATTAAGGCTTCGTTTTGGATGGCTTTTTTATTGCTTCTTAAAACAGCTTTTTAGAAAAATTGCTTTAAGAAGCAGTAAGAAAACCGTCCCAAACGAAGCCTAAATCTATCCTTTGCTCCTATTGTAAGTCCTTTTTCGAAAGTATCGAGTTGTATCCAGGGGTGGAACCGGCCTTGATTCTTAGGGTGGGGCAAATTTAGCTAGGGAGCAATCACCTAAAGATCATAGTATTTAAATTTTTTTAGGGGGGGGGGTTATCAAATCATGTCGAAAAGTCGACTACGAAAACACAAAACAGATCACAACTCGGTCAAAACTCAATATCTTTGAAAACAGAAATAGGGTTCGGAGTCCTTACCACGAGATCTTCACTTTTCCCAACAGCAGCGTCGGACGAAAAGCGCTCAGCGGCCTCCAAAACCAGGTTTCTCCTCTTTTCCCTTCTCTTTCTTTCTCCTCAAATCAGATATTTTTATTTTAAAATGATTTTCTCTCTCCTCAAAACGAGTTGATTTCTTTAAATCATTTGTCTGATCGGCCCGGCCGATCGCCAAATCGTCCCGGGACGATCAGACCAAAAATATCGTCTTGGACGGTTCCCAGAACTATTCTCAGGCCGATATTTTCTACAGTGCCGATCGGCCTGGACGATCTAAAATCGTCCTGGACGATCCTGAGAGAAAAATCCAAATCAGAGAGGAACAGTAAGGGAACGAGGTCTCACAGGGGGGGGTGCAATTGCATAATAACTCATATAATAAAGAGTCTCTCGCTCTGCTAGGGTTTGTCCCTCGTGGTGCCTTGCCGATCTCCGGTGGGGCTGGCTTTCTTCTTGCTTCCAGGGGAGTTTTTCTTCAACTTTCTCCTTTCTATTATTTGATTTTGTGATTTTGCTGGTGTTTTTCTTCCTCCGGCGAGTGTCGGATGGCTCCGAAACTTTCAGACCCTGGTTTTTTGGGGGTTTCGAGTTCGTCTCGTTCTTTTCTTCAAGTTCTCTCGGGGTCTTCTGCTGGTAATTATTTTCCTGAATTTAAGGTCTCTTCATTCCGTGGTTTACCTTCCCTTTGGATTTCGGATGAAGAAATTATGGCGTTAGCTGTTCCTTTTCAATTCGCTTTAGTTGGCTTTTTTCCTACTAAACGACCGTCTCTAGATTTTATTCGAAAATTTTTTTTCAATCTCAAGCTCATTGGTGATGTTTCGGTTACTTTGTTAGATTCGTCCCATGTCCTTATCAAACTGGAGAATGACCTAGATTATTGCCGCATCTTCTGTCATAGATCATATCTGGTTTTTAATTGTTATATGAAACTTACGAAATGGTCGCCTCTTGTTGATGTCGGGGTTGAATCGCTGGTGATCCCGATCTAGGTTTCTTTCCCTCTTTTGCGGCCGCATCTGCTTTCACCCCGTATTCTACATGGCTTGGCTTCTCTCTTTGGCAAGCCATTAAAAATTGATACTGCCACTTCTTTGTGGTCTAGACCGTCTTTAGCTCGTGTTTTAGTTGAGCTAGATATCACTAAATCCTACCCTGATCGGATTTGGTTAGGTTCAGAGAAGCTTGGTTATGTCCAGCAAGTTGTGATGGATGTGTTTCCTACTTTTTGTGCTGCCTGTCGTTGTATCGGTCATGCTGTGGGTGAATACCGACCTAAAGTTTCTGCCCTGGATTCGACTGTCTTACCCAAAACTGTTGAACCTCCTGTTGAGGATTGTCCCAAACCTGTTGCTCCTGCTATAGTGGACTCGGTTGCCCCTTCTGTGTTGTCTGCGAAACAGGGTGTAGATTGTAACATTGGTTTTATTGCGCAAAATGATTCTTTTGTGTCGTCTGCTATTCTGCGAGGATCGGATATTATTCCGCCTGTGGATCCTTTGCCCATTGATGACTCCTTTTTGCCATCTGTGGTTGTTGATGGAAATATGCTTAATAATGTTCCTGTTGTTGATCCCATTTTGAACGGTGTTTCTGGGGTTAATCTGGTTGAGGTTGCTGATTTTCTTTTGGGTGTGTCGACTAATATTCTTGAGGAGCGGAATTGTGTTTCTGAGACAGTGGTGGATAATGGCTGTGTGAATCTTAATAGAGATGTTGTGGGGGTTAATATTGTGTCTTCTCCTGTTTTCAATATTGCTGTGGAGTCTTCCCAGAGTTCTGGTAGCCGGGATGTAGATGCAGGTGGTATTAATGCGAAGGAAGGAATGGTGGTTTGTTCTAATTCCTTTGTGGATGTGACTGTGAATTTGATTGAGCCACAAGCTTTGGTTTACCATGTGGGAGATAATGCGGGATTGGATGTGAGGACTCATCATGATTGGCTGCAGTGTTCGTCTGAATTTGAATTCGATTCAGATGCCTCTTCAGATCACTATAGTGGTTCTGACCCTGATCATGATTCTAAATTGGTTCGTGATAGACCTATTGTCTCTGTCGCCTCTCGTGGTAGGTTTCGTGGAAGGGGCATAAGAGGTAGATAGGCCTCTTTGTTATTTTGTTTTTGCACCTTTGCTTTCTCTGGATGGTTTTTTGGTGCTCATTTTATTTTTGGGGAACGTGGATTGTTTGGGCTATGATGTGGCGGGGGCTCGTTCCCCCGTCGTCATGCTGGTGGCAACCTTTGGTGATGCTTTTTGGCTAGGTTGGAAGGTTCTCTTAGCGTATTTCATCTCCAAATTGGACAACCCGTGTGCGTGGACTCGGGGGAGCTGGGAGTCTCGGCTTTTTACTGAGCCCGCTGATTATCTTCAAATTGTTTTTTCTTCTCTTTTTTGGCTTTCAGCCTCTTGTATTTCCTTTTTTTGGTTTAATATGATTTTGGTTTAAAAAAAAATAAGAGTAAAAAAAAGATGGCGGGGAACAAATTACCTAAATATCCATGTAATAAATAAATTTTTAATTTCTATGTGCTTCATTAACTTACATAATTTAATATGAACGTGACCCCAAAATATGAGAGGAGAGAAATGACATAATTAATCACTAACAAAATTAAGATAAGAACATAAATAATACATATCAATAATCTATATGAGGGCCCCACTAAAAATTAAATACTAATGCTCCATAAGTCCATAACCTTTCATAAATAAGACAAATATCTTAGGCCCAAAGTACCAATTAAAAAAATCAGTTTGACTTATGTGTACTAAACCTTGTAGCTAAAAACACTCACTCTAAATGCCTTTCTATACTTATAAGCTAATTTTTTCTTTATAATTGATTTTGATAAGATTAGCATAGCTATGTAAAAAGACAATGACCAATATCAACAAATCATTGAAGAAACAATCATAGTGTCCAAATTGTTATAGGACAAAATTATATCTCTAATATCACATACTTTATAACTTATCATTCATTAATGTAAAAAAATAAAAATAAGCCTTCGTTTGGGACAGTTTTCTCATTGCTTCTTAAAACAGTTTTATAGTACAACATAAAAAATTTTATACTAAAAAGTTGCTTTTAAAAGTTATGAAAAAGCTGTTCCAAACCAAACTTAAGGTTTCGTTTGGGACGGCTTTCTTGCTGCTTCTTAAAGCAACTTTCTAGCTAAATAATTAAAATTTTTGTACTAGAAAACTGCTTTAAAAAGCAACAAGAAAACCGTCCCAAACGAAGCCTAAGACATTGTTCAAAACGACTTTTTTACTGCTTTTTAAAGTAACTTTTTAATATAAAACTAAGAAAATTATATTAAAAAACTGATTTGATTTAAGAAGCTGTAATAAATCTCCCAAACGAAATCTAATAAACGGGCAAGCAGCTGCAGCTGTGGGTAGCAGGAGCTTCGATTCTCTGAAGACTCCTATTTTAACGTATTCAATTTGTTTCTTTCTTCTTTTTTTAATTGGAAGTTCTGCGTCCAAACAACTAAGGTTTGCTTAATGAAACAGAGAAAGCAATTAAGGCATTTGGTGAACTCCATCAATCATGCAGAAGACTTTTACACGTTTGGTGTACTGTTAGCAGCATTCTTCTTCTTCTTCTTCCTCCACACGCGCGTGCTCCGATTCCTTCATTCTGGAAGCTGAGAAACCCTAATTTGCAACGTAAATATAATTTTATCTTAGTTATTTGGAATTATTATGTTATTAGAGTGTAGGAGTAATATTGAGAATATGATCATGAAAAATAAATCAAGATGTTTGAGACAGGTGTATCATTTTATAAAGATGATTATATAATTATTGTGAAAAAAAATATTAAAAAGTTGATATAAATAGTATAAATAAATTTTTTAAAAAATTAAACAATTACTTTTTTAAACCTAATTATCATGTATCATGCATTAATAATTTTAATTATGAAAAAATAGCTTTTTCAATGCAAAAATTTTTAGAAAATAATGAAAAATAGCAAGAAAATAATAGTCAAATGGAACTCTAGTTGTGATCTAAAAATGAGGGGTATCAAAACGGGGTAAAGAGTCTGGTTTGGGTCCGACCCAAAATTGTCCCAATATCATGATCTAGTCAACCTGAATAATACTCATATAATAAACGGGTCAAAAACATCAATCCAAATCCGACCCGGTAGAAGCCCAAATGACCTTGATACGTCATCAAAAATTTATCTTGATCGGGCACGAATCTTGAGGCTCAAAGCTAGTTGGAAACTTCAAAGATTAAATTCAGGAGCATCTGAACTCCGATTTCGGCGAGCTTATAGTCAAACTGAACGTCTTGGAAACACAAACCCAATGACACCGAATTCGACCCAATCCGAACCCAAATGGGTCCGAATCAAGGACCCGAAGCACTGTTGAAAGGTTTGAATCACAATTTGAGTTACCAAACGGTCTCTGATTTTAACAAGCTTATACTCGAATCGAACGGCTCGACGAGACGAATCCAACGAGCCCGAGATTTCCAAATTCCAACATCACTAAGGCCTTCAAATGTCCAACGAACGGTGCACGATCGTAGGATTCAATATAGGCCGTCCATTCGACCACTCCCTATTCGCCCCTGATCTCACGACTATTTACGAGCTATGCCACTACATAAAAACTATAAATAGAGCCCTCATTCTTCACAAAGGGGACTCAAGTGAAGAGAGAAGAAGAAGAAGGGAAGAAGAAGAGAAAGGGGAAAGGGAGAATCCTCTCCTCCTCGACCACCGCCGGAGCTCTTCCCGCCGCCTGAATACGCCGGAACTCTGCCGGATTTTCAGTAAACGCCGGGATTTTGCAGAACTTTGTAACTTTGTTAGAAGCTGACTGTAAACTGATTGTCTTGACTTGTGAGACGAATTAATCTTTGTACTTCACACAAACACTTGTGGAATTATTTCAACTAGGCGTGGCCCCGTGGTTTTTTCCCTCTTCCGGGTTTTTCATGTAAAAATTATGGTGTTCATTCTCTTTTTTGCTCGTGTGCTGAATATTCGTACAACGCTCAGACGCGAATTTACAAACTCTACCGCAGCGTATATTTCAGCCCGCAACAGACCTGAACTAAACTATTAATCCGTTTTGGCTTAAAATTTTTTGGTATAACTTGTTAACTATAAAGTTTAATATATATATATAATGAGTCATTTTTTGATCAAAAGCGAATTCAAGAGTCAACCAAAGCTGACCCGTTCATTAAAAGGGTCGAAAAATTCAATTCGGACTCAAGACCCATTTATTAAGCAAATCAATTTAAATTTGAATTTTTTAAATTAGGTCTGTCATTTACTAACACCCTACTAAAAAAAAATCTTCCAAAGTAGACTCAATGGAGATGAAATTATATTTTTAAAATATGTGATGTGAAGAGAAACAAAGTGGTACAAAAAGCACGTGAAAGTTGAAAAAGTGAACATTAATGCATTGAAACAAATGCCTCATGCTTTGCTACTTTTACATTAATGCATTGAAACTAATGCCTCATGCTTTGCTACTTTTGGTAAAAATGACTACAATGATGAACAATGAAAGCCATCATCAATAATGATTATGATTGTTTTCAATGTAGGATCTCTTTTAAGGTCATCTTCAACCGAACGTCAAACGAGTGTATGGCGTCGTTCGGTCGCTCCAATCGAATGCAAAATTTTTCGCCATCTACTTGCAGGTGAACAGTGCAACGTTAATATTGGCGTTGCACTGTTCACCCACGCCATTTTTGGCTCTCAACCGGAAAAACGCGCGAAAGGAGAACGATCTTTACCTTCCCAGAAACACCTAAAATGGCGTTCGATTGGAGCAGGCGTACGACATTTTGGAGTTTTGCATTATTTTGCCGTGAAAAATAGAGTTATCGGTTGGAGATGCCCTAAGCTGGCTTACTGTTTTACTTTTTAAATAGTTATTGCATGTTTATTTATTTATAATATTTTTGATGAAAAATTAATTTTAATTTTTCAAAAAATACATATTTATACTATTCATAATTACTTTCAAAAAATTACTCTCATAATAATTTTACAATCACTTTTATAAAAAATTCATATCTTTTCAGACGACCTCGTGATATATAATTGGAAATGATTTGAAATACTAATATGTAATGATGAAAACAATTGATCAAAGAGTTATGTTGTTAGAGAGTAGCAGACTAGTTTTGAAATGTGGAGAAATTTAGGTATTAGACATGAGAGAAATTATTTTGTGTGGAGACCGAATGATAAGAACCATCTGAATTTGTTGTACTTTAGCTGTCCTTTTGCAGTGTTTTTGCAAATATTCAGTAAAAGGACAACAAATATGCATTCATAATTGCACTTTTGCTGAGTATTTGTAAAAAATCTGCAAAAATGTAGTGAATATTCAATTAGTATGATATTTGTTGCACTTTAGCTTCATTTTGCTACCTTTTTGCAAATACTCAGTAAAATGATAGCAAAAGTGCAATTATAAATGCATGTTTGCTAAGTATTTGCAAAAGTGCAGCTAAATGACAATAAAGCCGGATGGTTCTTACCGTCTAGTCTCTGCATAGAATAATTTCTTCTGACATGAAAGGCAAATAAAGAACAGATATGTGAATGACATCACTTGTTCGCTCAATCATGGAATGTGCTTATTTATTTCTTGGGAGGTGATACTGAGAGCAAAAGCTCAATAAATTACTCAAAAGCAAAATTACGATTGATTCACAAATAACATAAAGCTAAAAGATACTTCAAGAAAAATACAAGTGCCGAAAAATGATCATCAAAAAGAAGGCCAAGATCTCTAGGAGGAGCCAAAGTACATTTTCAAAAGCGGAAATGAGGAGACGACATCGAAAGCAGACCACCAACTCGGCGACCCGATCAGACTAATTCAACCTACCCAAATTGGTAGAAGAACCATCCAACAAAGTTTAGATCTAATTGCCATTCTTGTTGATACTTCAGCTTTTCATTGGTTCTTTGTCACATTATTGACTGTTTTGAAGTAATGTACATCAGAATTTCTTAAGAATTAATGATCCTTCTTTTAACATTACCTTAACATACCCACTTTACCTTCCTTGTGTAGTTCATATAAAAGTTCTTTTTCTTCTCCTATACTATTTTCCCATACCTGATGGGGAGAGCGACAGTACAAGAAGCTCTTTTCTTACCTACGTTTAATTTGGTAGTTTTGTGGAAAAAGCAAGTGTTTTTGGCCTTGGATGTGAGACAAGGAATTGGTATAGCTTTTGCAATTTTTCTTCTTTTAATGTTGCCGTCTTTGGGGCAGCAAAAAGCTTGGGCGTTAAGGATGAATAAAAGAGAGATTATTACATGCGGAATTCCGATATAGAGAACCGTTCGGTTTTGTGACTATGAACAGTAAAAGCGTAGTGGTTAACAATAACTGTGCTTTTACTTTTCACAATCACAAAAATAAACGTTTATCTGTATCTAAACTCCGCATGTAATAATATCTTTGCATAAGAGGAAGCCAAATTATCAAGGAGCTATTTATTTCATTGAAAGCAATGCAAAGCAAAATGATGGTAAGCAGATGTGATGGCCAGCTAGCAATAGCTATGGCGATGGTAGCCAATGGCGCTTCACATAAGCGACAGATTTAGAATTTTTGATATTGGCGAATTCAAGTATATTGAAAGTGAATAGATTGGGAATTATGAATGACACAATATTAAGTTACAAAATATAAAATCATATATTCCAATATATCTACATGCAATGTTCAAATCTATGATATATATATATAAAGACAATTTTAGTGCACTCAAGCTTTTATTTTGAAAATGGTCACAATGCGGATTGAGCTGAGACCCGTTGATTGACAGAATATGTTATTCCTACCCCTCGATCCACGACAAATTATTACGTCCAGTCACCGGACCTAAAAAATAGGTCCGGACATCCACTAAAAATTTGTCATGTGGACCACATTTTTGACTGTGCACATTGACAGCGCTTTGACTGCGCTTTTGGTGCGCTTTTGACTGTGCTTTACCTCCGCTTTTTTTAATCTTTTACTTAAAATTCTGCGGACACGTATACATTCAACGTGTCAAATTTTTAGAGGATATCCGGACCTACTTCTAGGTCCGATGACCGGACTTAATAATTTGACTCGATCCACATGTTGGAAGCCCTTAATAGCCCAAATAATAATAATAATAATGGGAGAAGGCACTAACTTTTGGCCATCTGATGTGACATTTTTCTTAAAACGAGGCTTCTTATTATATGCTATTTGACAATATATGCATTTTGCTTTTTAAGATGCTTTTGCTATGTAATTTGACAATATTTTCTTAATGCAAGACTTCTTTCATATGACTATTTGGAGATTAGTAATGATAATTATGAAGCAGAAAGTTTTAATGAAATTTTTTTTTGAACTTTTAGTTCATGAAATCATAGTTCGCAGTGACATTATTGAAGCAATAAATTGTCAGATTCATTTTCTTTCCTTCACTTCAATGTAAACAAATCACAAATGAGAAGAAAAAAAATTAAATTTTTAAAATATTTTTTCAACTTTTTTCATTAAGGTTTGAAATTGATATTAATAGTTAAAAAAATTAATTGAAATTCTTATTTTTAAAATATAAATATAAGATAATAAAAAAATTATAATTTAGAATGCTTATTGGTTATTGTTGAGGGCTATATATACGTGGTGATATAGTTAGACATTTTCGTCTCAGCATTACACGAATATCCAGCATACCAATAGAAGAAAAATGAAATACTATAATTTTTACATGGAAAACCCTGGAAAAGGGAAAAACCACGAGCCACGCCCAGTTGAAATGATTTCACAAACGTTTGAATAAATTACAAGTGTTTGTTCATCTACTGATCTCTCTAAGTCCATTTCTTGATTAATTTTTATAAGTCAAAGAAAAAAAAAATCTCTTTTTACTTATATCACATTTGTCATAAAATAAATTTTAATTTTTTTAAAAATTTATCAAGATAAAGTTTTAATTATAATATCCTAATGTAATTTATTTTTATATAACAGTCAAAGGTACAAGATGAATTAAAATGATTAATGTAATTATCCATCTTTCTATTTAATAACGAATAAATAATAATACCCCCATCATATCCTCGGCTCATTATCATAATAACTTATTTTCATTTATTCCAAGTTATGAATTTTTTTTTTTTTTTGGGACATTTAGATCATTTAAGGTAAACTCATACACAATGTATACACAAAGACTTGAATTCAAGACCTCTTAGTTGAAAGCCTAAGCTATCAACCAATAGACTAAGGTGAGCCGTGCCAAGTTATGAAAAATGAATTTGCAATTTAATTCATTAATTTGCTTCAAATTTGATCCTAAGAAGCTAACATAAATTAATTCCGCCTCAATTTATATCCTTAAATCTGACTTTCATATTTCTTATGGTGATTTTATTTTTAGGTATCTTTAAGAATGTTGGGGAAGTAAAACAAGTAAGAAAGATAAATTACAGAGAAAAAACCACGAAGCCGCATCATACCAAGAAAATCTTTATGAAAATATGAGAGAAATAGTACAAATCTCTCTTCTCTTTCACTTTCTCTTTGCTTCTCATCACCCTTGCACAATTCTCGCAATATAACATACAAATAAAAACTTACATAACCACCGATAGAAGCCACCTTTACTGAAAAACAAGAAAAAAACTGTCAGCCCGTCTCGTAGCGCAATGCCGCTCAACTCTCTTTCTCCAATCTGCATAACATCGTCACAACACCACGGGGCCGAGGTTTGGAGCGTCGTAGCGCTCCGTTCTATGTCTTTCTTAAAGCAAACTATGTCACACCGGGGGGGCTCGAATAACAGTGTTGTAGGGTTGTATAGTTGCACGGAGCATCCAAACCCAAACACGAAAAGAACCCTCAATGAGCTCAATAGATTTAATTGAAATACAAAATAATAATATAAAATAATTAATCAACACAATCAGATTCCTCTTAGAACTAACAAAAAACACCCATTTAATTTTTAATTCCAAACCTGATAACTGCACAGGAATACAAGCTTTCTGCGACCCTCACTCCGGTCATGGCTAACTATAGTTTGCGACTGGTATTCTCATTGCATCACCGGTCATTAATATGCTCCCGGAGTCTGGTTTCTTTATGGTATCAGACGCGGGCATCTTCTGAGACCCTTCTTCTCATGGCTTCCTCCACCTCTGCTGCCCCATCCTCTCGTACGACGATGACCATCGGTGATACCTCTGATAAACCACGTCTCTATCCTTCTCTAAAATTTCTTATCTCAAACCTCAAATCTCTTGTTCCTCATCAATTGTCCATGGACAACTATCCTATCTGGCGAAATCAAATTGTCAAAATCTTTAAGGCAAACGATTTCGAATCATTTCTTGAACCTCCGCTTCAAACCTTTACCGATCAAGATCCTCTCGATCACGAATCTGACGCATACAAATGGCGTCTCACGGACAGTAATCTTGCTGCTGCGATCTCTTCTACAATTTCAGCTACCGTTATTCCCTATGTTATGCATCTCGAGTACTGTCATGAAATCTGGACTGCTCTTCAGATTCGGTTCCAATTGGCTAACAGGTCCAAAGTAATGCAGCTCAAAAACGAGTTACAGAACATCTCCATGCGAAACCTGTCAATGCAAGAGTATCTCATGGAAATCAAGAAAACTGTTGATCTCATTATATCTGCCGGCTGCAATCTTGACACTGAAGACATCATTCTTCACATTCTCAACGAGCTACCGCCGCCATATCAATCCTTTAAAACGGCAATTCGTACTTTACAAACTCCTCTGTCTCTTGACAGTTTGTACGCCATGCTCGTTAGCGAAGAAATTCATCTTCGACAGGACTCCCAACGCTTCTCCACGGTTACAGATACACAAACTGCTCTCTATACAAATCGTGGACGTGGTCGTCGTGGACGCAGTCGGCCACCTCAATCTATCAATTCGGGTACAAAAACCAACTCCAAATCGTCACTTATATGTCAAATTTGCACTAAGCGCGGCCATTCCGCGGAAGTCTGCTGGCATCGTCACAACCCGAATTTCATCACACCATCGGCTCAGCCAGCTACCAACGGTCAAGCTCTTCTTGTTACTGCCGATTCGCCATCCTCCGAATGGTATCTTGACTCGGGTGCGTCATCTCATATGACTCACGGTCACGAAAATCTTGCTCAATCCACGGCTTATCAAGGTTCCGAACATGTCACGGTGGGGGACGGAAGATCAATTCCCATAGCTCATTCCGGCACGGGAATTCTTCCTACCCCCGAGCGTAAGTTGTTCTTGTCTCAACTTCTTCATATACCCGACATTTCTCACAACTTAATTTCAATTTCCAAGCTCGTTACTGAGAATAATATTGCAATTATTTTTGAACCTAACGGATATTCTCTGAAAGATCTGCAGACTAATAGGATCTTACTTCAAGGACATTGCAAAAATGGTCTCTATCCCATTTCAATCCAGAAATCGAACGACCGCAATATGGCTCTGGTCTCTAGCAAATCCGCTAGCATCAACTGGCATGAAAAATTGGGACATCCTCATCAAAGAATTTTGACTCAAATCTCCAAAGCAAATCCTTCTTTACGCATTAATGTCAAGTCTGTTAACTGTACATCGTGTAATCTCTGTAAAAGTCATAAACTGTGTTTTTCCTCTTCTGTTTCTAGAACTGTACATCCGCTTGCTATGCTTCATGCTGATGTCTGGGGACCTTCCCCTGTTTCGTCCATTCAAGGCTTTCGCTATTACCTGCTCATCGTCGATGATTTTTCTCGATACACTTGGATTTTTCCTTTTATCTTCATTCGGCGTATGTTCAACTCCGAGTCAGACTACACTCGTCTTCATACATTCGGGTGTGAATGCTTCCCTTTACTCCCGAAGCATCTCCGGCACAAGCTTCAACCAAACGCAGTTTCGTGTGTATTTCTGGGTTATGCAAGTGATCAAAAAGGCTACAAATGCCTCGACCGTAAAACTAACAAAATCATAACTTCACGTCACGTTAATTTTAATGAACATTCGTTTCCTTTTCTATCTGCTATTCCGTCTTCGGCGTCTACTAATACTGATGTTCCTCCGTCATTTCTAACTCCTACTCTTACCGTGCAGCATGCTCCCTCGCACTTTGTTTCTCAGAATACAAACTCTTCTGCTACACTACCTGTCAACAACGATTCTACACAATCAGTCAATACTAGCATGGATCAAACATCAAATGTTTCCTCTAGTTCTCCATCTTTACACTCTAATATCCAAAGACATCCAATGATCACTCGTACCAAAACAGGGTCACTCAAGCCAACTGTGCGTCTCAACTTGCTTCATACAACCTCTTCTCACTCGGATCCAACCAGCTATAATGAAGCAAATAAAATGCTAGAATGGCGTAAGGCAATGGCTGCCGAATTTCTTGCTTTACAAAAACAAGAAACCTGGCAGCTTGTTCCAGCCCCGATCAACAAGCAAATTCTTGGATGCAAATGGACGTTTCGAACGAAACTTCACGCAGATGGGTCTATTGCTCGATATAAAGCACGATTGGTTGCCTTAGGAAATCAACAAGAATATGGCCTAGACTACGTTGAGACGTTCAGCCCGGTTGCAAAATTACCTACCATACGTGTCTTGTTTACCGTTGCTCTTTATCACGATTGGAAGATCCATCAACTCGACGTCGAGAATGCATTTCTGCACGGTGACATCCAAGAAACTGTGTACATGCGCCAACCAAAAGGTTTTGAAGATCCGGCCAATCCTCACCACGTCTGTCTTCTCCAAAAAGCCATATACGGCTTAAAGCAAGCTCCACGGCAGTGATATACGACTTTTTGCAATCACCTGCTCAAGCTCGAGTTCGTACCAAGCAAAGCAGATCCTTCTTTGCTCATTCTTCACAAAGGAAATACAACTCTATTTCTCCTCATTTACGTGGATGACATTCTTCTTACCGGAAATGATGAAGGTGCTATCTCTAGTTTTCTTCAACAACTCAACAGCACATTTGCGCTCAAACATCTCGGCTCCGCACACCATTTCTTAGGCATTCGCATTCAACACAAACAAGATAAGTATTTTCTTTCACAAGAAACATACGCTGCTTTTATAATTCATCAAGCTAATCTTGAAAATTGCAATCCTACAGCGAATCCTTCCTGTACGAAGTTACCAGCTACTATCAACAGTCCTTCCTCCACTACGACGGATCCTTCGGTATATCGGCAAATCACAGGCGCACTTCAGTACCTTACCATTACTCGACCCGACATCGCTTACGCTGTCAACACTCTATCACAACATATGCATTCTCCTCAGGATTCTCACTTCTTCCTTCTCAAGCGTCTTCTACGATACCTTAAAGGGACGATAGCCTATGGCTTACCGATCACAAAATCTGATCTACGTCTCACCACTTACTCGGACGCTGACTGGGCCAGCGATCCGGTTACTAAAAAATCCACTTCCGGATATTGTACATTTCTCGGTCGCACATTACTGTCCTGGACTGTTAAAAAGCAGACTACTGTCTCTCGCTCCTCAACTGAATCGGAATACAGGGCGCACACTGCTGCGACGGCGGACACTCTCTGGCTCAAACGCTTGCTCGCTGATTTCTTCATTTCTCACGACTTTCCCGTGGATCTTCACTGCGACAACACCTCTGCCATTGCCTTAGCTCAAAATCCTGTATATCATGCCCGAACTAAACATATCGAAATTGATCATCGTTTTCTTCGGGAACATATCTCCTCTGGGCATCTTCGGCTAATCCCTATCAAAACCGAAGATCAAATCGCTGATATCTTTACAAAACCTCTCTCAACGCCGCGGTTCAAATTTCTTAGAGACAAGCTCACCATCGTCTCTGATCCGTTCGCTTGAGGGGGGATATTAGCGCAAGCCTTAAACACTGTTTAGCTTAATCGCTTCTACACTTTTCACTTTATTAGTTATTACACCAATCACATGTATACACGTGTAATACCTTGTAATAGACTTTATATATAGGTTGTAACTGTTCACCGCATTATCAAATAACAATAATCATTTTCTCATCCTTCGTTCTCTGCTCCGGTGATCACCGGAATCTGGTTTCTTCAGAAAAGAACCCTCAATGAGCTCAATAGACTTAATTGAAATACAAAATAATAATATAACATAATTAATCAACACAATCAGATTCCTCTTAGAACTAACAAAAAACACCCATTTAATTTTTAATTCCAAACCTGATAACTGCACAGGAATACAAGCTTTTTGCGACCCTCACTCCGGTCATGGCTAACTATAGTCTGCGACTGGTATTCTCATTGCATCACCGGTCATTAATATGCTCGTCGTAAACAAATTATCTCTATAGCACTGCAAAGATTTGACGTCTCGAACGAAGCAAAAGAGATCTATGCTTTCAGTTGAAGAAGACTGTAAGCTTCTCATTTTTGCAGAAATGAATTTTGCAAAGATTTGACGTCTCCAACGAAGAAAAAAAAATCTGCTTTCAGTTGAAAAAGATTCGACAATTGTAGTAAATAACTGGAATAGATGAGGCATATGACTAATATTTTTGCAGAAATGAATTTTTTATTTTAGTTATAATAGCTAGTCTTTTTAAGCTTTATTATTTAAGTCATGCATCTATTAGTGGAGTTAAATATATATTGAGTGCAATTGCTTGCAGTATGTTTGTTTATAAAAAATTTTGGGATATTCAGTTTTGTATTCATAATGAATTAGCTGAATTTAGAGGCATCTTCACGAAAGAATTGCTTGATATTGCAAGCAAATGAATGCATGCTTGCATGACAAGGTAATTTGATAGTCTGCTAGAGCTAAATGCGAAGGCAACTGAAATTGTTAGGAGTTCCACGCATGCCTGGACAGACGCTATGGATTCTTATTTTGAGCTTTGCATGCTAAAGTTATGAGAATAAATGCCAATAAGACTGGAGATTTCTTAAATGATTTTGGATGGAAATGTGGCGAAGAAAAGTTCTTAGAACAATATCGTCATTTGATTGACATTCACTTTCTTCAAATGTTGTATCATGAGATACAACGTGAAAGAGAATATGGTACTTTGATCGATGTTCAAAGGATACCACTTGATTTTGAGCATATTATTTTAACATCCATGGGGTACATGTGAGGAATGCTTTATTTTGGACATTTATTAGGGGTGTCAATTCGGGTCAGCGGGTCGGGTTCAGGTCGAACCCGGAACTGACCCGGCACTGTTCGGGTCAATCCGAACCCGACCCGTTTTTAAAAACGGGTCAGGTTTCTGGACCAGAACCCGACCCGATTCGGGTCCGGGTCAACCCGACCCGACACGAATGACCCGAAGTTGACCTAAAATTGCTAATTTTCGGGTCAAAATCGGATCAATATTCGATTTTCGGGTCCAAATTGGGTCAAAACGGGTCAATCTTGGGTTTTCGGGTCAAATATGAGTTTTCGTATAACTTTCGGGTCAATTTTGGGTTGCTGAGTCAACCCAAACCCGACCCGATTTTTAAAACGGGTTGATTTGTTCAACCCAAACCCGACCCGTTTCGGGTTCGGGTTGACCCAAACCCGGATTTTTCCGAGTCAGGCTCGGGTCGTGTCAAAAATTGTCATCCCTAACATTTATAAGAAATGGATAAAGAACTTTTTAAATGCAACGGACTAGCAAGATCATTTGTTTGAGTTTGAGTTTTACTTCAGTTGTTGTCCAACTCAAATCCAACTCCAAACTCACATGCGTTATGTTGCTTAATGAAAAACTAATAACTTTGTAGTCATTATTATATTATTCGCGTGTAGCTGCGTTGTCTAGTTTGGTAATAGTAATTAATTGTTGAATGTTTAATTAGTATGAGTTTATATAGTTGATTGCAATGTGATAATACTTTTATTAAATCTATTATCTTTATTTCATTTTATCATTAAGTATGCAAAATAGTTGTCCTTGGGAGCTGATGTAATAAGAATTCATGTCGCTATATTAAATAAGAGTACATGATAAATTACACAGTACAACAAAGAAGATCGATCATGATAAATTACACAGTACTTCATCCCGCGACCTGACCGGACAGGTTGAACCCCGTTAGGAGGCGCAGCCCCTTCGTGTTTTATCAAATAATTTATCTCATCTGAATGCCTGTCATTAGCCTCATCTTCTTATTCATGAAAGATAAAACACGCTCTTCACAATTCAATTCAGATAAAAAAAACTACGAAGTAATCAAGCAAGGCTTTTGAGTTGTGATGGAAACTGATCCATTTCAACCATTTCAGATTTCTTTTAAACATAATCCTCCTATGATTGATAATCTTTACAAGATGAAGATGCTTGAACCTTCAAATTATAAATGTAATCACAAAAATTTACATCTTAATTGATTCTGAAATAGTAACAGACCATGAAATATGTTAAAGTCATGGGAGAATCTGGTCCTCTTGCTTTTCTACCCAACCTCTCCCAGGGCACGACAAGGAAGAAGAGGATAAATTGCGGGATATTATGAAAGGTTATTTTAAAAATAGTTTTTATGGCGGTTTTAAAAGTGTTGCTATTTAATGCTGCAAAAATATTATTTTTTTAGTAATAATTTAGCAGCGGTGAAAATCGCTTCCTATATCTATCTATACCAGCGGTTTACAAACCACCACTATGAACTGTTGCGAAAATAATAAGTTTTTGATAGTGAAAGTGAGCGATTCAATGTCACTACAATTGATCTTGTAATGATGAACCAGACTTTATTCAATGTCACAAAAGAGTGATTTTGGCTCTCAAGCAGTAGAGTAGATTTGCCTTCAATTAGAACACATACTCGAGTTTCGTTTGGGACGGCTTTTTTCCTGCTTTTTAAAACAGCGTTCTAGTACAACAAATTTAATTTTTGTTCTAAAAAGCTGATTTAAGAAGTAATAATAAAGTTGTCTCAAATGAAGTCTCAATGCTTTTCCATCATATCTCACAAGGAATCCTTAAAATACTGTTTAAATAAAAAAATAATTGGTACTTTCCAATACTATAAAGCAGGTTCCAGTGATCATGTTCAACATATATACTAAGGTTCTGCTTTCTTACTGTCTTTTAAAACAACTTTTTAATACAAAAAATTTAATTTTTTTACTAAAAAAACTGCTTTAAGAAGCGGTAAGAAAGCCATACCCAACAAAACCTAAGATTAGCTCGACATGTCTGAAATCTCAACATATAAAACAAATTTTGCCTCAAACAATATTGACAGTGGAGGCATAAGGATAAGCCTCCGCTTCAATTCCTACGCCAATCACACCATTTTTAGTTTATTTTTTAAGTAAATTAAACTCGTTCAATTTTGAGCAAGAACTGTTTACACCACAGACAAACTCGTTTGATTGTCGCTACAACCCATCGGTCACCCGCCCCCGACCAACACCGCAGTCAGTCACCACCAGCCACTGCAACCCACTACCATCCACAATCAGTCTCCGCCACCATCCACCCCACCAGCATCACTGTGGGTCACCATTATTTTTAGACTTTGTCTTATACTAATTACTTCAAAAAAAATACTTGCATTTACTTTACACTCATCCAAACGACTCCAAAATATTCATTTTACACTGCATTTTTTTTTAAACAACGAAATTAGGTGCCCCTTAATAGATGTTAGTACTCCAATCGCTATTAAAATATCATATAACACAATCTTTATACATATTATAAGATTTCAAGAAAAGTTAGCTTTATAGTCATAACTCTTATCAATTTCATCATTCTTTTGTATAACACATAAGTATCACTTTATTTTTTTGATAATATTAATTAATAATTCTTATTAATAATACAATAATAAAAGTTGCATATTATATATTAATCTTTATTCTACTTCTACTTCTACATCCTTTATCTTCTAAATGCTCACTCCATTATTATAACTTTCTTATTATTTTTTAAAGTAACTTTCTAGTATAAAAATTTCTAATTCAAGAAATATTTGCACAAATAACTGCTTTAAAAAGCAGTAAGAAAGTTGTCTTAAGAGAATCATATATATTCCATAACTTTTTTTAAGAAAATTCATTACAACAAGAACAACATCAATCATTTATCCCACTTTGTGGGGTCGGCTACTGGGCTACATAAATCCTTTTTCTACACTGTGTTATGTTAAGAGTTGATACGACACAAAAAATTTATCTTGATCGGGCACGAATCTCGATACAAAATCAAGTTGGAAACTTCTGAAATTAAAATTGGGACCATCCGAACTCCGATTTTATCAAACTTACAGTCAAACTGAGCTTCTCGAGAATACAAACCCAACGACATCAAATCGAATCCAATCCGAGCCCAAACAGGTCCAAATCAAGAGTTAGAAGCGCTATTGGAAGGTTCGAACCACAATTTGGATTACCAAACAGATTCCAAAGATAACATGCTTATAGTCGAATCGAGCGTCTCAACGAGACAAATCCAACAAGCCCAAGATCAATGAATTCTGACATCACTAAGACATTCAAATGTCCATCAAACGGTTCATGATCAAGGGATTCAACATCGTCCGTCCATCCAACCACTCCCCATTTACCCTTGATCTCTCACCTAATTACTGGACATGTCACTCCATAAATCTATAAATAGACCCCTCATTCCTTTTGAAAGAGGAGGGAAGCAAGAAGTGAAGAAGGAAGAAGCTCCTCCTCGACAATCGCCGAACTTCCGCCGGACTACCACTTGAGGCCCTCACCTCCGCCGGACCACCACTGAAGGCCCTCACCTCCACCGGACCACCGTCTGACATCGTTTCTCCGCCAGACCACCACTTGAGGCCCTTACCTCCGCTGGACCACCACTGGAGGCCCTCACCTCCGCCGGACCACCGCTTGACGTCATTGCTCTACCGGACCACCACTTGAGGCCCTCACCTCCGCCGGACCACCACTGGAGGCCCTCATCTCCGTCGGACCATCACCTGATCACGCTGCTCCGCCGGACCACCACTGGAAGCCCTCACCTCCGCCGGACCACCGCCTAACGTCATTGCTCTACCGGACAACCACTTAAGGCCCTGAGCTCTACTAGACCACTGTCTGACGTCGTTGCTCTGCCAGACCACCACTTAAGGCCCTGAACTTCTGTCGGACTACCACCTGAGGCCCGGACTTCTGCCGGACCACCACCTGAGGCCTGAACTTCTATTAGGCCGCCACATGATGCCCAAAATTCTACCAGAGTACCGTCCTACTACAACGATCTTTCTAACCTCGGTTTCCTGTCGACTACAGTTCTTCCGACCTCCATCACCAGATAATGGTCTTTCTGATCCCAGTCTCCTACCAACTACGGTCTTTTGGACTTCTGTCTCCTGCTGACTATGATCCTTCCGACCTCCATCACTAGACAACGATCTTTCCGACCTCTATCCTATCGACTATGGTCATGCCAACAAAACGAACACATATATGTTGATTATTGTAACTCCCACCATGTAATGCGCTCTATATGATGTACATTTATGACATCAAGGCAAAGCCTTCTCCTAAAAAAAGGCATCATTTGTAATCGACTGCAAATACTAGTGGATTCATTCAAACTGGGTCATGCCCCGTGGTTTTTCCCCCTTTTCAGGGGTTTCCACGTTAAAACTCTGGTGTCTCTTATGAACACTACTCTCTCTCTCTCTCTCTCTCTCTCTCTCTCTCTCTCTCTATCTATCTCTCTCTCTCTCTCTCTCTCATCTATTTGTGTGATGGATCTTCGTACAATGCTAAGATGTTAAATTATATATTTCTTTATCGCTGCAAATATTCCAGGACGCAATAAGAGTCATATTAGTTTCCTTCATAGCGTGCACTATTTTGAACATTCTAGAGATGTCATGGCACAAGCTCCACGATTACCTTTATTTCCTCATGATCATTAGAATTATAGTTGTCATTTCAAATCTAGCGTAATTAATTATAACTCAAGAACTGTTGGGTAGCAATTAGGACTTAATTTAAGTAGGATTTAGTAAATACTATAAATTCGGATTTCATAAATTTTGAGGGGCCTAAATCCTGAAAATGTTTGGTAAAATTTATGATAAATCCTATTAAATCTCGTGTGACTTTAGGCTAACGAGTGGAAGAGCCAATGAATTTCGTAAATTCGGCAAAAAATAGGTTTTCGAAAATCTGAGATTTAGGACGAAAAGACTGAATTTTCCATCTACGTTGGCTTTCATTTGCCGTGAGATTTGATTTCGCTTTTTTTGGTCGTTTGGCTGAATTTCATAGCCTCAAATCCGGCCTAAATCCTGCTAACAAACAGCTCCCCAAGTTCATGAACTGAAGGTCTCCAGCGAGTTGGTTTATATATGAAGAATTTGCATTTCTGTATATGATGTGGATCTTTCCCTTCAGGCTATTCAATTCTATTCTGATATCATTGGAAACTTGGGTAGAGATGACTTCTAAATGATTTGTCGGATTACAAATTTCTCTGCCAAGTTTTTAGATATCGAAAATCCTCTTAATTGTCCTTAGTTTCTCATATTAAAACTTGATCTACAAAGTGGCTATCATGTTCTTCAAAGCTTCAAAATTGAGAGAAGTATTTGTAGCATTCTTTGTGTTTGTAAGGTTTGGAATTGATAATTTTGTGATTTTCCCTTCCTTAGGAAATCACTGGCAAATCCACAACAGGGTTGTGAAAGCAAAACAGAACTAGTTTTTATTCATTGATGTGTGAAGAAGAGTACATAGGAAGTTATATATAGACTAATGTAGAACCTATACATAAAGCTAATAGGATAAATCTAGATAACTGGTAAATAGATACATGTACATATTATTACACCCCCTCAAGCTGATGGAGTTGTCTGAACCGTCAGCTTGTTGCATGGAAAACAGGATTGTTGGTGATAATCAACCAGCGGAGATGGGAAAAATCTGAACCGTTTGAGATTGAATGTGATCCTGAATAAAGTGATAATCTATTTCTATATGTTTAGTACGGGCATGGAAAACAGGATTGTTGGTGAGGGTGATAGTAGAGGTGCTGTCACAATGTAAACTTGTGGGAGAATGTAGATGAATGTTGAAGTCACATAGTAGGCATCGAAGCCCCAAGACGTCGGTAAGAGCTGTAGCAATAGATTGATATTTAGATTATGTTGAAGATCGGGCTACTGTGTGCTGTTTTTTAACGCTCCAAGAAATGAGGGTGTTGCCCAGGAAGGAGCAGTAGCCAGAAGTGGATCATCTTGTGTCTTTGTCTCCAGCCCAATCAGCATATGGTAAGAACGTAGTTCCATTAGACCCTGCAAGATAGGTAAACCAAGTGAAAGTGTGCCTTTGATATAGCGAAGTAATATATAGAGTAATTGAAAATGATGAGAATCCAGATTATGCATATGTTGGCATAATAGATTAACCACAAAGGATATATTTGGTATGGTAATAGTAAGATACTGTAGAGACCCAGTCAGCTGTCTGTATAGTTTAGGGTCGGTGGGCAGTGATGTTGTATTGCTGGGATCCGGATGCTTAGTGCACGTCGGATTGGCTAAAGCTTTACAGTTTGTCATACCAGCAATGTTCAGAATTGACTCAGCGTATGGTGTTTGTGACAACATGTAAGAATTGCATGCTGATCCAATATTAATTCCCAGAAAATTGTTTGCTAGCCCAAGATTTTTTATATCGAATTGCTTGTGCAGTTGAGAAATTACTGTATCAATCAGAGAGGAGTCACTGCCTATTAATAAGATATCATCTACATATATAACCATATACAAATAACTTTTATCTTTGTGAAGAATAAATAACGACGAGTCTGCCTTTGCCCTGAAAGAAACCAAGAGTTTGAAGGAAATTTGAAAAAGTTTGAAACCATTGTCTAGGGGCCTTCTTAAGGCCGCAAATGGATTTATTAAGTTTACAGACATAGTCGGGATGTAGATCGTCTTCAAAGCCTTTGGGCTGTTGCATTTAAATTGTTTCATTGATGTTGCCAAGTAGAAACGCGTTCGTCACATCCAATTGATGCACCGGCCAAGCATTCGTAACTGCAATTGTTAACATAATTTGTATGGTAGGGAATTTAGCCACTGGACTGAAGGTCTCTAGGTAATTTAATCCGTATTGTTGATGGTTGCCTTGGGCAACCAGACGGGCTTTGAAGCGAGCGATAGTTCCATCATATTTATGTTTGATTTGGAATGTCCAGCGGCTGCCAAGGACAGAAATGTTTTTAGGAGTGGGAACTAGCTTCCAAGTACCTTGTTTTTGTAAGGCATAAAATTCCTCTGCCATTGCACGCCTCCAATGCGAGTGTTGAATAGCTTCATTGTATGTTGTTGGTTCTTGCTGGTGTGTGGACTGAGAATTGGTTTGAAGATGAAGCAGATTGAGACGTTGAGTAGGTTTTAGTGAACCAGTTTTGGTTCGAGTAGTCATATGATGAGTGGGCTTGTTGAGGTTGGGTTGAGAATTTATGTTAGGCATAGTTGTAGGAGCAGATGATGTGGATAGGGAAGAGGTAGATGGAATGCTTTGATTAGGAGATATTATAGGAGTATGAGTTCTAGTGGATTGCCGAATCATAGGAATAAACGTTTCAGAGTTTTGATGAAGTGTAGACGGTTTTGTAGTAGTGTTTTGCTGGAAATTTTGAGATACCGGAACAAGAAGGTAGGGAGAGATTTGAGAAGTTGGCGGAGGTGGAGGAAGAGGGGTTTGTTTGAATGAAAAAGTAAGTTCATCAAATACGACATGTCTGGATATAAAAATCTTGTTTGTTATAGGATCTAAGCACTTATAGCCTTTAGATATGTGAGAATAACCCATAAAAACACAAGTGCGAGCTTGAGGTTGTAGTTGATTGCGTTGAGGTGGCGGTATCCACAGGAAACAAGCACAACCGAAGACTTTGAAGAATTTGTAGTCTGGAGTTTAGTGAAAAAGAATATAGAGAGGTGATTCGAAGTTCGTTGTGATAATGGGTAAGCGATTGATTATGTAGGATGCTGTCATGAGAACAACATCTGGCCAAAACGAATAAGGAATCGAGGCACTGTTAAGCAACGTTCGATTGGTTTCAAGAAGATGTCAATGCTTGCGTTCAGCTAGACCGTTTTGGTCGGGTGTGTAGGGACATGAAGTTTGGTGAGATATGCCGTGGTGAGTTAGGAAATTTCTAAAGTTGGTATTTAAGTACTAGGTGCCTCCGTCAGAACGAAGGCATTTAATCGAAAATTGCGTTTGTTTTTAGCAAAGATTTTAAAATTATGAAAAATATTGAAAACTTCAGACTTATTTCTCATAGGAAAAACCCACGAAAAAGAGGAAAATCATTAATAAAAATGACGTAATAAAGAAAACCTTAATGCGAAGGAACTGGGGAAGGACCCCATACGTCAGAATGAATAATAGCTAACGGCATAGTGGCTCTTTGGGTGTTATTAGAAAATGATAGTTTGTGACCTTTTGAGGTCGTACAATCAGAGCAAAAAGAAAAAAAATATATGGTATATGAAGACTTTTATTGTTAGCAGATACAACCTTTAAAATTCTGGAATGTGGATGACCCAATCTTTGGTGCCAGAGAGAGGCGGCATGAGACGTTGCAGCTAACGCCTTAGCAAAAGAAGTAGTCCTGTTGGCCGATCGAACAGGGTAGAGCCCTCTACTACTTGGACCCGATAGAAGAGTTCTATTTGTCTTCATATCCTTAATGGCAAAACCGCGAGGATTAAAACATACAGAGACATTGTTATCTTGAGTAAGATTATATATGGATAGTAAGTTGTGAGATAAATGTGGAACATGAAATAGAGAGTTGAGTTTTAGCTTACGATACGGTGTTGGTAGAATACCATTACCGGAGTGAGCGATAGGTAAAGATCTACCATCACATATGGTAATGTTGTCTGTGCCACTATAGGAGTTGGCTTGTGATAGATTATCCACGGAGATGGTGAGATGAGTCGAAGCACCCGAGTCTAAGTACCAGCCATGATTGTCTGTATCCGTAGTAGTAACCATAGCTCTGGAGGAAGAATTTGGAACGGATGTTTCAGGAGGATTGACAGATATGTTGAGACGATGCAAACATTTATGTGCCAGATGCCCCTTTTTGTTGCAGATTTGGCATTGAAGGATGCTCATGGTGGTTGTTCGAGAGGGCTGAGATGTAGATTTTGCATGTTCGCGCCGTCCACGACCTGTATGTGAATAGAGCGTCGTAGATGAATCACCAAGATTAAGCTGACGAATCGACTCATACTGAAGATTGATTTCTTCCATAATTAAAAGAGAGTAAAGATTATCAAGATCCATGGGAGTCTGCATTGTGTGAATAGCCGTCTTTACGGCATTGTAGGACGGTGGTAGCCCGTTCAAAGTGTACATAAGAATATCTTCTTGATCAAGAACGGATCCAGCAGAGGTGATATTCTATAGGAAAACCCGCTATTACCGGCGGATTATATCCGCCGGTAACATGTGAAATCCAACGGAAATATGGGTTTCCGGCGCACTTTCCGGCGGAATGTTGTGCGCCGGATTGGTTCGCGTCATAAAAGGACTTCCGGTGTAAAATAATCCGCCGGAAATGTTTCCGGCGTATTTCCGACGAAATTTCTGCTGGAAAAATATTTCCGTCGAAATTTTAATACGCCGGAATTCCAAAAAAAAAAAAAAAATTCAATGTGTAATGCGGACCTGCCTTCCCGCCTGCCGCGTGAACCGCCGCCCGACCCGCCTGCCGAGTGAACCGACCCGCCCCCGGCTGCCGCGTGAACCGATCCGCCTGAACGCCCGACCTGCCTTCCCGCTTCCCGCCTGAATGCCCGACCTGCTTTCCCGTCGCCGGCCTGTGAGCGCGCGAACCGCTCCGCCTGCGCGCGAAGCTCCCGCGTGGATTCGAACCCGCGCCAAAGTCCCACCTCCGCCTGCGAAGAATTCTGTCGAAAAAAAATTGACCTTTATCCGTCGGAAATGCGTCGGAAAGACCGCCGGAACTCTGCCGGAAAAATCCGCCGGTAATGGACAGTTTTCCTGTAGTGTATCCACAATGGTCTTGATTTGTTGAAGATATTGGGGCATATTCTATGATTTCATTTGAACGTTGTGTAGCTCATTTTTTAGCTGTATAACGCGCGATCGATTTGAAAGCGTGATCCATATGGCTGAAGTTGAGGTAAGGTGGATAACATATGGTAGGATAGCCGGAGATAAGGTGGAGTAAAGAGCTGCTGCCAGATTTTGATCTACAAGAATTCATTCTTGATGTTTTGGATTGGGTTCTTTACGGTCATATGTAAGATTTTTATGGCTAGCTGGAGGGGAAGCCGACGGAAGAAGAAAAGAAGCGAATCCATTTGCGTTGAGGAGCTTTAGAACCTGAGAACGCCAAATCGGGTAGTTATCGGAGGAAAGTTGCACCGGAACTATGACCTTGATATTGGAAATCACAAATTTGAGGGCGGCGGGAATAGCATAGTTATCGTCTATAGGAGATTCTTGAACGTCTTCAGTTTGTGTTGTAGAGGAGCTGGTGTTGTAGAGGAGACGTCCATGATCAGAGAGAGGAAGCGAGCAGCAAGAAGATTGAAGAATCAAGATGGGAGAGGAGAGGAAAGAGCCTTAGAGGAAGAAAAGACATGCTGCTCTGATACCATGAAAGCAAAACAAAACTAGATTGTATTCATTAATGTGTGAAGAAGAGTACAGAGGAAGCTATATATAGACTAATGTAGAACCTATACATAAAGCTAATAGGATAAATCTAGATAACAGGTAAACATATACATGTGTTATAACAGGTACATATTATTAGTTTGCCTTTCATTAGGCTCATTGGATTTAGAATCAACACCATTAGAAAGCTTTCTTGTAGCTTCCAACCAAGTCAAACTCAGAAAAGAAAACTCCTGTCGACCTCTCCACCCACAAAAGATTTTTTGAGATGTTCACTCACATATGGAGCTTTAATCGCAACTTTTTTTCTTCCAACTCTTTTCAACTTCTCCCTTCAGTTTTTTCAAGTAAAGGGAGGAAAAGGTCCCTCCAAATTTTTCCTCGCCTCCCTTTGTTTTCTAAACCAACATTTTAGCAAGGTTCCTCCATGAAAGCTTCTTAACACAATCCACGGCCTGAGAGAAAAGAAGAAAAGAATTAGAGCCAGGGTTGAATGAACTAGGCCAATTTTTAAGAAGGAGCATGGTTTATGCGGCTTTTAGGGAAAGGAGCATAATATTTAAAAATTTTGAAAATGAGCATATGCGCTATTATGTTTGGCGCATCTAAAGAATGCGCTGGACTACTATTCAGTGCATTCTTTGAATGCGCCGTAGCATTTGGCGCATTCTATAGAATGCGCCAATTAAGATCTGACAGTCTATAGAATGCGCTATTTAGGTTAGCGCATTCCATAGAATGCAATATTTAAAAATTTTGAAAATGAGCATATGCGCTATTATGTTTGGCGCATCTAAAGAATGCGCTGGACTACTATTCAGTGCATTCTTTGAATGCGCCGTAGCATTTGGCGCATTCTATAGAATGCGCCAATTAAGATCTGACAGTCTATAAAATGCGCTATTTAGGTTAGCGCATTCCATAGAAGCGCATTCTACATGCATTGCTAGCTTGCTACCACGATTTTCGAATTTTCCTGTAAGTTGCAGGGACAAGATCCGCTTATCTTGCGAGTGATCATGAATTTGAGTGCGGGGAGAATTGAATGCAGTGGTTGGGAGGAGAGGGATGAAGGAGGGAATCAGCTTATAAAAGGGGCCCGTTGTAGTGAGGAAAATGCATATTATTTGTGAGTGAAAGCCTCCGATTTGAGAAGGAAGGATAGTTATTATTTTTTTTTAAGTTTGATTTTGCTATGTAAAATTTTTTATTTTGTTATAGTTGTAGTGACATGTAGAGGAAAGTTTGTTATTTTGTGTCTGAATTTTTTTTATTATGTTAAATTTTAATTATCTGTAATTTTGTTAAAATTTGTTTGATTAGGTTTCTTTGTTAAATTTTTGTTAATGCTAAAGTTAAATTTTATGTATATATTTTTTTATTTTTAGATCTGTGATAAGCATAACTGCTCTTGGTAGATTTGTGAAATGTGGAGGAGTGTTGAGTCGTTTTTTTATTTTTTCATCTGCCATGCAAAGAAGAGAGAGAGAGAGAGAGAGAGAGAGAGAGAGAGAGAGAGAGGGGGGCGCGCGGCCCGACGACTTGACCCAGAGCGGAACCTGGGAATGCTATGTTCGCGATTTTCTCGGTATTGCTCGGTATTTGCTCGGTATTGCTAGGTATTGCTTTGCAAAAACGAGAAATACCGCTCTGTGAAGATCAATACCATGCAAATACCGAGTTGTACCGAGTTTTTCTACAACTCGGTACAACTTGGTACAACTCGGTACAACTCGGTATTTGCTCGGGATTTGCTCTGTATTTGCTCGGGATTTGCTCGGTATTGCTAGGTATTGCAAGAAAAAACTCGGTACAACTCAGTATTTAATCGGTATTTCTAGGTATTTGCTCGGTATTGGTTATTGCCGAGCAAAATCGACCAATACCGAGCAATGTTGGGTCCATTCCGGGTCGGATTGTCGGGGCGCGCGGTAAATAATGAAAACGCGTTGCGCGATTCTATTGGCGGCCGAACGTAAAGCTGCGTACGTTCACCGGACCAAATAAAAATTCGAATAAAGCAAAACTGGAAGTTGGAGGTTAACAAATTAAAACTCCATGGCATATTAGTATCTGAGAGTTTGACCTTAAAAAAAAAGGTGAGCGTGTCATGTTTGATTACAAAAAAAAAAAAAAAAATCGAGCATAATGTCTTCTATATTAAATTTTGTAGTTACATAAAAGTAAGAAAAGAATTTTATGTTGAGTCTTATGATGATCAGGTAATTTACATGTGAAATATTCTGAAAATTATGAAGAGGGAAAGAGAGAGAGGGGAGAGAGAGGGAGAGAGATAGAGGGATAGGGGGGAGAGAGAGAGAAACAAGTGGAGTCCAATTTATAAAAAGGAGCAAGTTTAATACCTAAATACGCATAAGGATCGTGGAGCAGAAAAAATTTGCGAAACCGGACCTTGAAAATCCGGTTTCATCAAAATTCGGTTTCTATAGAAACCCGGTTTTGAAAATAGGGTTCCTATAGAAACCAGATTTTTAAAATTCGGTTTCTATAAATTATTATTTTAATAATATAAATTTTATATTTAAATATAATTAAACCGGTTAATTGATTTAAAAAAAAATAAATT
>NW_021318592.1:688062-699186 GCF_001605985.2 Dendrobium catenatum
GTGTGGCACGACCGCCTGGGACATCCTCATCTGCGCACACTACAAAGGATCTCTCGCAGCGATCCCGCTTTACATCTTTTTAAATTTTCTAAACATTGTATTACTTGTGCTCAATGTAAAAATCACAAACTCCCTTTCGAAATTTCTCACTCTAGAACTCATACACCTCTGCACATTATACACGCTGACGTCTGGGGTCCGTCTCCGGTCTCCTCGACACTCGGCTATAAATTTTTTGTTTTGTTCATCGACGATTTTTCCCGCTATACATGGTTGTTTCCGCTTCTGCATAAGTCTGATGTATCTGAGGTGTTTAAACACTTTACCATGCTTATTGAGAACCAGTTGAATCATCGAATCAAAATACTCAGGACAGACGGAGGAACAGAATTTAACAACTATCAAATGAAATCCTTTCTTCTGTCTAAAGGCATCCGACATCAGGTGTCCTGCCCTTACACACCTGAACAAAACGGTGTGGCCGAACGGAAGAACAGGCACGTGATCGAAACCACTCGTTCTCTATTACACAGAGCTTCAGTCCCGCATCTGTTCTGGCCCGAAGCTTGTTCCACAGCGGCCTACCTAATCAACAGAATGCCCTCCCCGAATACTCAAAACAAGTCACCATTGCAGTTACTGTTCAGCATCAAACCGGACTATCATCACCTGAAGACGTTCGGTTGCGAATGCTTCCCACTGTTACCACAACACCTGCACAACAAACTGGAACCGAAATCAAACTCCTTTATTTTTCTCGGTTACTCGGAAACACACAAAGGATACAAGTGCCTTAACAGGGAGACTAACAAAATCTTTGTTTCTCGCCATGTACAATTCTTTGAACATTCTTTTCCTTTCGCTAATAACATTATACTCTCTCAGGATCCACAAGATGCAGTTCCCCCTGCTATGCTTTTACCAACACCCACGGCTCTCGATCAAACACAATCGGCGACAATCTCATCCACTCCACCACCACCAATAACGCATCACCCGTCTCAACCAACTCTTTCCTCAAATCAGGAAGCACAGCTCGTTCATTCAGAAGTCACCCCCACCACATCTCCGCAACCTCATATACCCCCCGTTCGACATCATATGACAACCAGAACTCAGACCGGCTCACTCAAACCTACAGTTCGTCTCAATCTCCTCGCACACAGCATCAACGCCTCTGACCACGATCCCGATCCCACAAGCTTTAAAGAGGCTGCCAAACATCACGAATGGAGGCAGGCAATGGCCGAAGAATTCTTGGCTCTCCAAAAGCAAGGCACCTGGCGTCTCGAACCACCACCTCCCAACGCTCAAGTATTAGGCTGTAAATGGACCTTCCGCAAGAAATTTAACGCGGACGGCACAATCGCACGTTTTAAAGCTCGTCTCGTGGCTCAGGGCAATCAGCAAGCACACGACATTGACTACGCCGAGACATTTAGTCCCGTAGCAAAAATTCCAACTATCAGAGTCCTGTTCACCGTCGCACTCTTCCACGGCTGGACGGTTCAGCAATGGGACGTCTCAAACGCATTCTTGCACGGCCAGCTCAATGACACGGTTTACATGAACCAGCCACGGGGGTTCACCGACGAGAATCACCCCAACCATGTGTGCAGACTGATCAAATCCATTTACGGCCTGCGTCAAGCACCCCGTCAATGGTATACCACGTTCACCAACCACCTTCTTCAGCTTGGATTCGATTACAGTAAAGCCGATCCGTCCCTGCTCATTCTTAACCGGGACAACACACGCATATTCCTACTAGTCTACGTCGACGACATCCTAGTCACCGGCAACGACGACAAAGCCATCTCCTCCGTTCTGCTGAAACTACAATCCCAATTCAGCATGAAAGATCTCGGCTCTGCACACCATTTCCTCGGCATCAAAATACAGAAACACTCAGATAAGTATTTTCTATCCCAATCCTCCTATGCCGAATCAATCCTAAGCTCCGTTAACTTAAACAAATGCAATCCTCTCTCTAATCCATCTTGTACCAAATTACCAGACCAAATACCAACCGACGATACTCTCTCCGATCCAACCACTTACAGAAGAGTTACGGGATCCCTTCAGTACCTTACCTTAACTCGCCCCGACATCGCTCACGCCGTCAACGTCCTAGCTCAACATCTTCACGATCCTACACCACAGCACTCCTATCTGCTCAAGCGGCTGCTGCGGTATATCAAAGGAACGGTGAAACTCGGATTACCCGTTCTCCCAGGACCACTTACTCTATCTACCTACTCCGACGCAGATTGGGCTGGCGATCCCAACACCCGAAAATCCACAACCGGGCACTGTACCTTCCTCGGCAATACTCTCATCTCCTGGACAGTTAAAAAGCAGAACACAGTGGCTAGATCATCCACAGAGTCGGAATACCGCGCATTGGCTGCCGCAACGGCAGACACCATCTGGCTAAAACGGCTACTCACTGACTTCCTCATCCCATATAACCAACCGATCGACTTACTCTGTGATAACATGTCGGCCATCGCCTTGGCTCACAATCCCGTCTTTCACGCTCGAACCAAATGTTATTCTAGAGCCGTTGGTCGGGGGGCAAGGATAAAATGCGAGTTCATTATAGTTAGCAGTTGACCAGGTCACGGAGCTTTCTACTAGAGTTCAACGTTCAGTTCACATCGACTACACTACTTTTGACACCACAATAGAGGAGATGAGCCAAATAACGGAACAAGCAACAGGTTCTTATATTGTTGATGGAGCAAGATGGTCAACCTTTGACGCTCCATCTAAATCCACGGGAAGCCGCCACCATCAAAGTACTGAGAGGGAACCATCTAGACTTTCCATGTATACTATGTCGACCGACTACGACATGATTGGGCTAGAACCATCCACACAACATTGGAGCCCATTTGGTGCACAAGAAAGTGTTGTACAGTATTAGAACCATGAAATAAAACCTCCAACGGCTAACTGAGCTCTCTTCCAATAAGCTCTTTACACGTGTACCAATAGTGTCTATATATATCGTAGTCTGTACTTAGGATGGATCATCAGATAATAAAATACCTTTTGCATTTCTTGATATTCGTTCCTTCTTCTTCCTCAGCTCCGGCGACTCTTCTTGCCGGAGTTACTTCCTGTCAGTTTCTACAATAACACCCTCATCTAGCCAACCTTAGTCAAATTCGCCAATCAGAATCTCCAATTCTTTGAATCACCCGCCTATCCAACCTGCTGTAGTCCATCTCTATCTCCCAATCTCATGTTTGATGCTGACCTCCTGATGCTCCATCTAAATCCACGGGAAGCCTCCACCATCGAAGTACTGAGATGGAACCACCTAGACTTTCCATGTATACTATATCGACCGACTACAACTGGCCAGAACCGTCCACATAATATTGGAGCCCATTCAGTGCACAAGAAAGTGGTGCACAAGAATTATACTATTGCACACCATCTCAACAACCCACAACATGTTCATTTTTTTTCCATTGCTATACCAGAGTGGATGTCAAGTGTTGGGTTGCCGACCTCTCCCTTGCAGTAATATATACTATTAATGGGAGGACAAACATCACAATAATACAGTGAGGAAATACAATATCAACCAGAAGTTCCAGAGTAAGAAAAAGAATTTGTTGAGAAGCAACAACTACAACAACGAAGAAGAAAGGCCCTAGTTAGATATACTCTAAGTAGTAGAGTTCTTCGACATCATCAGTAGAAGAGTTATGATAATGTATTTTCTTTATTCTGCTCTCAATTTCATATTTTTGTGAATGTATGATTGATATATATTGTAAAATGTGCTAATTAATTTAACGATATTTTATGCTGCTCTTAATTGCAATGCTTACCTGAATTGATACTATAACACAATATCATAACTCATACCTATTTAAAATAATATCACATTTACTTTAAAATTTCTATTGTATTTCAGAATATGATGTGAGCTAATTAATAAATATTATAAAAATATTCTGACATAACAATTAAAGCTTAATAATAAAGTAATATATATATTATTATACTACTATCTTACTTTAACTACAACTTAATATCCAATATGTATTAGTTTATTTTATTTTATTTTTTAAGATCCCCATTAGAAAGGCCCTAGTTAGATAATTTTTTTTATTTACACAAATAATTTATTTTATGAAAAATGTCGTATTCCATAAATTGCCTTTTTAATTATTCTTTAATAATTGCAACTATTAACTTTTTCTTATTTTTATTTATTTAAACTATTAACAATACTTACAATAAATAAATGTTACTATTATATTTACTTTAGATTAAATGAAATAAATTTAGTTCTTATAATTTTCTTCACGTTAATATGTTAAAATAAAATAATTTTTTATTTTAATTTAAAATTTAATCTATAACTATACCTATATTAACTTTAATTATAAATTACAACAAATTTAATATTATAAATTATTAATTATTCTAAATTCTAATTATTTACGAATTCCAAATTCCAATCTATATAGCCGATCTTTATAGTTGTGGAATCATGCTTACATATATTTAACACATCTATCAAAATAGCATCATAATTGATTATTCCATTAAGGAAATGATGCCACTCTTCAAATAATTGATGCACCACAATGATATTCTTTATCTTCGTGTGATTAAAATGGCACAAACGGAAAACAAGGAAATGCCATAATGATTTCGCGCATTCTTCTTTGAATGCGTCGAATCATTTGGCGCATTTCATACTGATTCTCCAAAAAAAAATGAATAACACGCTAAACTCTAAAGTGCATTCTTTGAATGCGCCAAATGGGATAGCGCATCTGCTTATTTTTAAATTTCTTACAAAATCTGCTCCTTTCCCTTAATGCTGGATTAACCAGGCTCGTTCTTATAAAATGCCCAATGAACTAAGAAGTGATCACAGAGAAAAAAATGAAATAAAAAATGTTTAAAATAGTTTTAATATTTCAAGCAGAGTTTTGCTAAATAAGAATGTTAGAAATTTGAATGGCAAAACGGGTTAATGATTTGAGTTTGGATTCAATCTAAAATTGATTTAACTCGAATCCGATCAATCCGAATCCAACCAGTTAATAAATGGGTAAAAAAAGTGGATACCAATCCAACCTGCTAGCAATCCAAGTCTGACCTGATAATTCATTTTGATTAAAAATATTAATTTTTTTGCTATAGATTTTAGATTAATTGATTAAGTAAGTAATAAAAAAATTTAATAAAGAATATTAAACATACCATTTTTTGGTCAAAATCAAATTATTGGGTCAACTGGAATCCCAACCATTCATTAAACATTTCAACATGAGCTCAAATTTTTCGGATCATGTCTTCCTCTTATTAGAAATAAATGAATATTTAATATATAATTCATAAGTTTATGATAAAAAATTATTTTGAGTATATTTAATATAAAAAGATATGCTTTCAAATAGATGAATTATGGAGTGTATAAAAAGAAATATCCCTTTTTAAAAACTCCTATAATCTAACTAATTAAAATTAAAGAAGCCCAAGATTTGACCTAAATTATAAAATTATAAAATTAAAAAAATAATAAAAAAGGCCACAAAATATCCCCTTCCCGAATTTTGATGCAGTAGATGGGCCCCTCACGTCATCTACGATCAAACCTGCTCCTCCTCCAAGAACCAGTCGCCTCCCGTCCATTGCCGTCCTCGCGAAGCTTCTCATCTCTGCCCAGAAGAGTCCATGCCGTTATTGGCTTTCTCCTCCTCCCACCTATGAACTCCCGCCGTCATCGGCCATGCCAAGCCGATAGAGATGGTGGAAGAGGAGAATAGGGGAAGGGAGGAGGGGGCGAGGGGCGTGCTCCACGGGATCGAGGAGTCCACTCCCGTCGTCATCAAGGAGCTCCTCGCCGGAGGGGTGGCAGGAGGTGTTGCCAAGACCGCCGTTGCCCCGCTCGAGCGTGTCAAGATCTTGTTTCAGGTACCTTGGTATCGGTACTCTCTTCCTGATTCTCGTATCTTATCTTTGGTTTCGATGCCATTTATTACTGTTGATAGATGGGAAGTTGGTTTAAAATCTGGGTGAGCAGGATGGTTGCCTGTCTTGGCAAGTCAGATCTATTTTGGATCTAGCTAATGGCTTTATGCGGAGTCCATTTTCAACCATCTCTCATATTTTCTAGCAGTTTTTGGTTCCCCTTTTTGAATATTTATAGTTCTTTCAGATTCTATTTTTGAACTTTGAAGATGAATAGTGTAGTGTTTTTTGGGGATTGGGCCACTAATTACATTATATCCGGTCGGATAAATTATATATAGGTTTCTTTAATTTGGATCTTGTCAAGATTGGGTGTATCAAGTTTTAAATTTTTTGCTTCTGTGTCTCTTCAACTTAATCCTGAATTCTTTGTGTACGTTATCAAATCATGCATTGATATCTTAATAAACGAAATCACCATTACCGTCGCTTATTATGCAATTATAAAGTCATTGGTTACCATTGTCACCAAGAGCCAACAACATTGTTGGCGCCATCTCCGCCACAAGCCAGCGGTCTTGTATGCCACCTGTAGCTGCCGGTGGTGCAGTTAAAACAACGTTTGGCAGTGTATTAATGGTATAAGACTCAATGATTAGGATATTTTGGTCCTGCAGCTTCAAGTTAACGATTTGTTGGTGATGTAATGTAAAGTTGAAGTGAGTTCAAGTTATCCATGGTAAAGAAGAAAAATTGAAGAATTTTAATGAATATTAGACCTAAATTTGAAAAACCTAATTGTAATTATCCTAATCAGTTCAAATTCATAATACAAGTGGAATTCACAATGGTTATTAGCTTTTTATTTTCAAGCTATAAAAGGATTGATCTTTCATGGACTACCAATGGGAGAAATTGCGGGGAATAGGATAGAATCCATGTTTATAATCATGCATCTTTAGTATGACCAAATGGGCTTTGCAAGTTGTTGATAAATTTGGCGAAGAACAAGATAAAACTATAGTGTGTTTGGCATGAGCTACTAATGCATATTTGGTTGAGCTAGTATAAGTTTTCAAGCCTAGGTAATCTTCTATCTTTGTATTGAATGTTATTCACCATGACTATTTCACCAATTCCTACAATATAATGTGATTGTTTTTTTTTTTTAAGCAATGGAAGGACCTAGTCTAATATGGGTGGAAAATCGTGTCATTAGAGTTTTGAGAGATTTTTACAAGTTAAAATGTTGTAAAGATAACCAAATGATCACACTTTGTTGCTAAATAACCATTGTTTTTAAAAAAATTATTTTGATTGCCATTTTGTTGTAGAAAAGACATGCATGGTTCACTGAAAATATATAAAAAAAATTTAGATAACTATAAAAGCTCGCATTTTTTCTATCATAGTATTATATGATTTAGATATTGTATTGCTTAACCCAATAAATTTCTTTATTATTCAATAGAGTTATCACAAAATAAATTTTTCAACATCAAAACTCGAGATTCAAAACCATGAAATTAGTAAACCATAACATATTTCTGCTATGATATAAGTTTCAGCTTTTGATATTCCTTTAAAAATTGGTAAGAGAATAATTATTATTATTTATAATTTTGAAAAGAAAATATTAGACCAAACTAAAATTGAGGATGAGAAACTAGGACCAAACCCACCCAGAATTCAAAATTAAATTCTTTTTAAAGTATTGGTTATTTTAAATTTCCTACTTGATTTGCAATTGATGAAAAGCAATAAAGGAAATCATATTATTTTGCTTATAATATTGCTTGCCTGCCCAAGCCCCCTTCTCCCTTTTCCCTCCCTTTTCATCCTTGTCCTTTAATCTTATAAATTCTACATCTTTTGCATTTATGGGGTTTATTCGGGTAGGGTAGGATGCACTTGGGTTGGCTAGCTTCTTTTTATTTGCATTTTTCTTTTGCATTTGAAAATGAAGATTAGATCACAGTTTTATGATTAACGATATAAAATGGGCATTGAGTCCAATTAGTTTATGCGTTTCTATGTGTAAAATTCCAATACTAGGATAAAAGAAAGTAATTAGAATGAAAGTAAACACTTTCTTTTGATTGTGAGTTTAAGTGAGAAGAGAAGAAAAGAAGAAAGAAAGGGAAAATTTTCCTTTATAATTGGGATTTTGTTTATCTTAGTGTCGTTAAAGGCTTTGTTTAAAATTGCGCAATAAGAGGCGCGCCTCTGCGCAATTCTGTCCAAAAGCGCCTCGAGGCGCACGCAATTTGGACACTGATTGAGGCGTACGCCTCACCCTGTGTGAGGCGCGCCTCAATTGCGCAATTATGGGTGAGGCGTACGCCTCATCCAAATGGTCTTACCTACTTAAAATCAACCATTAAAAAAGCGGACGAGGCGTCCGCATTGAGTCGTGTATTCGTGTATAGGATTAGGGCTTCCTGTTAGAATTGAAAGGCGAATTAGAGGCGAAGCCGTGAGGGAAATAGACGAAGCTGTGAGGGAAGGAGACGAAGCCGTGAGTGTAGGAGACGAAGTCGGAAGGAGACGACGCAAAGAAAGAAATGAAGCTGAAGTTGTGAGTGCAGGAATCGTTCAGGCATCGGTTAGGTCGGAAGAGCAGGTACGCGGTGTTGTGGCCTTGACTTTGACGTGCAGTAACGAAAGCTTGAATAACTCCTGATTCGGCTTTCTTTCATTCGTCCGCTCAGTACAAGCTCGGTACCGCCCAGTACAAGCTCGGTAATGCTCAATACCTGCTCGGTACCGCTCAGTAAATGCTCGGTACCGAACCAATACCGCTCAGTACAGAGCGGTACAAGCTCGGTACTGAGCGGTACATGCTCGGTACTGAGCAATACATGCTCGGTACTGAGCGGTACATGCTTTAGTGATGGGATATGATTTCATTTTATATGTTTTTTGTACTTTGGGAGTTTTGTTAAACTAATATTTTGTGATTTTGTACTTTGGGACATGATTTTATTGCGTCTACTTTCTTACTTTTAACTATTTTCATATATCATTTAGATGTTTTTATTGTAAGATACAATATTGCCATTATTTTCCTACTAAAACCCTTAATTTTTCATTTATGCAATTCTGTGTCTGTGAGGCTTACGCCTCAGACCGCCTCGAGGCTTACGCCTCGCCTCACAGACGAAAAACGCATCGAGGCTTATTTACACAATTTTAAACCTTGGTTAAAGGTGAGTCGGGTGCTCCCCTAGGCCCTCAAGGGCAATGCAAGGTCATTGCATCTAACACTACATTCAAGTGGGCATTCTGCATGCCTAGGAGAGCACCTTTTGGTAGGGCATCATGCCGTAAGGTGGGCGTATGTCCATGAGTATGGAGATGAATACTAATATTTCAAATGTAAAAGTTCAGTTAATTTTTGATGATGATGGTTTGCATGAGGTGATGCCGAAAAAGAAAGATTAAAGGTTGGAGAAGCAATATTGTGTTCTAGGAGTTTAATTGGACCATTTGAAGGTATAAGAGCATTAACGAATAATTAATGTTGAGAATAAAGAAGAAATGAGTGTGACGAGATAATGGAAAAGATTGAAGGCTACACTCATATAGATTATAAATAAAGAAATCAATATATTTTTGTTTATTAAGTATTATAGATATTTTTCTTATGCCTTACTGATGCGGACATTCAACCGTCCATGGCTATTTGAGGAGCTGAAGATCAATGGCTATCATCGTCCCACGTTATCTTATATTTTATTTGTAATTTTTAAATTTTTTATTATGAATTTTTCGTTTTTACCCTCACTTAAGAGGGTCGTCCTATGTAAGCCTTAGGGGCATATGTGTCTTGTTTTAGTTTCTTAGGCCTATATATAGAGGCCATTTCTTATGTAATGGGATGATGAATGGTTTATGAAAATTTGTTTTTTGCGTTCTCTTTGTGAGTTCCATCTTTTAAATTTCTTAGTGAGTTCTTTTATTTTTGAGATCTCTTAGTGAGTTCTCTACTTTGTGTTCTCTTTGTGAGTGCATCTCTCTCTCAAATCTCTTAGTGAGTTTTGAGAAGAGCTAGATCTCTTTGTGATTTCTAGACCTTCTTCTCCATTATCTTTGTGATCAATTGGTGTGGGAAATCAAGGTGAATCCGTGGCATAGTTATCCCTAGTAGAATTGCCCATTTCCTCCCTCGGATCCTTGCCGCCGCCCCTTTCCCCTAGCCAACCGCCGGCCAGAAAACCGCCCAGCGTCCCACCGTCCACCATGGAGTCCTTGCCGCCGGCCACCCGTGAAGCCTTGCTGCCGGTTTCCCTCTAGCCCACCTATTCGAATTTTGAATTCCCCTCCCCTAATGAATTTTCTAATTAAGTCAAATTAAATTAGGATATTAATTACGGGGAGTTACAATCTTTTTGAAATTCATATTCCCTCCCAATTTTCTTTAAAGAAGGGAGTTACATGATATAATTAAAATCTGAAATCTAAATTTCAGATTTTGATTAATTAATTGTGGTCCTCACCTACTTAAAATTTCTCATCTCTCTCCTATCTCATTAATAGGCCCCCTCATTAAGCCTCCATAATTACCTCTCACAATTCCCTCTCATCCAATTTAATTCTCCCAATTATATTTGAGTTTAAATTCAAATTCATCCCGCCAATTCCACTTAATCTGAAATTTAATTTCAGATTTTCATTCTCTCTCCCCAAATTGATTGGGATTTAATTAATCTTGCCACCTAGACAAGTACATGGCATTTATGTTTCACATCACTTTACTTGATCAAGCACCTAGGGTGGTGCCTAAAGCCTCTGGTATTGGGAAACAGTATCACCTTGAGGGTGTCTAGCACTTTTGGTAACGTTGATTTCCTTTTTAAACGTGTAGAAACAAAGTGAAAAGAATTCCCACAAGCTTTAGTAAAGAATATGATAGGAAATACTTGAGTTCGCAAGTAACCCTAAGGGTAAACTTGAGTTCTCAAGCAATCCTAACACCAAACGAAGAGCAAACAACAATAATCTGCTGTTCACAGTAGAAAAACAGTAAAACCACAAGGAAATCTGAGAGAAAACTCAAAGAAAAGCTTGTATTCCACTAGTCGATGAATAAAATAGCAAGATACAATTGATCCTCAATTCGAGAGGAGGATCGATCTCTCCCAAATCTCTAGACGCCGCTAGAGCCCAAAGAAA
>NW_021318592.1:699286-747966 GCF_001605985.2 Dendrobium catenatum
ACACCTAAATCTAGAGATCTCAATTCAGCCAAATTCAGATACTCAAACCTAGGAAATCAACTATTTAATGCATAAAATCGAAAAGAATTCCCTAAACAATCCTAATTCAAATTCTCTCCCTAAAATCCATTCAAAAATCTTCCATATTCGGGCGTGCGGTTGAAACAGCGCGTGCGTGCGGAAACGGGAGCGGAACTTCCGCTCGTTTGCTGTGCCGACCCACATGGACAGCTGACCGGTCCATTGGACCGTCTAACAATACTCCCATCCAAAAATCCACCTTGTCCTCAAGGTGGAGATATGCTTGTTTCGGTGGAGTGGCCATCCTTGAGGTGACTGAAATCCTTACTGTATTGCGGAACCAAGGGCTGCACGGAAAGAGAAACATCCCCTCCTCCTTCCTCTTGACACATTCGGCTTGTGTAGTCCACCAGATAGTCTTCCCCACCTCTTGCATATCCTGACCATGGTCTTAAGTGATGTCATGATTTTTATAGCTCTACATCTCCCCTTATAACCACCTTTCTCCCATCCACATTAATTCCATTGTGAGTGCTCCCAATTGTCCTTGGTTTTCCCCCAAGTTTGCAACCACTCATCCCCAGGATGACATCAGTGCTTCCTAACTCTAGTGGAGAAAGTCCTCTCTTACTTGAATCCACTGTATGGTCAACATCACTCCTTTATAGATTCCCTGGCCTTTCTTCCACCTTCCCTGTACCCCATCATCACCCATAACAACGGTGTTCACCAATTTTACTCCAAGTTGGTTGACGACCTGAGTGGAAATGCAAATTGTGGGTAGCCCCATTATCAATTAGCACACCACCTCACAGCCAGCTATCTCTCCTTTCACTTTTATAGTATGACTCGGAGTGAATCCCACTACAGAGTTCAGAAGACTTCTGCCACATCTAGGTGCAACTTCTCCTCCTCCTCTCTAGATCTGCTCCCACCTCCCTCCTCGTCTTCCGCTCTCACAGACAAGGAGAACCTGAAGAGTTTGGCCTTGCACCTATCCGCTGACATGTACTTCACATCACATTTGAAGCACACCCTTAGTCCTCTTATCCTGCATCTCCTCTCTGTCAGCCTCTTCAAATTTTTCCACTCCCTCCTCCTACTGGCTTTCTCCTGTGGTCTCATTACTGTTGCCTGATGCAGCCCCTTGGTGCTAGAAATGGTCGTCCCTGTAAAAGCCCATGAACAGTTTCCTCGAGCCCCTCTTTCTGCTTTATTCTGATCTTCTACCAACTGTGCCAGCTCCGTAGCCTTCCAGTTCCTCGGCTCAGTACCCTGACTGCGTGTTCGATCTCTGGTTTCAGTCCCTTCATAAGTCCCTTCTAAGGCTGACTCTGAAATGTGATCCAATCTGCTAGCAAGTACTCAAACCGATCCGATAATTTGCCACAGCCCCTTCTTGAGTCAAGGCAAAGAATTGTCCATAGAAGTCTCCTCCCCCGTCGGTTCGGAAACGCTTTAATAAGCAATCCTTGAACTCTCTCCAGCTCCGGATGGGCTCCCTCCTGTCACGCCACTTATACATGCAAAGCTTTCCCTTCCAGACACAGACCTGCCGCTGTCAATTTTCATCCTCTGTCAACCCCTGTGACATGAAGTAACCTCCACTTTGTAGATCCACAGTCCATCTCCCACACCCCCCTGAAAACAGCATCTTTAATTTCCTCACCTTGGATCTCCCCCCATTCCCCTCAGAGGAAGCGTTCCCCAATTGTCCTTATTGTCCCTCCGACGAATATACTCTAACCCCTCTTCATACTCACCTCTCCTCCCTTCAACATCATCACCTCGACGTTGAATACCTTCAAATTCAGCACCTCGACGATGACGTTCCTCCCTTCTTCTTTCAAAATCCCCCCTCGACGCTGAATTCTTTCGAATTCAGCACCTCGGCGATGAGATCCCTCTCTTCTTCCACCAAAATCACCCTCCCTTCTGTCATATCCCATACTCATCTCTTCCCTCGAAAGAGGCTCTAGAGGAGGCATGTCGTTCTCTTCCTCTAGGATCTCCACCTCCAAATTTCTCCCCCCTGCGGGGGGTTCGGATTTCCTCCCATGCCATGGCCGTCGGCGATCTCTCTTACTTCCGATGTCGCCGGATTGGTTTTCATCTCAAGTAGTTTCTTCAACATTTCCTCCATTGCGGTGAACTTCCCCTCCAACCTTTCATTGTTGGAGGTGATTTGATTTTGAAGGTTGAATAATCTTTCCTCCAAATCGGCTTTCAATTGGCCGACTTCGCCTTCCAAGACGTCAACCTTCTTTCCGGCCATCGTTCTTCTCAAGATTCACGAAGATCTTCTTCCGGAACAAGAAAATCCGTTGAAATCTTCAGGAAATCAGCCCCCAACGGTCCCAAAAAAGAGGCTCTGATACCAATTTAATAGGAAATACTTGAGTTCGCAAGTATCCTTAAGGGTAAACTTGAGTTCTCAAGCAATCCTAGCTAACACCAAACGAAGAGCAAACAGCAGTAAATCTGCTGTCCACAGCAGAAAAAACAGCAAAACCACAAGGAAATCTGAGAGAAAACTCAAAGAAAAGCTTGTATTTCACTAGTCGATGAATAAAATAGCAAGATACAATTGATCCTCAATTCGAGAGGAGGATCGATCTCTCCCAAATCTCTAGACGGCGCTAGAGCCCAAAGAAAACCTAAATCTAAGAGATCTCATATTTCAGCCAAATTCAAAATATTCAACCCCTAGGAAAATCAACTATTTAATGCATACAAATCAAAAGGAATTCCCTAAACAATCTCTACATTCAATTTCCCTCCTAAAATCCATTCAAAAACCTTCCTATTCGGGCGTGTGGTTGAAACAGCGGGCGTGTGTGCGGAAACGGGAGGTGGAACTTCCACCTCGTTGTGGCTGGACCGGTCCCGCGTGGACCGGTCTAACAGAATAAAAGTTTAATACTTGTTAATTTTGGGCTATCTTTCTTGCTATGGGATTATAGTATTAAATTAATGATAACATTTCTATTCCTTTCTTCTTCCCTTTTCTTTCGATTAACTCTCAATCAGGAATGGGATGCATAATTTTTTGTTTCTTTCTTAAAATTTTTAGTTAAAAGATGAGGATATATATCCTTTTTTCCCCTCTTTTCTCTCCACCCAAATGCTGTCATCTCTTCCCTAACTTCATTTTCAGAGTGTAATAAAAAATTTTCTGATAACGATTTTGACTTTCTTTGATATCAATGTGGCCTTGGGAGATTAGGACAATTTTTTGTGTCCATCAAAAGTTCTTATGCCAATGCTTGAACCTTATAATTATTGTAATTAGTATGAAAAGACATGAGAAAATGCTTTGTCAAATTTTATTGGAAGCGGCCATTAGACTTGCTTCATGCCTTTAATAGTCGAGGAAAGAAAAGAAGCTAGAACATTGGAAGGAAGAGGAGGTACTATAGTGTGTGTACAAGCTGCCATGTGATGTAGGTTAGCCTACATCTAATATAGTCTTGCACTATATGACCAAATACAGTTCTGATAGAAAATACTTGAGTTCGCAAGTAATCCTATCGGATTTATTTGAGTTCGCAAGCAACCCTAGCAATTATTGGTTCAAAACAACTAGAAAAACAAGAAAAACTGGACAAATCAATCTAGAAAAAATAGAATGTGATAGTGGAAACAAAGCAAAGCAAAGCAAAACTCAAAGCAAAATTCAATTGATCCTCAATTCGAGAGGAGGATCGTCTCTCCCAAATCTCTAGACAAGAGAGTCTAAAGCCCAAGTCGCCAAGAAATCCTAATTCCAATCAATCAAAACATAATCCCCCTAATCCCCTCATGCTTTTTAATACAAAAAATTTCCTAATTTAATTTCCCTTCCAAGCTTGAATCCAAGTAGACAAGTGGGGCCCACCCTTTTGGGCGGACAAGGACAGGGGAGGCAGGCTGTTTCTGCCTCCTGTAGAAAAGCTGAGTCGGCCCTTGGGCCGGTTGGGCCGATTCAGGGTGAACCGGCCTATCAATACTGCCCTCCCCAAGAATCACCTTATCTTCAAGGTGAAAATCAAGAAATTGATGTTTTACCCTCTCGTATGGCTCCCATGTGGCCTCATAATCAGGAAGGTTCTTCCATTTGATCAACAATTCCTTAGTTTCATCTTCTTTCTGGCGAACCCCCATCAGCTCTAAGGGTTATAGAATCACATCTAAATTATTAGTAAATGTCGCCGGTAACTCGGGGTTGGCTGTATAGTCATCAATGGCCTTTCTCATTTGCGATACATGAAAAATCGGATGTATAGTTGTCGTTGGTTGTTGTTTCAACCGATATGCTATTGCTCTAATCTTCTCCAACACTTTATAAGGCCCAAAGTACCTTGGAGCAAGATTCTCATTCCTCTTGTTGGCGACTGTCTTCTGTCTGTACGATCGGAGCTTCAAGAACACCATCTTCCCCACTTCAAACTGGATGTCCTTCTTATGTCCATCAGCTTGTTTCTTCATAATCTATTGAGCTCTCAGCAGATATCTCTTCAAATCTTCTAGCACTCTATCCTTCTCCTCCAAGTACTTTACTGAAGAAACTGGAGTACTGCTACTCCCAAAGTGCACCAAGTGGGGAGAATCCCTTCCGTACAACACCTTGAATGGGGTCATCTAAGAAGCAAAATGAAAAGAATTGTTGTACCAATACTCAGCCCATGATAGCCACTTAGCCCATAGCTTGGGTGTCTCCGACACGAAGCATCTCAGGTAAGTCTCCAAGCTCCTGTTGATTACTTTCGTTTGGCCATTCGTCTATGGGTGGTAAGTTGCAATCTTCTTCAGATTTATCCCGTGTAGCTTGAACAACTCTCAAAAAATGGCTGAGGAACACCTTATCTCTATCTGATACTATCGCTTCTAGTATTCCATGTAATCTAGCCACCTCTCTGATGAAAGCTGAAGCCACTGTCACTACTGTGTAGGTGTGTTGGAGGAGAATGAAATGTGCATATTTGCTCAACCTATCCACCACCACTACAATCACCGTGAAACCTTCTAAACGGGGCAGCCCATCTATGAAATCCGTGAATATCTCCTCCCATACTTGTCTCGGTATAGCCAACGGCTGTAGTAAACCTCCTGGTGACATAGCCAAGTATTTGTTCCTTTGATATATCTCACATCTGGCTACCATCTCCTCTATATCTTTATGCATCCCCTTCTAGTACAGTTCTGAAGCTAGCCTCTGATGTCTTCTGCACGCCTGAATGGCCCCCAACAACGCTTCCATGAAACTCTTGGAGTAAGTTTGGGATGTGGATCGAGGTCCGGGGCATCACAAACCTCCCCTGATATAGCAATTTATCCCCCTCTAATGAGTACCCTGGGAGGTCACCCTCTCCATTCAGTAAATCTATCATGATCTTCCCCAAACCCTCATCCATAGCACTTTCTTCTCTGATGGCCTCTCAATTAAGCATCAAAGGAACAGATAGTGCCACTGTTGGCAGCTCCCCCATACATCTGGACAAGGCATCTTCCGCCTTGTTCTCCACTCCTGGTCTATACTGAATCTCAAAATTGTACTCATGGTTTAAAATTGCGCAATAAGAGGCGCGCCTCGCGCCTTGAGGCGCGCCTCTGCGCAATTCCTGAAAAAAACGCCTCAAGGCATACGCAATAGGAGGCAGTGGTGAGGCGTACGCCTCATGGAAGCTGAGGCGCGCCTCTGTTGCGCAATTGCGCAATTTTAAGAGAGGCGATTGTACTCCATCAACTTGGACAACCACCTCTAATGCTCCTCTGTCACCATCTACTGTTCCAGCATGTATTTCAAGCTCCGTTGATCTGTCCTGATAATGAAATGCCTCCCAATTAGGTATGGTCGACACTTCTAAATGGCCAAAACAATGAGTGGCCATGATATGGTGCTATATCCCTTTACAATCCTTCTATAGTAACATGTCATTTTTAGAAATTCCCTCAGCTCCTTCAAATTTTTAGGCATTGGCCACTTTAGCATTGCCTCAATTTTAGACTTATATGCTGCCACCCCTTCTTTTGATACAACATGGCACAAGTACTCTACACTGACTTGTGCAAAGCAGCACTTCTTCAAGTTGGCCCTCAGCTGGTGCTCATGCAGCACCTCTAACACCCTTTTTAAATGCTCCCAGTGCTCCTCTTCTATCCTGTTGTAGAGTAGGATGTCATCAAAGAATACCAATATAAATCGTTTGAGATAAGGTTTGAAAACCTTTTTCATTAGTGCTTGGAAAGTGGCTGGAGCATTGGTGAGGCCAAAAGGCATCACCACGAACTCATAGTGTCCCTCATGAGTTCTAAAGGCCGTTTTGGGTACATCTTTCTCCTTCATTCGGTTCTGTTGATATCCTGATTTCAAGTCCATCTTGCTGAAGATCACTGTTCCACTTAATTCATCTAACAGCTCGTCAATAACGAGTATAGAAAACTTGTCAAATACAATTTCCTTGTTGAGCGCTCTGTAGTTCACACAAAATCGCCAGTTGACATTCTTCTCCTTCACCAATAGAATCAGACTAGAGAAGGGACTGACGCTGGGTCTGATAATTCTTTCCTCCAGCATCTCTCTAATCAATTTTTTAATTTTATCTTTCTGACATTGAGGGTAGCGATAAGGTCGTATGCTAATGGGTGACACACCCTCAAAATGATAGCGCGCTCTTGCTCCCTCTACGGAGGTAATCCTTGAGGTGGCTGAAACACCTCTTGGAACTGTTGAATCAACGGCTATATGGAGAGGGGTATGTCCCACCCCTCTTCCAATCTCGCTCCCTCTAAACTGTTCAGCTCCACCAAATATCCTCTACCTGCCAACTGTATATCACTTACCATAGTTTTAAGAGAAACCATCGATTTTAATAGCCTTGCATCTCCCCTAATCACCACATTCCTTCCATCTACCATCAACTCCATCGTGAATGCTTCCCAATTCACTTTGATGTCTCCCAAAGTCTGTAGTCATTTCATCCCCAAGATGACATCTGTACTCCCAAGCTCCAGTGGAAGAAAATTTTTCCTCACCTGAATCTCCTGGATAGTCAGTTGCACTCCTTTGCAAATCCTCTGGCCTTTCTCCACCTTCCTTGTACCCATCATCTCCCCGCAACAACCGATATCCACCAATCTCACTCCCATTTGGTCGACGACCTGAGTGGAAATGAAATTGTGAGTAGCTTAGCTATCAATCAGCAACACCACCTCCCAGTACTCTATCATCTCCCCCTTCACCTTCATGGTATGATTCGTAGTGAATTCTACCACTGAGTTCAGGGAAACCTCGGTCAGATTCAAATGTAGCTTCTCCTCCATCTCATCCTCTATCTCCTCCTCATCTCATTCCTCAGTTTACTCATCATCACAGACAGTGAGAACCTGAAGCGTTCGGTCATTGCACCGATGCCCTGGCATATACTTTTCATTGCACCTGAAGCACAACCCCTTAGCCCTCTTCTCGTGCATCTCTTTTTATGTCAGGCGCATGAAATTTCCCCCACTCCCTCCTCTTGTTGTCTTCTCCTTAGTGGCCTCCCAACTCCCTCCTGTTGCAGGATCTTTAGGTTCTAGATGGGTGGTCATCATCCTGTAAGTGCCCCCTGTGCTGCTACTCATAGCTCCCCTCTCCATATTTCTTTTTTTTTAACTAGCTTCATGGCCTCCCCCAAGTCCCGGGCATCAGAACCTTCACTGCTGCTCGGATCTCCGCCTTCAATCCCTTCATGAAAATTTCCTCCAATACCGTATCTGATAATTGCTCCACCCTACTGGCTAGGTGCTCAAATCGCTCCCGGTAGTCTGCCACTGATTCCTCCTGCGTCAGAGCAAAGAACTGCTTATAGAAATCTCCTCCCCGGTCGGTTTGGAAACGTTCTATTATGCAATCCTTGAATTCCCTCCAGTTCCTGATAGGCTCTTCTGGTACCTCCACTGATACCAAGACAGAGCCTTTCCTTCCAAGCACAAGCTAGTCGCTGTCAGATTCTCCTCCTCCATCAGCCCATTGACGGCGAAGTATCGCTCCACCTTATAAATCCACACATACTCATTTTCTCCTTCAAATATGTGCATCTTCAACTTCCTAACCTTCTGATCGCCACAATACCCCCTTATTCTTCCATAGCTTCCCCTCTCCCAAGCGCTAGGCCCTCCCCACATCTCCCGGTCTTCCCTTGCTCTGCCATAGCCCAAACCCTCTTCGAATTCCCCCTTCTTTCTTCAAAATCAGCACCTCGGTGGCCATAGGATCCCTCATGTTGTTCCATGGATCCACCTCCTCTTTCTTCCCTTTAGACAGGCTCTAGATGGGGTCTTCTTCTTTCTCCTTCCATGATTTCCACCTTATCTTCCTCCCTATGAATTTCAGAATTCGTAATTTTCCCTTCCACTCTTTTTCCCGTCAACCCTAAAGCAAAGCAAAACTTAAAGCAAAACTCAAAGCAAGATACAATTGATCCTCAATTCTTGAGGAGGATCGTCTCTCCCAAATCTCTAGACAAGAGAGTCTAGAGCCCAAGTCGTCAAGAAACCCTAATTCCAATCAATCAAAGCATAATCCTCCCTAATCCTCTCATGCTCTTTAATACAAAAGCTTTCCTAATTTAATTTCCCTCCCAAGCCCTAGCTGCCCCCTCCTTTTCAAATTGAATCCAAGTAGACAAGTGGGGCCCACCCTTTTGGGCGGACAAGAATAGGGGAGGCAGACTGTTTCCGCCTCCTGTAGGGCCAGCTGGGCCAGTTCAGGGTGAACCGGCCTATCAAGTTCACGGTATGCATTTTGCTTGAATACAGAACTCCTGATCAATACCACATGCAACATTAATTAGAATGAATGAGGATTATAAAGCGAGTGCAAGTAATTGTGATTAAGGAAAATGATTGTGATGGTGTATGACAGATTTTCTGATATATATTCCATATTTGTTTATTTATTAAATGCCAGCCGATTAATACAATGACCTAAGACCACTATTAAGAAAAAGGATTGAATTATTTGTTTCTGATTGCCCTAAGTATCTTGGGATTGAGTGCTTGAAATCGCACGAATACATTTCATGATCTTGGGAATTTAATTTTGCTTTAAACTCTTTAGTCTTTACACAATGGATTTGACTGCTTGTAATCTCTCACAAAGTCTTTTGTATGCCTAATCTCCCATTGTATGAAGTTTGGAAGCTTCATACAATGGGGTGAGTGAACTAATCTAAGACCTAGAGTTCAGGCTAGGGTTGGGTTTTACCTGTATATAGAGGATTTTAGGGCTAGCTTTCAATTGGGTTCTGTTCCTTGGCTCCTAGGCAGCACTTTGCTGAAGAAGTCATTGTTGGAGGAGCACCAAGTGCGGAGTATAAGTTGCTGGGATGAAGAAGTTGGAGTCTTTTGGTTCTAGTTGCCGGCTATGATGCACGGACACAGACACGGCGACACGGACACGGCTTTTTTTGAAAATATAGGGCAGGGGTACGGCGCGGACACGGCAATACATATATATATATATATATTTAAATGCAGACGTTGATTTGGTGTTGTGGATATGAAATAAGAAATTTAGTTTAAATCTCGCCAAATATAAATATTTTAAAAAATATATAAAATATTTAAGATATGCATGTCGGACACGCATGTCCAATTTATTTTTAATATTTTTTTTAATTGGACACATTTTCGACGTGTCCGACACGTGTCGGAGGAGTGTCGGATGAGTGTCGTGTTGGACACGGTGTCGAACACTGCACGCCTCTTTGAGGAGAAGTGTCGGTGCATCATAGGTTGCCGGTAGCCTCCAAATGGCAGGGTTTCACTAGGGAAATGCAGAGGGAGCTATGGGAGACTCAAATGAAATGAGAGCTTTTGGATGGGGAATTATCTCTAAATGAATGTTTTAGTTCTTTTGCCCTATTCCAACTCTCGAGCTTGTTGTGGATGGCTAGGATCGATCAGGGGAACTCCATGAGGTGTCTACACATGTTGTAGATGCTTAGGGAGCAGGGACTGATGCTGGGGAGTGGCCGACAAGGCTAAAAATGACATGGGTGGGTCAGGTCTACGCCAAGCCAAGCCATGGGTTGGGTTCAGGGGAGTATAGGAGCATTCTAGAGACCCATTGGATTGAACTCTAACAATTGGTGTGAAGAGAATTTGAGTGTTTATGTAGGTTTGACCAACTGAGTATTCTTTGGCCATTTAGGTGTTTGATTGGTCAAAGTTGGTCAAGTCACCTAGGATAGACCCTAGGGAGGCTTTAAAAGTTTGGATCAAGTCTAAAAGTTTAGTTTCAATGGATTTAGTGTTTACAAGCATGACACTAAGGTTGACTTGGGTTGACCATTTTATGTGAGCTCACTTGGTCAATTCACCATGAGTTAGGCCATGACTTAGGTGTATTTAGGAGGTCAAGTGGACTAATCTTGAGAAATGGGGGCAAGCTAATTTATTATAGGCAGGAGTTTTATCAAGGCTAGGCTGATTTGACTAGTTCCGGGTTAAATTGACCAATCAACCTTTAGCTCAAGAATGTTGACCAAATTAGTATGAAACTTTAGGAGCTTTCATAAGTTTGATTGAATGAGATTAAGTGGATTGAAGAAGGCTATAGGCGGTCAATGCAAGGGTTTGATCTATTGAGCTAGTTTGACCTAGCCCAAGTAGGTTGATTGGGTCAACCCCTAGCTTGGGGAACTAGGGTTGATGAGTTCAATGTATGAAGCTCCTAGGGTAAGAGTTCAAGTAGGGTATGAAGTCAACATGCCAATCTCATGCAAGAAGCAGTCTACTAGGTAGGTAGGATGTGGATCAGGGTTTTAGTTTGGTTCTTGTGTCAATGAAAGTTTGTTGCAGGGTTCAGAATGGTTTAGAAATATTTAGATATACTTTAGGAAGCTTAAGATTCAATGGCTAGGTCTAGATCACTTAGACGTCGCCCAGCTCAAGGCATGGTGTCTTAGGCATGTCGTTATCCTATGGTCAAACATAGTCAACTAGGATTGGGCCTAAGGTCTTGGGTTATCTAGACAGGCTCAGGCATGATCCTAGACTAATCTAGACTAAGCATGAGGATTTGGATATATGATTGAATAGGCTTGAGTATATGATTAACAGACCAAGATAGGAAACTAAGGGCTGGGTTCCTACTGCTTGATGAAGACATGTAACACTATAATGATATAGTGTTGGCTTGAAGTTGGTTTCAGGATTTGAGATTTCAATGACCTAAGCTAAAAATGAGGTGAACAAGGACCAAATGTACTTTTTAGTAAAAAATGGAATATTTCTCTTGAAGTCACACTGGTGTTTGCCCTTAACAATGGCTAGTTATTGAAATCTTGAAAATGGACCAAATGATGAGCATGGAATGACAGAAACCAAACTTGATTATACAAGTCATGGACCAGATTGCAATGTGAAGAAAGCAGGTCCAAACCACAAATCGATAATATACTCATTATTCAACAATCAAAATGTAATTACGCCAAATAAGGCTAATTATTTTGAGCCAAACAAGGCTAATTATTATGATTAGCAAATAAGCATCGTTTAAAGTATGATGAATAGTTTATTCACGTATTAGTCAATGATTAAAGCAGGTTTGCGATCTGATTAATGTGGAAGCTGTAATTATAAGGGCAGAATTGCAGAAACCAGTGCTCAGATTAAGCTTTATGTTTTACTACTATTATTGAGTGTGATTTTTGTTTGAAATGTCTCTGTTTCTTATCTTTTTGTAATATTTTCTTTTTAGTTTTTTCTTTGTTGTGGTTGGCAGACTCGAAGAGCTGATTTTCAGGGTATCGGTTTGTTTGGATCTTTCCAAAAGATTATTCGAACTGAAGGAGTTCTTGGATTTTACCGGTCTGACTTATTTTTTAGTTCTCTATTATATTAAGCTTGCCCAAAAACTCTTATTGCTGATAATCTTCTTTTCTCGTACTTTCAGGGGAAATGGAGCTAGTGTTGCTCGTATTGTGCCTTATGCAGCATTGCATTATATGGCTTATGAACAATACCGTCGTTGGATCATTCTTGGTTTTCCTGATATTAATAGGGGACCTGTGCTTGACCTAGTTTCAGGTTCCATTGCTGGTGGAACTGCAGTGCTCTGCACTTATCCTCTTGATTTAGTCCGCACTAAACTTGCTTATCAGGTAAACATTGTAAAGTAATTCTTGATCTTTCTTTTAGTTGTACAATATTCTCTTGTTGATGGCTGACTTTTTTTTGTAATTCTTCTTATAAAGGATATGGGTCATCATATCTAGTCAATTTTGGATCTGTATGCTTTATTTTGAGATGAGTGCACTACATGATGAATCAATTAAAGTTTCGGAAACTCCAAAATAGCTTTTCCCTATTTGTATGGGGTCAATTTAGTTTCAAAGTATTATATTTATGCAACTAAGTACATCAACCGCTAAATTTGAATCAATTTTGTATAGTCGAGAGACTAAATTGGGATCAATTTTGTATAAAATATCTTATACGAGTGATCATTGTTGATCTATTTTGTATAGTTGAGGGATTAAATTGAAGAAATGCGATATTGTGGGATTAAATTGGCCACACATAAATTGTCAGGAATTATTTTAGAAATTAATCTTACTGCATCAAACTCAAATCTATGATATTGAGCCATTTGACAAACAAATACATTAGGATCTCCCAAGCCAATTTTGCTCAATTCTTCTTTTATGTCACTTTTCTTTCTGAGATACCCACTGAAATTGTTTTTCAGGTTATTGAATCATCCAAGATGAAATTTACAGGATTAATTTCTAGTGGTCAGGTTTATCATGGAATTCGTGATTGTATGACAAAGATATACAGAAAAAATGGCATAAAAGGTCTCTATCGAGGTGTTGGTGAGTTATTCTTCTTGCAATTTCTTTTATCTAGATTTCTAATCCTCTTTTATTTTATACGGGCCTTTTAATAATCAAATTTCACCGCCATGTTCTGCATGAATTTCGTAAAAAAACCTGCATGACCTGTTTTGGGACAGCTTTTTACTTCTTTTTTTTTTTTCAGAAAATTGAGGAAGTTCTATTAATAATAAATGTAACAGTACATCATAATTACAGTTATGAATACAAAGAGTGGAATGGACTTCAGGAGTTACAAAATTGTTAAGAAAGAATAAGAAGAATAGAGGTAACGCTAATGTAATCACAAGCTCCGTCTAATGGTAGTGAAGGTAACCACAGGTTATATATTTTTGAATGGCACAGGATCCAACATGATACTAGGTGACACTTGCATAAATTAATCTTCTTGAAGACACAAGATATCCCTGCAGAATATTTGAAGGGCACAGGGATGAAAAAAAAAAAAACTTCTTATAGATAATTTAACCTGATCATCGGCCAACATAAAGGAGAAATTATTCTGTGCGGAAGCCGGATGCAGAACGTTATTTGGAGATCAATCATAATGCGTCACATCAGCAGTACCGAGCGGTATTGAGCAGTACCGAGCCACGGTTTCGAGCGAAGGGGTGATGTGGCGCATTCTAGATGGTCTCCGGATGGCATTCAGCGTCAACGACACAAATAATGGAGTTAGGCAACAGTCTTTAATAGTGAAATAGTGAAACGGGAAAGTAAAGTAGCAGAATAGTTAAAATAAACTTCCAGTTGCTCAAACATCCACAACCTTTAGCAGCAAGTTTTAACCGAAATCCAGCGATTAAAAAGCCAATGGAAGTCCTCGAACGAAAGAAAAAAATGAAACAATATAGAGGAGAACGACTATGTGGTTGACAGCTTCTTTTACCATTTTTTTTGAAAGTTTGCCTTAGAAAAGCTGTTTATGAGAAAAAATATAGTAGAAAGTGTGGTTGAGAAAATAGATTTTAGGCTTCGTTTGGGAAGACTTTCTTGCTGCTTCTTAAAGTAATTTTTTATAAAAAATTTTAATTTTTGTATTAAAAAAATTCTTAAAAATCAGTAAAAAAATCATCACAAACAAAATCATAGTAACAAATGGATAAAACTATAAACTGCCCCAAACAAAATTCTTGATTGTCCGGACAAAATCTACAAAACGGCAGTATTCTACAAATTGCTGAATTTATCATTAAGTCAACTTGCTAAATTTTTATCCTAATCCTTTTCCCCCAAATTTAACAGGTCCATCCTTATACGGGATCTTCCCATATTCTGGCCTCAAGTTCTATTTCTACGAGGAGATGAAATCTCATGTCCCCGAGGAGCGCAAGAACCACATTGTTGTTAAGCTTGCTTGTGGCTCCGTTGCTGGCTTGTTTGGCCAAACTATTACTTATCCTCTAGATGTTGTCAGAAGACAAATGCAGGTAGGTACCTTACCTAGTTACCTTCCTCTGCCTTTCTTAAATTATATGTTCTGTAAAGCTTGAGAAATTACGTGAAAAGGTTGGAGTAGCTTCAGTAGAAGATAAGATTAGAGATAGTTGCCTTAGATGGTTTGGTCACTTAAAACGGCGGCCTTTCGATGACCCGGTTAGGAGAGTAGAAGCATTAGATTTGACTTATGTTAAGAAAGATAGAGGCAGACTTAAAAAGACTTGATTAGAAAATATTAGGAATGACCTTTCTTTATTAGATTTAAATGAGAATTTGGCTTTGAATAGGACACAATGGAGGAAAAGGATTCATGTAGCCGACCCCACGTAATGAGATAAAGGCTTGATGTTTTTGTTGTTGTAAAGCTTGAGAAAATGAAGAGCAAGCTTTAGTAAGATGAGTAAATAACCTTCAGGTGCATTCACTCTCAACATCCAGTGAAGGAACTGCCAAAGGAACCTTTGAAACACTTGTAATGATTGTTCAAAACCAAGGATGGAGGCAACTATTTTCTGGATTGAGTATCAATTTTCTGAAGGTGATTATAATCTTAAATTTGCAATTTATATCATCTTATCTTCTTAATAGGACTATAATTATTACCTCTTCTGCGTTGTTATTGTGAAAAACTTGCTAGGTTGTCCCCTCCGTAGCCATTGGATTCACAGTTTATGATGCCATGAAGTCATGGCTTAAAGTTCCAGCCCGAGAAGAGATATCCATAAAGGCAATTACAGAAGAAGGGAAGAGCCATGCTTCATCATCATGGCAATCTTGATAAGTTTTTGTTTTCTTTCTTTGACTCTAAAGAATTAGGATTATTGTATTACTTTTATACCAGGATTAATTAATCTGTGCGGACGTCAAACGCCGTCCGGAGGCCAATCAGAATGCGCCACGTTACCGTGTGCTCGGTACTGCGGCTTGGTACTGCTCGGTACCGCTGACATGGCGTATTCTGATTGGTCTCCAGACGGCATTCTGCGTCCGTTCTCCGCACAGAATAATCTCTCCTACCATACCGAGTTTGTACATAGTTCAACATGTTAGTTCTTGGGCTCTAGATTTTTTTGGTGCAGATCTTGCATCTTCGACAATAAAAGAAAAAGGGTCATAGCTATGATGATCTGTCTTACTGATTCTTGGTCATTAGTTTGGTGAACTGTATATGTAGAATTGTGTAAGTAGTTGATGACATAGTAATAGGATTACTTTTAGTTATTGTTGATAGGTCTTAATAAATATCACTTTATTAACACAAATCATAATGTAATATTTAATATTAGATTTTTTTTTTTTTGAATTATTTCAAATTTTGATTTCAGTAAATTGATAGTTGAATTGAGTGTCTTGATAAGATAAATATAATGATATTAAAAATAATCTGGTTCGAGTTCAAATGAACTCAAATTAAGCAATTAGAGGATCAAATGGTCTTCCAAGTTGGTAGTGAAATGAAGTGGTATGATCAGAAGAATTCAATTAGTCCAAGATTATCAGATTTTGAGGTCATGATAAATGCTAATTGAACTGCTAATGATCAAAGGAGTTAGTATGGACTGAAAATTTGAGTGAATTTATCAAAATATTATGAATAGGCTTTCATTTTTCATATGAAAAACACCATGATTTGAATTTGGATTGAGTTTGGAGATTTGAAGAATTTTATCTCTACAAGATGTTTGAAGTCAACAACTATCTTTAATCACTTCCATTGCTTGGTTGTTGTCATGCAACAGCCATTTACCGAACATTGTTGTCGAAGTATTATGATTTGATCGTCATAATTCATGCATCATCATCTAATTATCATTATCAGATTGCGATCGTTAGACTATCATAGCCCGATTGATGTCGCATTATATTATCGTCTAATCGTCATTACACGAGAAAGGATAAAAGAGAGGACAACGAAAAACCCTAACCCTAGCAAAGCTCAGCATCATATGAAAAATACAAACAAGTCATTATCAACTATTTCATTCATTGATATTGTCAAATAATATTTTATAAAAAAAATAATCATATTTTACTTTATTAACTTATGATTGTGTTGGCACTTCAAATTAGATGACTAAGGCAAACAAAAAGAAAAAAAAATCGCACCAAAACTTTTTTTTATTTAAATCAGGGAACATTTGTTTTTATTAGTAAAAGCAAAGGCTGGTTCTTTAGACGATTAATTATTACGTCCAGACAAAAAATTGAAAATCAGGACGTATATCGAGTATCATATGACGTGGCATGTGATTATTGGTTTTTCGATGCGTCAGGTCAGGTCGACCTGACGTAATAATTGCTCGATACAGTCGAAATACCTCTATTTAATAGTTAGAATTCTCATGGTATAGTAAGCTGTACATAATTCTTAGTCTACTTTCTTAAATTTTACTTTTTTTATAATTTTTTTTACTTTCTTAAATTTTTCTTGCTTTAGAAGAGACAAAAGGGTAACTAAGGCTTCTTTTGGGATGGCTTTCTAATACATTTAAAGTAATTTTTTAAATTTTTTATTAAAGATTTGCTTTAAGAATCATTAAAAAAATCATCATAAACAAAACCTAAGGCTTCTTTTTGTCTTCAAAGCAATTTTTTAGTACAAATATTTTTTTGAATTAGAAAATTTTATACTAAAAAATTGCTTAAGAAAATAACAAGAAAGCTATTACAAATGAAGCCTATGGTTTCATTTGTAAGAAGCTATTACAAATGAAGCCTAAGGTTTCATTTGTGATTGACTGCTTTTTTAAAGCAATTTTTTAGAGAAATTTTTTTAATACTAAAAAGTTGATCTAGAAAGCTGTATGAAAGCTATCCCAAACGAAACCTAAATCATAGGGGTTTGAAATTGAAAGATATGGTGTTATGATAATTAATTAAAATTTATTGAAGATAAATAAATCACCTAATGTTTATGGACCGTTAGATTAAATTATTAAACTAATTGAAATTAATTCTTTTATAAATATAAAACAATTCCTCCATGTAGCTCATAGTGGCCCTTCTTAACAATTTTGACCGGCTGAAGGAAATGAAGATACTTGCTTGCAGTAGGAATAACCTCATCAATTGAATGAGAGTCTCTCATAAATAATGAGGCATTTTTTTGGTTGCCATATTTAATTTATCAGGGGTGAAACTAGAAAGAGCTCAGCCCTGAAAAATTTTTTTTTTTAGAAAAATAAATATTTTAACTATTTTGTCCACCTTCAATAAATACAGCTATTCAAATTCTAAGAAAAAAATTCATTTTCTATTTCATATATACAATCATGCAATTTACAATTCCATTTTGTCCACCCTCAAAAGAGGGGTTGGTCCGCACCTTACAAGTATTCTGCCCACATTAGCAGATCAGGAGATGATGAAAAGCTCTGACATTGGGCTTATTATTACGTCCGGACAAAAAAATCGAAAATCCGAATGTATACCGAGCAATACCGAGTTTTAGGTGACGTGGCACGTGTTTATTGGTCTCTGAACGCGTCAGGTGACCTGACGTAATAATTGCTCCTCACATTGGGGTGTCAATTCAATTTGACGGGTCGAGTTTGGTATAGATCATATACGATTCATTTAAGATAAAACTAACTTGCTTAACGTGTACCATAATGATAATATCCAATTCTAAGTTTTCGAGTCAACCCAAATAAAATACTAAAATTGATTTAAATCCGAATTGAAAATTAATCGGGTCGGGATCATTTATTGATAAATAGATAATTTGAATAGCTTGTTGTTCGATTCATTTAAGATATTGAATAATATCATTTAAAGCTCCCGAAGAAGTTGGATGATAGCTTGATAATATGATCATTTAATTAAGGCTTGATTATAAATTTTTTTAAGATGTAATTACATGGGAGTCTTGTTCTTTTTTATAATATGATTATCTTTTTTTTTTTGTAATTAGCTTATTTGGAGCATTCTAGAAGACCACGTCTAGGTCATCATATGGGCTTCTTTTTGCCAATTTGATTAAATCATATTTAAGTTCATTAATCAAGAATAAATTTACTTTAAATAATTAATGGCTTAATCATGTTTGTTAACACATTTTATAGATTTATAGTTTCATCATTAAGAGTTATAATGAATCCAAATGGGACTAACACATCATTAGGTGCTAGAAATTTTTTGGCAATAGATTATCTATTGAGATTATATAAATTAGATGTTCACAAGTGGACAATAGGGTTGCAATTAATAGTCAAGTTACAATAATTGGATATTGGAATTCTAGCAATGGTGGAGGCGATTGCTGATGGTGGTTGTCGACGGTAATCATCGAAGAATGCAATAGAATTTCTTAGCTATCTTAGCTTTTGAACTTTCCTTTCATGTAAAGAATGAAGTCCTATTTATAGACTTTTAACAGTGGTATTTTAGTAAATTTGACTTGACTAGAATTCAAAACACTTCATCATACAATCCTTGTTGATCCATCGATCACTTGTAATGTCAATTGGTTGGTCTCGACAATAAATTCAATTCGACCATAAGTTTGTCTAAGTTAGAGCTTGGATGATTCTTAATTTAATTACATAAGTTTTCAATTCAAATATTGTCCTGAAATTTATGTAGATCAAGTGATTTTTTTTGGACATGTATCAATCCTAAATTGAGTTTTTTTTTTTTTTTTTCAATCAACCAATCAATAATTTCTCTAACTGAGCTTAGAGATTAATGTATTTAATTATTTTTTATAATAAAAAATTTTTTCTAGACTTGCTTTATCATTTTTTTTTTTCTGGAAGAAGCTTCCAGCGATGAAGAAATATGATTAGATCTGTAATGCACCTCTTATGTCATCTAATCTTCGATTCCATCGGCCTTCTATAAGGCCCTCATCATCTCCTTCTCAGTCTATAACTCCTGGCCTTCTCTGTTCCTCGCCATCTTGGTGTCGATTAGGGGTGTCTATTCGAGTCAACAGGTCGGGTTTGGATCGAATCTGACTTGACCCGGTCATAAACGGGTTAACTCGAACTCTACCCGTTTTCACAAAAGGTCAGGTTTTGCAACCCGGACCCGACCCTTGCGGGTTACCGGGTTGACCCGACCCGCGACCTGTTCTTAAAATGTGAACATGAATGTTCACTGTCGAGGTCAGCACGTGGTGCGACCCTGCAACTTGAGTGGACGCGCGGTAGGTCTGGCTTGACCGCAGGTGTGAGGTCTAAGGCAACCACGTGGTGGTGGTGCGAGTCAAGCGGACGCGCGATAGGACCGAGGCCAACCTATCCAGCGTGGCTCCTTGTGGTGCGACTTGGGCGAGGCATGCGAAGGCACGCCACGGCCCACGGGAGAGGTTCGCGAAGGCACGAAGGACCGGTTGGTCTAGCTTGACCGTAGGTCAGCGGGTGTTAGGGCCAGCCTGCTGCAAGTACTGGCTGCCCGCTGCCGCATGCGAGACGAAGATACCCTACGCGAACCAACGAACATATGGCAAATAGGTTGAAGTTTTGGGTTGGTGGGTCAGCCCGAACCCAACCCGTTTATAAAAACGGATCAAAATCTTAAACTCGAACCTGACTCGTATGCCAAACGGGTAGACCCGAACCTGAATTTTTTTGGGTCAAATTTAGGTCGGGTTTAAGATTGGGTAAGATTTTGACACACCTAATGTTGATTTCAACATCAATGACCTCTCCCTTGTCGCGGGTAATGGGATTGTGATGAAGAGGTTGAGAATTGTGCTATTTTTTAGATTAATTAAATTTTTAAATGACATGTACGTAATAAGTGAAATTTTTTATTATAATATTAAATACTATTTTTTCAAAAAAAAAATATTTATGAGGATCTATTTTGCTTTTATGGAGCTTCTCATAATTTTAAACTTTGAAACAAAGCATTTGATCAGCTGCAAACATCTAATAGCACTATTTGTTTTGATTCAAGTTGGTAATCAATGTCATCCATATTACATCATTTGAATTTTTTTATGATATTATTTTGTTTTTTTTTCTCAAATATTTTAAAACATAGTCAACTCTAAGGGGATATTACATATGAAATGATCTCATCTTCTAATTACAGCCACATTATTATCATATATATGTGATGCATAATGTAACTTTCAAAATGATGACATACAACTATGATGTTGAAAGTGTAATAATTTTGAACAAAATATTAATTTTTTTAGGGTTGACTAACCAAATTCTTGGTCCTTACCTTGCCACATTGCTATTATTAGTTTGTTGTCATCGTCGACGTTGTCGTTGTTACAATCACATGGAAAGGAAATCAGTCGTCTGATGCATCTCTGCAAGAGGTGTTCGATGTCATTATCTTCATCTCATAAGGAAAATCTGTCACTAACGTCAGAATGATTTATGCTTCATTTGGATCAGCTTTCTTATGGCTTTGTAACTATAATTTATGTTTGACCACTACTTTTTTCGCTGCTTTAAAAAAATTTCTCACGAAACTATTTTCTACAACATCTTTAAAAAATTACGTTCTCTATCTCAACTTTATAAAGTAGTAAGAAAATCATCCCAAATGAAATCTCTAATAAGTTTCTTAATGAATTGAATATTTTAACACTTTCATGAGCTCATTAATTTTGGGCAAAAATAGACAACAAAGCACACAATATGGCGCTCCACCTTTGTCCTTAGTAGCCATTAGTATTACGTGTAAGCCTGAAACAGATAGCATAGAAGCATTAATATATTTGTTCTCCAACTTCTAATCAGTTCTTATGGGATAATTAAGTAGGCCATTTTATTGTCTAATTACAAATTAATTAAGGACAGCGAGCAAAATCAATATCTAATCGAAAGGCACGTAAAAGAAGAAGAAGACGAGGCTGACTTTTGCATGTGCATGCAGCTTGCTATACGTGCACTCTTACCTCAGTACGTGCATCAGATATTGCCATTAATTAATCTCACGGACCAGCTAATGTTTATTAGCGTTAGTCATAGGCTTCATTTGGGACGGCTTTATTACTATTTTTTAAAGCAATTTTTTAATATAATTTTTGTAGTAAAAAACTATTTTAAGAAGCTGTAAGAAAATAGTCCCAAGCAAAGCCTTGTGTAAGGTTTACATCAGTCAACTTTGTTATTTGATTGAGCGAATTAAATACTAAAAGAATAGTCTATGATAAAAAGAAAAAGTCATTCAATAGAGTATTTTAGGTTTTGTTTTAAATTATCAAAATTTTATTCCATAAAAATTTAAATAGGCACATAATCTTCATGTGAAAGAGATCTTAGAAGACTTGTTTGATACTCAACACTATCGATAACCACCAGTAGTAAGTAACATCATATGAACATCATATATAGGCCGATCTTTGTAATTTATCCATCTTAGTTTGACACTACCGCCCAACCGTCATTGATTGTCTACTATCATCTAGCCATCATCGCTTGACTGCTATTGCTTGTACATCGTTGCACAACTTTCATTGCCCTCCATTCACTTTTGATGTTTTTTATACTTCTTATATGAGAGAGAGAGTTACATACACAATTAAGATGTAAAACTCTCTTTTGACATAAGTTTTCTAGCACACAATGTAATGAACACAACCCAAAAAAGAATTGCCAAGAAATATTAATAAACAAGTCTATATAACCCAAAAAATAACTATCACTACTTATACACACATATATCCATATTTAAATAAAATGAAATTGCTATAAAATACATCCATATAATTGTTTACAACCATAAGATGATTGTTAAAGAATAAAAATGTCATGGATTCAACATTGTCCACCATTCAGTGCATGTTGAAAATACAAAGCATGTCATGCATTCAACATGCAAAATGCATCACGTAGCGACAACATGCTATGCCATTATACAAATGCGCGCTTCATGCATTGTATAAAAGCACGGAATCCACATGCAAATAAAATTTAATTGCACTGCAGGTAAACGGTTATGACCAGGTCGGGTCCTCTTGCTGGGTGGTTTTGCCACCAAATGACATCATTAAATTACGATCGTGATCAGAGCATCTATGTTCTTCAATGGCTTCAAATCATTAAGTAAAGAATTAATAGCAACGAACCCTTTAGTGGACATGGAAACTCGAAATATGTTAGTCATCGCTTGACTAAGGCACAAATCCCTTTGTTATCTAAAGTGGATTCAAATTTATCCCCTTGGACAAATATTCACCTTAGGTCTATAAGGCACCCTTGGACGAAGTAACCTATGGCTGCTGATAAGGATCCTTCTGTCAGGTTGGGTCGACTACCACTTCTGACTAAGTAGACTAGGGACTTTGATAAGCTGGGACGACAAAACCATGGAATCTTGATGGGGTCCATCATCACTTCCCCTGCCATCCACTTTAAGTGCAAGATGACGAAATTTTCAATCTTAAATATTAACTCTCAAAAATTAAAATTATGCTGCTCCTATACGCCGGATACTATGTATATGTTTAACGACTAGCCTTAATTTAAAGCTCTCTCTAGTTATTGGGATGGATAATTAATTATAGGGGCTTGCGGCTATAGAAAACCTGAACTCGGATTATAAGTCCTCATAAAATGAGGGTGAAATCTCTAGGTAATGTCTTAATCAAAACTCAATATACCTTCTGGAAATTTGCATTGAAACTTATATATATATATATACACTTTTGAATTCACCTAAAATAAAAGAAATTTATTAAAAATAAGTATGCATGAATGTATAAATTTAAATAATAATAATAATTAAATAATTTATTTAAGCTTATTTTAATAAATAAAATAGAATGAAAAATTTTTTAACACATATGTAATCAATTAAATTAAAATTATATAAAAATATGTGTTTATACTTATACTTTTATTAAACTTACATAATATTTAACATTTTTTATTAAAATTTAAGCATGACAAATTCTAATTAAATACTCAAATTGAATTCACTTACAAAAATTTTAGCAAATTAATAAAAATTATTTATAACATTCAAGTATTATTCATATTACATAAAATAAAACTAAGAGAAGTAATGTTATTGATAAATTTTAGAAGGATTTCTATACATATTATTTTTATTTACATATATAATACCTAAATTATTATATTTATTTATATAACATCTAAAATATCATTACTAATATTAATTTACATATATATAATTCAATCTTTTGTAAGTAAATTCCCCCTAATAGTTATATATCTTCCTCCAATACTACAATGGAGAAAGAGAGCTCGCTCTTTCAATTTTGTTCTTGCGCGGGGAGGTAGGAAGAAGAAGGCGAGAGAGAACTAAACCGGTATGTTTTTCGTCTCTTCTCTTCTCTTCCAATTTCAGTTGGTTTGGATTCAACAGCAGTTGAATCTTGCAGAGCGTTCTTGTTGCTGGAATTGAGCATTCTACCTTCCTTTATTGTTCGAAGAAAGGAAGTTTTCTTTGAGCTGAGGGATTAAGGAATGACCTCAGTTCTGCAGCAGAAGAGGGGGAAAATAGATGACGAGTTTTGCCAGAAAGAGAGGGTTGTGGTAGCCGTTAAGGCTTCCAAGGAAGTGCCAAGAGCTGCGTTGGAATGGGCTTTAACCCATGTTGTTCAGCCCGGTGATCGAATAACTTTGCTTCTTGTGGTTTTTCCACACAGTTCAGGTGTTTTTCTTGTGATTCTTCTACGCATATGCTTTATTTCTTGCATTTGTTTGATTTGATTGCTACTGAGTTTCATATAGTTTTGGAGTTCTGTTCTTTTGTTAATCACATATATATGTATCTTTCAGAGAAGCCATGACTTGTTATTTTTTATGTTTTGGTAGCAACCAGGATTTGATTCAAGTAGATTTTGTAAATCTTCTAAATTTGAATTTTGAAAATCCTGAGGGACCTAAATCTTGAAATTTGTTTGGTAACATTCATGATTAATCCTATTAAATACCATGTAATTGTTTGGATGTAGAGCCAATTTAATGAGCGGACTCTTCCTTTCGGGCAATGGATTTTGTAAATCCTACAAAAAACAGGATTTTGGAAATCCTGGATTTACCAGGAAAAGGCCGAATTTTCCGTCTATTGCGGCTTTCATTTGTCGTGAGATTTGGCTTTGCACTTTAGGCCGTTTGGCTGGATTTCTCACAAATCCGACCTAAATCCAGCTACCAAACAGCCCCTTAATATGTTCTTTTTTTTTGTTGAAAGCTTTTGTTCTCATCATCTATGATTATGAGAAGTTTAAACAGTTCATTTTCTTTGATGGTTAAGACATGAATTATATGTTTTTGTGCATATATGCCATTCAACTAAAAAAAAAAGTTATTTAACCTTGCAATTGCTAATATTCCACATAGGAAGAGAAGCAACAAATCGACATGCTTCCTTGGTACTTCATAGTTATATGAAGCTCTGCTGATGAATATTGCAGAGACTTGCTCTCATTTTATCGGATAATTTTTATGCTGCATGGAAAAACATCTGAAATATTGTGCCTATGGCCTTCAATTTATGAATTAATTAAGATTTATTTGGGATCAATTCTATTTTTTTAAAAATATATTTATTTTGTTTTTTTTAATAAATTAAATTATTTTTTAGAACACTTAAAGTTATTTTGAATGTTTTTAAGAACAACTACAACTAGCCGACTGGCACCAGTACCTGTGACCACTGTCGTCACCCCCACTAGTGACTTCCATCAGTGGTTGTTGGGAATAAAATCATGCAACAAACACAAATATATATATATATATGAAAAGAAAGAATATTAGGATTTAATGTGAAAATTTTGAAAATTGGGAGAAGTTGTACAAATCTCTCTCTCTCTCTCTCTCTCTCTCTCTCTCTCTCTCTCTCCCCTATCTCTCATTACTCTTGCACTGTTCTACACAGTACTAATAATGAAACACTCAAAAAATCTACCCCAAGCGACTTAACCTTTAAAGTTAAACATAAAAAACAAGAAAGAAAACTGTCTAGCCCAACTCGTTGCCATGGCTCCAGGTTTGGATTGTCATAGCACTCAACTCTCTATCTCCAGAACAATTATTACGTACGGTGACCGGACGTAGCTCTACGTGCGGTCACTACTAAGTTACTCGGTATTTGTTCGGTATTGCTTGGCAATAACGAGAAATACTGCTCTGTGAAGACCAATACCGAGTAATACCGAGTTTTTCTAAAAAAAACTCGGTATTTCTCTGTATTGCTCGGTATTACTCGATATTGCTCGGTATTGCTCAGTATTTGTCTTCACATAATGGTATTTCTCGTTATTGCCGACCAAAATCGACAAATATGTGATTTTGTGCATGCTACGTGGCGCGATCTCAGTGCCGGCCGAACGTAGCTCTACGTCTGTTCATCGGACCAAATAAAAGTTCATATCTCCAAATAAAAGTTTTGTCTCCAACAAATATGTGATTTTGTGCATGCTACGTGGCGCGATCTCAGCGCCGGCCGAACGTAGCTCTACGTCTGTTCACCGGACCAAATAAAAGTTCATATCTCCAACTTGAGTTGTAGCATCGCAATGGAAGGGTTTGGAGCACTATGGTGCTCCGTTCTGTCCCCACCCCCCCGCGACTAGCTTGATTGACATAATTAAATATTAGGTCAACAATACAAGCTGGTTGATTGATTCACACAAAACTAACACCATCGATCACCATCTATGTCATCACCTCGTCGGCTGCCATCACTCTCCTACCTCGTATAAATTAACGTATTTGATATTTAATTAAAATAAAAAAAATATTTTAAAGGCACTAAATAAATATTATTTTATGTTAAAATACAAATAAAATAAAATAAAAACCAAAAATAAATAGATGTTATCCCAAACGGTTCCTATGTTTTAAAAACTAAATTTTTTTCCGTGTTCATCTTCACAATCAGGCAGAAAACAATGGAGTTTTCCCCGCTTATCGGGAGATTGTACTAGCGGATGCAAGGAGTCAAAGACCTCTGTTACTACTTCCAGCTTCAAGTATGATTTAGCTGATTTATGTTCCCATATGATATTTCAACTGCGCAGTATATATGATCCGAGCAAGGTTTGTTCATCAACATATCGCTAAATTCCTTTTCTATCATCATCTTTTCTAACTTGTATGCCTTCATCTTTCATTTTCCTGTAGACGAAAATTAAGATAAAGATCATTTCCGGATCACATTGTGGAGCAATTGCAGCTGAATCCAGAAGAGTTCAAGCAACCTGGGTAGTGTTGGACAAGTAATCATTAAGCATTTCTTCATTAGATTTTGCCAAACTTGTTTGTTTCTTTAGAATTTTAGCTATCAAAACAAGTTGGGATCTTCTCTGTTTTCCTTATTTTATGTTCATAGTCTTTTCTTTTCATCATCAACACCATTGGTGTATAGACAGCTCGAGTACGAGGAGAAGAAATGCATGGAAGAGCTTCAATGCAACATTGTGATTATGAAGCAAAATCAGCCAGAGATTCTTCGCTTTGATCTACTGCGGGAAGCTGAGAGAAAGCCCCATGCGTTTTATCCATTGCCTTCCGTGTTAGATAAACCTTCTACAAGGATGCTAAAGCTTACTCCAGATCATAAAAACAGTACTGAAGGGCGAGTTATGAAGCAATTAACTAATACTGTCGGAACAATCTCTGAAGCAAGCTCACCATGTCTTTTATCTAAAGTGAAGTTGGATGATGGTTGTCCTACTGTAAGTAGCTCTGAATCTGTCTGTAAACGCCAAAGTCCTTTAACAACATTGTGGCTTTATGCATTGATGGAACTTCGCCATGATACTGATAAAAGATTGATGAAGACAAAGGAACTCTCACTAAAATTTAATAGAGAGGACTATTACATGCAAAGAGCTTTGATGTATAAGTTCTGCAAACTTGACATAGAAGCTGGAATACATAATGTAGACCATACAGCAGATCTTGGAGAAGATATTGAAATATCAAGAAATACATCTTTAGGACCTCCTCCTTTATGTTCAATTTGTAAACACAAGGCAACTGTAATTGGGAAGCCTCCCAAATCATTCAGTTATGCTGAGTTGAGTCTTGCAACGGGAGGATTTTCTCGAGATAACTTTTTGGCTGAGGGTGGATTTGGCTTTGTGCACAGAGGTGTCTTACCTGATGGACATGTGGTTGCAGTTAAGCAACACAAGCTGGCTAGTTCTCAAGGAGATACTGAGTTCTGGTCAGAAGTGGAAGTTCTAAGCTGTGCTCAGCACCGTAATGTCGTGAAGCTAATCGGTTTCTGTGTGGAGAGTGATAGAAGGTTGTTGGTTTATGAATATGTATGCAACGGATCTCTGAATTTCCATTTACATGGTAATTATATATGTTTTTTGACAATATTAGGTTGATTTCATTAGGCTATATGGGAGGAAATTCATGCATGTTAGACAGTAAGCACCGAACTAGATATTTTGAAAATCTCGATGGTTTAGACTGTATGTTCCAAAGGGATTGATCAGATTTCCTCTCAGAAAGCTTTTTTTTTTTTTGGTTTTAATATTAGTATTGATAAAGGTGTTTACCCTTAGAGATGAGTGGATCTACCCTTAGAGATAGGATACGAAATGAGCATATACGTGAAAAGGTTTGAGTAGCTCATGTAGAAGATAAGATTAGAGAGAGTCGCCTTAGATGGGACACATAAAACAGCAGCCTTCCGATGAACCGGTTAGGAAAGTAGATGTATTAGATTTGACTTATATTAAGAAAGGTAGAGGCAGACCTAAAAAAACTTGGTTATAAAACATTAGAAATGATCTTTCTTTATTAGATTTAAACGATAATTTGACTTTTAATAGGACACAATAGAGAATTCATGTATCCGACCCCACGTAATGGGATAAAGGCTTGATGTTGTTGTTGTTTTTGTTGCTGCTTTATTGTTAAAGGTGTTTGTTTTATTCAATATCTTGCTTAGGATTGATTTGGAATATGAATCAAAGTAAAGATATTTTTTATGAAAGTTGACTTGCTAAATGGAAGGAAGATCTATATTTCATGTTAGTGTCATACTGATGAGGATTTACTTCTGCTGAACATACAAGAGGGTGAAATTGCTTACAGGAAAGACAGGCAGAATCCCCTTATAGTATGATTTATACATTGCTCTTTAGAGAAAAATTATATGTAACTAACAAGATTTGGTCTTTGTTTACTACTATGCTAAGATTATGTAAATTACTTTTCACTTGATAACTTTGCTCTAGGTTTTAATCAAAGAACATTGGAATGGGCTACGAGGCGAAAAATTGCGGTTGGTACTGCTCGCGGACTGAAGTACCTTCATGAAGAGTGCAGAGTTGGTTGCATAATCCACCAAGACATGAGACCAAATAACATTCTAATTACACATGATTTCGAAGCACTGGTAAGCTTATTATGAGAGCCTATTAAGCTTGAAAGAATTTTTGTTTGATTGTCTAATTTATTTTCTTTTTCTGTGTATTATGCAAGTTACTTAAGTAATATGTGTAATAATGTTGTCATTTTTTTAGAAAATTGATTTTGACCCAGCTTTGTTGCTATAGTTGTCATTAGCTAAATCAGATGGATAAACCCGAGCAAAACAAAAAGCCTAGGCTGAAGGGATTAACTCGCAACTTATGCTTGCCTTTGTTTGGCCCTTGATCAACACCCAACTTAATTAATACTAGATGGTTCAACTAAATTAAAAAGGTTTTGCAACTTGATCGGCACTACATGCACACTTTTTAATTTCTTGATGACCCATATGAGTTGTGACTTTGGGTACTACATTAGATTTTATGCTCCATTTTCTCTCCTCTCTACACTATTCTTCCTCTGTCTAACTCTAGAAATTTCTAAGATTTCCAATCTCTCCTCAAACTTGACCCCAAGGTAGCCAAAACCTCCTCCATAAGTCTCTCTCTCTCTCTCTCTCTCTCTCTCTCTCTCTCTCTCTCTCTCTCTCCCCCCCCCATTGTTTTCCAAAGAAGGTATGATTCTCAACATTGATGTTGTGCTTGAAACTTCTTGCATCTAAATATGAGATTGTGCTCGGGTAATCTATGAAGACTAACATATCTTCTCTATTGCTGTAACTGAGATGAAGAAACATAATGATAAATTGATTATTGTGTTCTTGCCCAGCTCTTCTCTAGATATTGATGATGATTTGCCTTACCCCCAACAGAAAATAAAAATAAAAATAAAAATAGTTTTTCTTTTTTGCCATTTTTATATTGGTGACATCAGAAATTAGGTTTGAAACTTGAAAGGCCACAATCGGTTTTCTGTCATGATAGATGTTATATGTTCTGAAGTTGCTTTTGCAAAAGTTGATGACTCATGCAACAAGGCCAACATTTTGTTTTCCAAGGTTGGAGACTTTGGCCTGGCAAGAAGGAAACCCGATGGAGGTCTTGATGAGGAAACACAAGTTATTGGCTCCTTTGGGTAAAGCCTGGATTACCATTACTGTTACCTTCTTGATAAATTTAAGTAGTTATAATTTTCTCACTCAGTCATATCCAGGTATATGGCACCAGAATACACTCAGAATGTCCACATTACTGAAAAAGCTGATGTATATTCCTTCGGAGTGGTACTTCTGGAGCTTTTAACTGGCAGAAGAGCTATGGATATTAAAAGACCAAAGGGTCAGCATCGTCTCACCGAATGGGTTAGTACTCCTATACACAAGTTACATGCATTTTACACCATACAGAAATTACTGAAAACTATTAAGTAGTAGTGGAAAAATTATTACGTGCGGCGTCTGGATTCGTTCGGAGACCAATAAAAATGCATCATGTCACCCCAAAAATGTACTGAGCTCGGTACCGTTCAATACCGCTAGGTACCGAGCACGTAGCCGGACAGGAGAACCATCCGATGTCCGCACAGAATAATTGCTCGTAGTAGTGATGTCCGCACAGAACATGCTTCTCTTGTTTAGATTTTTTCTACAAAATCAGAAAGTAACTTCCAATTTTTATCCCATTTTTGAGTTCAGATTCGGCCATTATTGGACAAATATGCCATCAAAGATCTAATAGATCCAGATCTCAGAAACAATTACTCTGAGCAAGAGGCACTTTGTATGTTGCATGTTGCATCTCTATGCATCAATAGAAATCCACATGCTAGGCCCCGTATGTCTCAGGCAAGTAAATCGCAGATTGTAGAACATATAATCTAGAAATTGCAAAACAGAAAATGCCAGTGAAATTTTTCTGAGAAAAAAATTGTAAAATGCAGGTACTCAGGATACTGGAGGGTGATTGTTTCATAGAACAAAGAACTTAAATCCCCATTAATGTAGTAAAAAAGGAGTGCGTAAAGACCATCAGATCACCTGGAATAATAGCATCATGGCAACTATTTCATCTATCAGAGTGATTCAAATAATGTGTGGGACTGTAGAGAAATATTTTTAAATTTTTTTTGGGTGTAATATATTCTAATGCTATGTAGTATTTATTGGAGTGTAAAATATATATAGCTTATATTAGGATGGCTAATCAATTGGTGTCCATTTTATGCTTTATATTCATCATAAATTTAGCATTCTTAACTGGAATCACACTCATTTTCTTCATCTTATCATCAAATTTATCTATGTAAGTTGTCTTGCTATGATAATGTTGACCTCTACACATCAAACCACGCCCAAAAGGGACAAAATCGGTGAATGAAGCAATGTGCGCGTCGATGCGATGCATTACTTGAAGGGTCAAACGATCTCAGATTGCCAAATGGATTGTGCTGTTGCAATCAGGACCATGAGTTCGCCTAAGAGAGGACTCATCGCAGTCAAATCGGACAAGATCGGTTCAAAAGGACGACCGACACTCGAAATTGACGTGCGACGTCGCCCAAATGACGTCCAATCGTAAAACGGATTTCGCCGTTGTGTTCATAACATGCCGATATCCAAAAATCACTATAAACTTGCTCTATTGGTAACGCCCGACGAAACACATGGATCCTGAGGCAACGACACACAAATCGAGGGAATTGATGTTTACATCCGATTGCAAAACAGACTTCACCGTTGCATCCAGAACGTCGTCAATACCCAAAAAAGACTGTTGATTTGATCAACTAAAGTCGCGCTAAAGATCGGCGTGTTTTCCAAGACAAAAAAAAAAGCAGAGAAAATGCACGAGTCGAAGCTCAAAATTATACTCTTCTAGTCACATTCTGAAATGATCAAATGAATAATAGTGATATATTTTTATTATCATTTGCTGATTTATATATAAAAAAAAATTAAGTCAAAATCATTTGTTCAAATCCACATCCTGTCGAAACTGCTTTGGCACTCTCGGAAATCGTTTGGCAAATTATTACATCCGGTGTCCATATTCGTCTGGACACCAATTCAGACGCGCCACGTCACCCAAATACACCGGGTCTCAGTGTATTTTGGTGACGTGACGCGTCTGGATTGGATGTCCGTCCGGTCACCGGTCGTAATAATTTGCCCCGATCAAGGCCCATTGCCCCCAAACAGGAACTTTTATTCGGTCCAGTGAACGTACGCTCCTCTACGTTCGGCCACCAATATTTTAGCGCCACGTAGCATGAAGAAAAGTCGCCGACCCGACCCGCTGTTTTTTGGGTTCTCGCACGTGCGTTTTTTTAAATCCTTGACGAGCGGTTAGGGGGCAAAATGACGTTTGATTGGAGATGAATCAGGACACTTTTTGATTTCACTGTATTTTGGAGTGAAAAATAAGATTTTCGGTTGGAGATGCCATAACCCAAGAAATTTAAATAAAAAGTGACACTTAACCGTCGTCGTCGTCATTCGCCAAATCTATCTCCGGCATCAGCGTAATCCGCCTTGTCGCTCCCGCAGCCGCCAAGAACATCTGCCGTCGTTCGCCTTATAGATCCCCGCGGTCTCCAGATTAGACGGCACCATCGCCATCACAAGCCGATCCCGTCGAGATCAGCCCAACTCTGCCTCCATCCCTAAATCGATTCGGCGGTTCATCCTCGGCAGCTCCCATCACAATTCAGCCATATAAAATCCGATGATCTGCCCACTGCAGGGGCGGACCTATGCTACCGTGAGGGTGGGCAAACCCTCAATTTTTTTTAAAATCAAGGGTAGTTTAGGCATTTTCTTCCCAACAGCCTATTTTGCCCTATTTCGCCCCCAAAAAAAAAAGATCGGAGCAGCTTGAGCCGCCAGCCCCAATATCGCTGTTCTTCCGCTTTTGGCGATCGTGGAGAAGAAGCCGACCTATGCTATCGTGAGGGTGGGCAATTGCCCACCCTCAAATTTTTTTAAACTCAAGGGTAGTTTAGACATTTTCTTCCCAACAGCCTATTTTGCCCTATTTCGCCCCCAAAAAAAAAAGATCGGAGCAGCTTGAGCCGCCAGCCCCAATATCGTTGTTCTTCCGCTTTTGGCGATCGTGAAGAAGAAGCCGTTTGAGCTAGAGGACCTGAGGTAATCTCAAAATCTTTTGCATAACTGAACTAAAATCATATTTTCATGAGATGGAAGAGGCATGGTCAGGTGTAACCGCAAGCAAGAGGCGTTGAACGTCGAACGGTTGAAGCAGGAAATCTGGAAATGCGTTTTTTTTTTTCTCATTGAAAGTTCAGAAGGGAATTTGTTTTTCTCTGGTTTCCCCCATTCGGCCATTCTATCTTTATTTACCTTTTGATCTGTCTGAGTAAAGCAAGTGTTTAAATTTGTTTGTTGTTCATTTCAATGTCCGAGCTCTGCGTTAGGGCAGTAAGAAAAACTGGTTTTTTTTCCCTTGCATAGAATGTGTTTCGCCTGATTATCTGGCTAATATGGTTGTTCGTGTAATCAATTTTCTCTAGACGATCCTTTAGGTTAAACATTGTGCAGTTTGTGTTGGAAGAAGAATGGCTTGAAAAAATAGTTGTTTTTCCCTGATATTTGCTCATAATAATTTTTTTTTTTTATAAAATAGATTTTGAGAACTTTAAATAATTAAATCCTATTACACAGATTTGCTTGCAATTGCATTTAAAGCTCTATCGGGTTTCACTGTTTGAGGGCTGCAACAACGATTTCTTTGCATTGAAATTTTCACAACAAAGCAAGACAGAAAAGTGAAGATTTAATAAATCTTAAATTACAGAGTGTTCCTACTTTATGGCTCAGTAAAGATGATAAGAATAAAAAAGAATACCAGATCCTATTGTCTGCTGTCGTTGACTGTGTTAGATTTCTTCTAAAGCAAGGTTTTTGAAGTTACTGTTCCAAAGATGAAGTTTCTCATTTTTGTAGTGTTTTTGAAGTTACTGTTCCAAAGATGAATGAAACATACAAAACACGTCGTCGAACAGTACGAAGAGGTGAAGAAATAACAAACTTATATCATTATCGTGTTGAGCTATTCTATACTGTAGTTGACATGCAACTTCAAGAGATAAATAATCGTTTTTCTGAATCTAGCACTGAATTGCTTCTTTGTGTGGCATGCTTAAATCCAACTGATACCTTCCAAGCTTATGATGAGAGGAAATTGATACGTTTAGCTGAGTTATATCCAAATGATTTTTCTACATTTGATCTTGTGGCTCTTAAAAGTCAATTATCAACTTATATTATTGATATGCGTACCAGTGCTGAGTTCTCCTCTCTAAACAGTATTGCCGATCTTTCAAAGCAAATTGTTAAGTTCAAGAAGGATGATGTGTATCCGCTGGTTTATAGACTCATTATTTTAGCATTGACTTTACCAGTTGCTACCGCTACAGTGGAAAGAGCATTTTCTGCAATGAAGATTGTAAAACATCGACTACGTAGTAGGATGGGTGATGATTGGCTCAACGACTGTCGGGTGCCTTATATTGAAAATGAGCACGTGGCGACATGTTATTGGCGGCCGAACGTAGCTCTACGTCCGATCAGAGGACGTAATAATTGTTCCCCAAATAGCCCCAACATTAAAAAAAAAAAAATCTTTCTTTTTTGTTTGTTCAGTAAGTTTCTTTTTCTTTTATTTATTTTGTTTTGGATTATCTTTATTTTTTCCTTTTGTCATTAGCAGGAATCAGCATGGTTGGTTAGTATAGAATTTTCAGTAGCCAAATTTATTAATTAGTCTATCATTATTGATTAAATATATATATACATAAAAAAAAAGGAAAAGAAAAAAATGAATGAAAAATAAGAGAAATAAAAAGGGGGAAAATTCACAAAAAAAGGAGAGGGGAAATATGTGTTCATGCTTTTTGATTTTTAATATAAAATTATTTTAGAAGCAATAAAAAAGCTGTTACAAACGAAACCTATAACTTCATTTGGGACAGCTTCTGGATATAAGAAGCTTTTTAGTATAACAATTTCTCATTCATAAAATTTTACTAAAAAAATATTTTAAATATAATAAAAAAATTATCCCAAATAAAGCTTAAATTTTCATTTGAAATAATTTTATTATTATTTTCTACAACTTTTTAGAACAAAAATATCTTAAAAGTAGCAAAAAAATTAATGATAAAAAATTATTCCAAACAAAACCTAAGTAATAAAACAATGTTTAAAAGCCATCTCAAATGAAGCCTTATTTGAGCGACTTTCTTAATGCTTTCTAAAACAATTTTTTAGCATAAAATTTTACTTTGAAATTTATTAATACTAAAAAACTAATTTAAAAAATAATAAAAAAATCATCCCAAATGATGCTTATTTGAAACTATTTTCTTACTATTATTAAATAATTTTTTAATACAAAAATTTCTTAAAATAGTGAAAAAATAATACTTAAAAACGATCTCAAGCAAAACATAATTAGTTCAATTTTTTATCTACGCAAACAATTTATGATACCAATTAACTGATCAAAAACACTCAAAATGGAAAATTGTTCTATGCAGACGCCGGGCACAGCTCTATGCCAGAGGCAAATCAAGTGCAATCACGTCAGCGGTACTAAGCCCAATACCGAACAGTATCAAGCCGCGGTACCGAGCAAGAGTAACATAATGCATTCTAGTCGATCTCCAAATGATCGTTCGGCATCCGTACAGAATAATTTTTACCTCAAAACACAGGAATACAAGCAAAGGCAAGGCAATGAATTCAATAAAGACAAGCAAATTTCATCTTCTAAAAGCTTCAATGGAGGAGCCCCAACAAACTCATGAACCCCATGCACAGTAAAACCAATTAAATAGACTTATCAACAAAGGCCATTACAGTCAAAACTTAAAGAAAAAAAATATTTTACAAATACAGTACCTGATTATTTGTTTATAAATGCCCACAAGCACGTTAAAATGGAAGTGGAAGAAAACATGGAAGTGGAAGAAAACATAGATAAAAGATTTATTCAACATGTATAAGTTTTACTTCCCACCAAGAGTTGGAAACTGCGTTGGATCTTCAATTAAAGGGGCGGCTTGGGAAGCTGAAGAGAGATTGTTACTAACATAGCCACCTCTGAATGCTCCGCGGCCTCTCCCACGGCCAAAACCAGCTGGGCTGTAGCGCCTGTCTCCTTCAGTCGGTTTTAAAAACTCATTAATAGTTATGGCCTGGAGAAGAAGAATCACTGAGAATCAACAAACAATGCCGAGAAAAATACGGAATAAATCACTTTGAAATGGAAAAAATGAAAAAAAAATTTGAATTAGAATTTTTTATGCTAAAAAACCGTTATAGAAAGCAATGAGAAAGCTGTCCCAAGACTTCATTTGGGATGACTTTCTTAGTGCTTAAAAAAACTTTTTAGTACAAAAAAATGTTTCAAGAAGTAGTAAGAAAGTCATCCCAAACGAAGCCTAATTGAGAATATTATTTTGTTTCTCTTTCTTTTATGAGATTTTTACATACATAACACCTAAAACTATTAAAAAAAATATATTTAACACCTAAATTTCTATATTTACTAATATACTGCCTAAAATCCCTCTTTTAATCAATTCTAACATTCCGTTTAAACCTTCTGTCAAAAATCACTATCAACGACTATCTTTCCAGACAATGGCATCCTTTCACAATGAATACAAGTATGTAGTCGCTTCAATGGACTCATAGAATAGAAGAAAAAAAGAGATTTTAGATGATATATTAATAAATATAGAAATTTAGGTGTTAAATATGTATTTTCAATAGTTTTTCGTGTCATGTAAGTAAAAATCCCTTCTTTTATTTTATGATGTTGTTCTTGTTTGTTTTGGTTGAGCTCCAGGATATAATTGAAACAATATGATTCTCCATTTTCCCAGGGGAAAAAAATCAAGAGAAGCAAAAAAAATAGTAAAATACCTTTTTAGCACGTTCTTCTTTTTCAGTATTTTCCTTTCTTTTAGACAAGTCTTTATCAGAACCCTGTGAGAATTAGTTTTACAAAATAAGGGTCATGAAATAAATGGATAAGTGTAGGAAACAAAGAGTTATGTGAGTATTACCAGTTTGATAAAAACATCATCATTTCCTTTCTTGATAGAAAGTTGTTGCATATCCTTAAACTCATCAAATTGAACTTTTCTCTCAGCAACCTTCATTGACAGTAGGGCTTTTCTTTTCTCCTCCCTTACTTTCTCATACTCTTCCAGAGTCATCTCCTGTTCACAGTCATAACACAAACAATTAACACAGGGACCTACTAGTAAAGACTGAATTAAATTTGAAAGATGTAAATGATGAATGTGGTGGCAGATTTAGGAAGGGAAATTTGAGTTTATATAGCCCTTGATTTATAAATTTGCAAAAAACATGCCGGTTGTTTTGTTTTAAGGGAAAATATGTCCAAAAATTCCTTTTGGATCAACCCTCACTTTTAATCGTAGAGTAACAATGTTGTTTTGAATACGTGTTAAATAAGCGTTGAATAAAATTTGAACACAGCTAATATGATGCTCTTAAATTTATTAAAATAGTTGAAAATTACAGGAACACTTTGTCGACCATTTTTGGACACATCTTCGAATATAGTTTGACATGATCAATGAAGGGTTGAAGATATGTACGATTATTATTTTAAATATTCGAATAAGATGCTTAAAAAATATTCTCAATGAAATTTATAAAATACTTGAAATTTATTAAAATACTAAATCAAGCCTTCACATCTTCACAAATTGTTTGACAAGAACGATGAAGGATAGAATATAGGTTTAATCATTATGACAACAACAAGCCTTTATCTCACTACATGAGATAGGCTACATAGGTTTGAGCATTAGTTCGAATAAATTCAAATAACAGGTAAAGCTTATTAGTTTGACATGATTAATGAATGATCAAAGATAGATTTGATTAGTTGTTCAAACAAATTTGAACAAAGTTCTTATAAAATAAATATGTTGCAGTAACATATTAAGCACTATTAACAACAATACAGACAACAATGCAATCATCAACAAATAGGATCGAATAAGGTTCTTCTAAGACAATACAATCACAAAATATATAACATACCAATCCTATGAACTAAATTATAAATTCAGTCGCTTTACACCGTCCATTTTCTATAAAATGAACTACATATTCATCTACATCACCCATATTACAGCATTCACTAATTTAATAAAAGAATTAATGTATGTAATGTGTTTTATAAAAAGAATAAATTTACACATTAAATAAAACACAACTGTTATAATGCATCAAATGTAATGTAAAACATGATGGTCTAATGAACCTATGCATCAATATTTCTGTGAAATAAATCTACATATAAACAATCCATATAGAATTATATGAGATCAGATGCAACTTATAATATATTCTACTTTGAAATCAAGATGAAGTGTTGTATTGCATATACTCCACATTCTCAATTGCAAATAAGATGCAAATAACTAATCAATTTATATATGCTAGAATTATTTTAATTATGATCACATTTCATAAAATTAGCTTTGGAAACCTCATGTGGTTACCCTCGTCCAAATCCAAGGAGATCTAGAGGCAAGTATTCTGTCTGTCATCAACTAGGTCTGACCGTTCAAGTGACCTAGGGAAGCATTTGCAGAAAGAAATTAACATGGCCTGCAAAGTTTGTGTCTAGATGCAAGAAGGGTCACAATCATTAAACTTATTAGTCTTTGTAGACATTAAGATCTCATATACTATCCAATGAAGTGAAATAAAGTTCATTGGAAAGTATATGAACTCTGCATTATGCAATGACTCCAGGAATTTGTCATCTCCAATAGCATACAAGAAGATATCTTCAGGCCACTTGAAAGAGTCCTTCCTCCTTGACTTATTATACATTACGACAGTTGTTTTGCATCACTGATCAAATAGTTCATGAAACAATATAATATCTGGTCCATATATCTTTGGATAGCTCTATATCCTCTCCCTTATTAAGAATCATAAAAAATCAATATGCTAAAATAAAATAAAAATTGAAGTCATTGTAATGAATTAATTTCTCAAACTTTCAATGAAAAAAAAAAATTTATTCTCACTTTACTGCCTAACTATGATGTTTAAATATTCAACTGTTGAAACCACTCTACAACTCCAATGCCCGCCCCTAACTTCTTAGAGTTGATAACCTCACCTAATATCCAAGACTTGAAAGTAGATAACTACTTCAATCAATTGATGCCGAGTGGATCAACTTAGTGCTTCTTCCCAGATAGGTTAGTGAAATCCTAAATCAAATATCTCTTGCTCTTACATAACTTATGTTTATTCCCTACTAATTGCCCATCAATTTTATATACAATCTTTACATAACTTATGTTTATTCTCTACTAATTGCCCATCAATCTTATAGATGGGGTAACACCGCCTAAATTCTCAACCTCCATTTCTAGAGATACTATAGCAAGAGATGAGGTTATATCCCTTACCTTCTTGGCCTCCATATCTAGAGGCACCATGACAAGAGGTAGGGTTTCATCATCTGCCTTCTTAGTCTCCATATCTAGAGGCACTATGGAAAAGATAGGGTTGCATCCCCCATGCCCCCCACCTCCTCATCCTCAACCTCCTACCCCTTCTCCTTCACCCTATGAATCACAATTGCTATATCAATAGCATGCACAGCCTCATTTACCTCAATCTCCTCCTTCCTCCTTTGCTCCTCTATCTACAAGCTTCTTGCCAAGAGTTAATCATTATTTTAAGCATCTTCCAATATGATTTATCATAAACCTTATAATAGGAATATGAATATGACCAATCATTATTCTGAAGATGTTTCTAATAAATAATATGATATCTAAAGGCATTAAAGCTTTATAATGCAACAGGGTTTAGGGTTTATAGTAAAACCGCCTCCTTCTGCTCATAATTCCACCCTCTCCTAAATCAACTAACTAAATAAAGCTATTTGTATGATAAATGTGCTTGAAAATATGATAATCAAGGGAGATGGACCATTGCCATGAAAAATCATCGCAACCCAAACACGCACACCAGAAATAGAAAAAAGAACTTGGGAGACGAAGAGTTGTGAAGCTACAATGCTCAGCAAAGGTTATGCATGTTTGTTTAAAAGTAAGGGTATTTTGATCTGAAGGATAATTTCGGGCATATTTTTCTAAGAAACAAAAAAATTGCATAATTCTCCAAATTCGAGTTTTATGGGACATAAAATCAAATATTTCTTTAAAAACTATAAATTAATAAATGGAAGGAAATATCTTTTGTCCAATAGCATAAGCGAGATCCCTGAGCATCCAAGTCAACATCAATGTGTTAACTAGAATCCACAAATAACAAATTTTGATGTTATGCTTGAAAGAGTTATGCTACACTGTCCCAACAAAAAAAAAACTGTTGATGAGTTGGCAGTTCAATAGACAAAGGAATTAAGTACAATACACAATCATACAGAGTTATTAAGATCTCTCGACCGAGGTTTTGTGGAGTCTTTGATGCAAAACATGAGTAGTAAGGGCCTTAATACATGCACAAGTAGTTTAGATTACCTTAAAAAATGGCAGATTACAAACGTCAAATAGCAAACTTCCTATCACATAAGCACTTTTAAAAGGGTTTAAGCGTATTATCAAACCAAAAAGAAATAAATAAAATAAGGGCATAAAAGTGATGAAGTAAAGGTCCCATTAGTTGCACGATGAACAATTCCATTCAGTAAGGCATCATCTGAAAGTATTGCATTCCCAGAGAAAGCAATTAATTCCAAGGCCTTTTATATGCAAATAAGATGTGAGGCTGTATTATATATGGCAGCTTTCCAAATTTCTGTTCTAATATATACTTCCATGAACAAGTAATATTATGATGCAGCCACTCAAAAATGCATATAGGCCGGGGGAAACTGGTCAATTGCACACAAGAATGATGCAAGACCCCTTTGGAACGGCCATCAGATATAAGTACAAGTGTACAACTTGTCCTAGAAAGATGATTTCCTAAATGACATTATGAATAAAAATATTGTAACTACAGTAGATTCTAACATGACATTATCAGTTGTAGGATTTTGTACAACACGTAATTTTAAGCACACGTCAACATTGAACATATACGACTACAAAGGAAATTGTAAATTATACCCATGCAAAACCCCCAAGGGAAAGAAAATTTTCTCCTTGAAAAGGATTTTTACCAATTTTGAAAATTCTAAAACTTCTCAAACAACTAAAATTTACAAAAGCTCTCTAACAAAGCTCTTGTTATACAGTTTGTAAAATCTTTTAAAAAAATTATTAGTATTGCCCTAATGGAAAAAAATGACCTCTAATTTTCATAAGCTAAAACTCACTTCAGTATCAAAAAAGAATATTTACAAGAATTTCTACATAAAGAATCAAGCCAAATTAACCATTGCTCTCCAAGCCTGCACTTAAGCTAAATGCATTCCCCATCCGTCACCTATGCTTGAAGTTAGGTATGGCAATAGGGCCAACTACACTCAACATCAGCAACTAAATATAAAAGTTATGGAAAGCATAACCCCAAAACATGATCATAAGTGATAATAGCAACATCACTAACACCGAAATTAACATTAATCCTTACTTTCCTCCTACTGAACTCACAGTAGTACAATTTCAAAAATCTAGTAATATCTTCAAAGACAACTTCTTGTCCTCCTATATGGCTTCTTGTGTAATTGCTCTTTCTGTCAAGTTTTAGGAAAATGTTCTCGTCCACTAGCATAGTTAAAATGACAAACAAAAAATTTACTTTGTAGGATTCCTATTGTTGGATCAGCATAGAATGGTCCAAAATACTATCAAGAGAATAGTACAAATAGTAATAGCTAAGCCAATTCAAAATTTGCGCCTAACATCTATAGGTACAAATAAATTTAAACAAGAAAAAGTTCTCAATAAAAAATTCAATTAACGTTTACAGCAGATTGTTAAATAGAATGCTAATTATTAGTTTTAAAGGAAAAATTGGGAGCTGATCACATATCTCCAACATCAATATCAGTATAAAGACATATAAGGAAATTCAAGTAAATTGGAGTTCTATATTAGCCAGAATTCTAGTATAAATAGCAATATTATGCAAATAGCAAAAAAGGAAATAAAGACATTTAAGGACAAACATTATCTTCCTGTTTTTTATCTTCTGCTTCATTTGATGCATCTCTTTCATCCTTGCTTGCATCTATTGTTTGGCCCTCTTTCTGCACCAGTTTCTCAGAAGCTATATCTTTCTCATTTAGGTTGCCACCTTTCTCCGTCTCCCTACTCCAAAAACCCAATAAATCAGCCCAATTTGCAGCATCAAAGACTCCACAAAACCTCACAACAATAAAGTCCAAGCATAAGAAAGAAAAAAGATCTTAACTGTGCGATGAAGTCATCAGTCGCAGTACCCCAGTTGCCACGTCCAGCGCCGTCTCTTTTCACATCAAACCCTCGCCCAGTTCCACTTCTACGCTCATAAACTCTTCTTGGAGGACGACCTGGATCAAATCTCTCCTCTGCGTTTCCATTAACGACCACTCCATTCCTCCCACCTCGAAAGGCCTCCCGAGGTGATCCGTAGCTTCCTCGATCCCTTTCCAAAGCCTTGCTAGCATCGCCATCTTCAGCAGGAACACCGACAGAATATCCATTGGTACTCCGGCCCCCCAAATACCTATTTTGTACGAAGCCAGCACCTCGAACACTTCCCCCTCGGCCAGTACCACCGCGCACCGGCGCTGTGTTGCTATTCCTCGATTCTCTAACTACAAGACGAAAACAACAAAAAACCAGCATTTAAAGATAACTTCTTCTAGGTTTTGTTGTCGAGACGTAGATCATTATTACTCACCTGCCTGTGCTGGAGAAAGGGGCTTCGAAGGAAGCTTTGCCGAAGGGGCAGCAGATGCCGAAACCGATGGGGCGGGCTTCTTGACAGAAAGCTTCTGCTGGTGCGAAGCGATCAATTGAGACGGGTCGTCGTTGTCGTCATCCCCGAGGAGATCGAAAGGGTTCGCCGTCGCCATGTAGACGGGATGCAATGGAGCTGTGAGAAGTTTTATTTGATTTGATTCATCTACGCCGAACAGGTAGAATCTTCATCTTGCGGAGAAGATTGTCTGATACAAAGAAAAAAACTACAGATTTTGCGGTTGCGGCGTTGAAAGAAATTGATAGAACCCTAAGCAGGGTTTGGTTTTGTGCCCAAAGGTTTATATAGGAGCGCTTCTCGCTGCTCTCGTACGGCTGTGGTTATCATTAGGGCGACCGACATTGGGGCTGGCCATTGTTTTTGTTTCCTTTAAATGCATGGTATAAATTGCAAGAGAAATTTGATCATCAATATTTGGATGAGTAAATATTTTTATTATTTATTATTATAAAACAAAATTATATGTATAACCCTTTTGATGAAATTAACTCTAATCCCATTATTTATTGAAATTGAAAATTTTTAAATTAGTTTAAACTCATTCAATCATAATTAGAATATCTCATCATGAACCTCACATATTTCAACATTTTCAATGTCTTTTTAATATAAATTATTACTAATTTATGTTACATATTTAAATATAATTTATAAATATAAATTATAAAAAAAAAAAACTCACACTATAAACTGACACGACGAGACTAGATGTTGACAGCTAGCCTGATGAGTGAACGACTGAGCTGAGGCAACGCAGCTAGACATGATCACGTTCCCTGATTAACTCAAACTCGACACAATTCTACAAACGGTCAAAAACTCAAACACAAACCTGATCCTTATAACAAAAGAGTTCGAAACTGTGTTGGATCTTCAATTGAAGGGGCGGATTGGTAGGTTGAGAGATTACTATCAAAGCCACCTCTAAATGGTCCACAGCCCCTGCCATGGCACCTCTTTCCTTTAGTTGGTTTTAAAAACTCAATAATAGTCATTACCTATAAAAGAAGGATCACTTAATCAACAAACTACCCCTAAAACAAATAAATAAATTATTTTAAAATGGGAAAAAATTAGCAAACTATTTTTTGCCGCCATGGATATTCTTATATCAACTCTTTTTCCTTTATTTTATGATAATGTGCCGTTTTGTTTTTAAATGACCACAGTATAATTTTATGTATATTTCAATATAGCTCTCAACCGTCATGTTCACTGCAAAACCAAAGTTAAAAAGAACTGCACTGGTTAAGGTGGGAGGCGGCTAGGGTTTGGTTTCTTCCCTGCTCTTCCCTGCCTTATGCTTCTGCTTTTCACTCGCCTTCTTTCCTCCGGCGATGCCGGAGGGAACTTCATCTCCTCTTCACATGGATGCTGCCCTCTCTGAGTCAGAGTTTCCTCCGCTTGTTCCTCCTGGCGGTCAGGTCTGCGCGATTACTAAGAGTTGGAATAAAGTGTTCGAGCCGGTAAAAACTTCCCCAAATCCCCTTAAGTTCTCTCATTTCCCCTCTGAACCGGACATCATCCCTTTCTCTGGGGAGAAGCTGTCTTCTGGAGGTGAAGATTGGAAGCTTTGTCTGGTGGGTTACTCCATCGGAAGGCGACCTTACTATGAAGCCTTGTTAGCGGCAGTTAAAAGGACCTGGAGCATGAAAGGTTCAGTTCAGCTCTTATCTCTTAACGATGGCTTTTTTCTATTACGTTTCTCCTGCTCTGATGATTTCGAATCGATATGGTCGAGGGGAGCTTGGTTCATTTTGGGGAAACCTTTTGTTCTCCAAAAATGGCATCCAAAATTCATTCTGAAAAGAGAAGACTTTGCTACTGTTCCAATATGGGTGAAGATACACGATCTTCCTCTTGCATGTTGGAATTCGGAGGGGATTTCCAGAATCGCTAGCAAAATTGGAGTTCTGGTTGCTGCGGATAGCCTGACGGAGCAGAAAACCCGTCTTACTTACGCTCGGATTTGTGTTCTGGTTGACTGCCATGCTACGTATCCGAAGGCGATTCAGGTGTCGCTGGATGGGGAAGTGGTAAGCTTGAGGATGCAATACGAATGGCGCCCTTTTCCATGCCAACATTGTAAGTCTTTCATGCACTTCTCTAACTCTTGCCCGAAAAATACTGTGATTGCTTCAAATGAACAAGGGAAGGAAGCAGGTAAAGAAAGTCATAATAACAGGGGTAGGAGTGCTAGCAAGAAGCCCCGTTTTCGGGCTCCCTCCAAAACCAACTATGTTGAGAAGTTACCTGTACCTTCTACTAGCTCTCAGGAACCTGTCTTACCTAATCTTCCTGTTAACACAAATACTCACATCATTCCGTCTATAGTCACAGGTCAACCCCTTCTTTATCAGCCGCACTCTCCCCCTCCATCCGATAAAATGCTTGACTGGTCTGATGCGATTGTTGTGAAGCCTCCTAGGAATGACATTCCTGATTCTGGGGTTTCATTTAATCTGGGAATTCCAAACTTAAACTCCCCCAATGCTACTGCTTCCTCTTCATCCACAAACCTTCAAACTCAATCTAAGTCCGCAGGGAAAGATTTTGTATCCCCTAATAAGTTTGATGTTTTAAACTTAGAGGGTGATGTCAAGGAAAATATGGTTATCTCTGGTGATTCCGCTGACAATGTGATTTTGATTTCTAAAAAGGTGGATAAGGAGGAAAAGCTTAAAGATTTGGGAAAATCATCTCAGCAAAACAATACTACTACAGCCAAAAAACCTGCTAAAGGGAAGCAGGGTAAAAAGACCCTATCGAAGCAGAATTCCTGATGTCTTTTCCACCATTGGCAGTGTGGAATATTAGGGGATTTAATCGTCCCGATAAAGTTTTATGCTATCGGCGTCTCATTGAGTCCTTCAAACTCGACTTAGTTTGTATCTTGGAGAACGGAATACAACTCCAATCTCTTGCGGACCTGCTCTTTGAAAATACTCACTCTCTATTTACTAATGAGTCTAGTTGCAACAATTTTGCTCTTTCTGCTTCGGGGAGGATATGGGTGAAGTGGAATGCTTCCAAATTATCTTTTATCCCTAATGTCATCAATTCTCAATTAATCTATGGTTTGATTTCTATTTCTAATCAACCTCTCTTTGAGTTATCTGTTGTGTATGCCTCTAACAGTATGTCTGAACGCAAGGATTTATGGAACTCTCTTTCTCTTGATGCTCCCGAGAGTAATCTTCCTTGGGCTATTATTGGTGATTTCAATTGCTGTAGATATGCAAACGAAAAGCTTGGCGGCTCTTCTCTCTCTCAATCTGCTCTGAAAGATTTTAATGACTTCATTTTCCTCAATGGGTTGGAGGATCTTAACTCTGTTGGTGGCAAATTCACTTGGTATAATCAACATATAGATAACCCTATCCACATTAAGTTGGATAGAGTGCTTGTGAATGATGTCTGGAGAAACTCGTATCCTGATTCTTTTTGCTCCATCCAAAGCCCTTCCTGCTCGGATCACTGTCCTATTATTTTACACCCTGGGAATGCTATGCAGGCTTTTCACAGATTCCTTTTCAAAAATTATTGGACCAAGATCGACTTTTATTGGTCTATACTTTTAAAGGTTTTTTCTAGGCCATGTTCTGGAAATCCACTTTCTCATCTTTGTATCACTCTTAGGATGCTGAAGAGTGCTATCAAAAAGGAATATTGGGCTTCTTCTAATAGTGTTTCTAGACACATTGATTATCTTCTCAATAATCAAAGCTCTTTGCTGGAACAAATGCAACATGACCATAGAAATGCAGATCTTAACATGGCCTATAAAAATTGTAACACTGAGCTCGTTAACTTTAATAGACTTCATGCTTCATGGATTATACAGCGGGCCAAGGTTAATTGGCTTAAATTTGGGGAAGACGATCTTAAAATTTTATATGCTAAAATCAAGAGTCGTATGGGTAGCAAAAATTCTATTATCAATATCTTCTCTTGCAGTCCTTCTTCTAATAGAGCTGAGATTGTTTCATCTATTATTCAGTATTTTCAAGCATTATGCAATCCTCATCCCCCCCATAATATGGTTGTTGATGCTATTCCTATTGGTGTTACTGTTCCGGACTGCAATCATGCGATTCTAAGCTCCCCTATTCTGGATGAGGAAATTAAAACTGCGGTTTTTATGGGATCCTCCAATTCTGCTCCTGGACCCGACGGGTTCAATTTCTATTTCTATAAGTCTAGTTGTCATATCATAGGGCCGGTGGTTTGTAGAGCTATTAAATCTTTTTTCACTAAGTGTTACATGCCTAATGGTGTTAAAGCTACAGCTCTTGCTATCATACCTAAACACTCTAATGCTGCCAATATTTCAGATTATAGACCCATTGCCCTGTGTAATGTGGTTTATAAAATTATTGCTAAAGTCATTGCTGTTAGACTTAAATCGGTCATGAACACATTGTTAAGGATAATCAAGCTGGCTTCCTTAAATCCATACTTTCCACGGATAATATCTTGCTTACTTCTGATATTTTGTATCACTCGGGGAAAAAAGGAAAAAGAAATTTTTTTTTTCTGCTAAATTGGACATAAAGAAAGCTTTTGACTCAGTGTCCAGGGATTTTTTAATAGCTAGACTTATTCAGAAATACTTTCCAAGTTGCTTTGTTAGTTGGGTCAAAGCTTGTATTTGTGATGTCAACTTCTCTGTCTTACTATCTGGTGCTCTTGAGGGCTACTTCCCCTCTGCTGCGGGACTTAGGCAGGGCTGCCCCATTAGTCCTTATCTATTTTGCTTGGCTATGGATGCTTTCTCCAATCTCCTTGAGGATAGAGGTTTCAAGGGGATATGTTCGAATGAATTTTCTATTTCTCATTTGCTTTATGCTGATGATGTCTTCATATTTGGAGAAGCCACTCTTGAGAACTGCAACTTGTTGGTTTCCATTCTGAATGACTTTGCTATACTCTCCGGTCTTCATGTTAACTATGACAAGAGTGCCATAATGTTCCCAAAGCATTTCAACAATCAACATGTTATCTGTCAGGCTTTGTCCATTCATAACATAGCTACTAAAATTACATATTTGGGTATTCCCCTCTCTTTTCATAGACTCAAAATTGAAGACTATTTGTCGTTAATGGATAGCTTGAACAAGAAGTTTAGCGGTTGCAAAGCTAATCTTCTCTCCCTTGCTGGTAGGCTTCAATATCTGAAGTTTACTATACAAAATACAATTGTTTATTGGATTAGGGGTGCCATTTTACCCAAATATGTGCACAATTTCTTCAAGAAAACTAGTTCCATGTTTTTATTTTTTGGAGATGTTAATTCAAACAAAAAGCTGCATATGATAGCCTGGAATAAAGTCTGTTTGCCTTTTTCTAAAGGTGGTTTGGGCATCTCCTCTATTCCTGCCATGCAATTTTCTTATAATTGCTCTGTTATATTTCAGATGTACAATTGCTCTTCTCCATTATCTGTATGGCTGTTGAACAAATATAGATCGCCTTGGAAAGCCCCTTCGGCTGATGCTTCTAAGATTTGGAAATCAATTTGCCTTACGGAAAACTTGGCCAAACATTGCTTTAAATTTAAGATAACAAAGGCTGCTCCCATTTCTTTAAAATGGGATCATTGGTATCAAAACTGCACTCTCTCTGAATTTTTTGGATCCGTCACTTTGCCTCAAATTCCTGATATCCCTCTCTGCAATATCTTGTCTGATTCTTGTTGGACTTTACCTGATTTCTTTACATCAGGTTTGAGGGATGTTTTGCAGAGAATAAATATTTTTGCTGCGGAAGGTCCCTGTTTGCTTTGGTATGATAAGGAGAAAGGCCATTTTAAAAATTTGATGATGGAATTTTACTCTGATATATCTGATTGTAGCTGGTATAAAATGATTTGGCACAAAAGAAAGGCTATAAAATTCTCTGTATACGCTTGGCTTGCAATTATGGGGGGTCTCAAAACTGCGGAGGCTTTACGTATCAGGAATGTGTTTGTTTCAAGCACTTGCTGTCTTTGTCACATTCATGAAGAAACAATATCTCATTTATACTTTGAATGCTCTTACTCTTTCTCCATTTTGACTAGCATTATTCCTGGTATGGATAATTTCCTGTTCAGACCTAATATTTTGCAAGTTTATGATTGGTTGAATGGACAATATAATGAAAAATCTGAGATGATCAATTTTTACAAAT
>NW_021318592.1:748066-751473 GCF_001605985.2 Dendrobium catenatum
ACGCTCTCTCTCTCGGTTTTGGGCAAGAAGCACGAAGGAGGCCGAGCCCCTCTCCCTCTCTCTTCCAAGGCCGAACCCTTCTCTACCTCCCTAACTTCTCCTCCTCGTGTGACCCGAACCCCTACCTTCGTCGACTTCGACTTTTCCTCCTCCGTTCGCACGACCCGAGCAAGGCCGAAGCCCCTTCTCCTCTCACGATATTCCTCACCCGAGGCCTCTCCGACCTCAGTTGGGGTCGAACTCCTGCAGCGAACTCAAATCCGAAGCCATCTGGATGGATCCCGATCTCGCATGCCCGAATCGAGCCGGCAGCCTTGCCCGACACCAGTTCGGACGAACGGCTTGGGCTTCGTCTCGTTTGTCTAGGCCGACTGCTTCACAGTAGGTATATCTCTGTCCCCTTCTCCTTCTTCTCCCATTTCTTCTTCCTTCTTCTTCTTCTATTCTATCCAGTTGGTGTATCTCCATCCATATGAGGTTGAAATGGTTTGATTCCAGTTGAGATGAGCTTGATAGGCTATCCCTCATCATCCCATTTTGTTTAGTTTCATTGTGTTTATTTGTGTGCCAAATGATACTTTGGTACCTTTGAAAAATTTGGAAGATTGTTGCCAACCGTGAGTGGCTCCATGTGTTATAAACAAAGTGATTCGTTGTTTGAGAATGAGCAACTGACATATCAAATTTATTCTTAATCTATGCCATGTCTCTTAGAGTTTTAGGTGTGAATAGCTTGGGATCATGAAAGGCCATGTGGGTTTTTTTTTTTTTTTTTTTTTTTTTTAAAATTTTTTTTTTTTTTTTTTTTTATCAAATCATGCATGTTGGGTGTTTGTGGTAACGCCTATTAAAGGTTGGCAGTGGTTTTCCTTGGTAAGAAGATGCATTCTATGAATTTAATTAGAAAGTCTACTTTGCCGGCATGAGTAAACCCTATTTAATTTTGTGCTTCTTCTTTTATGATTATTACAAAGAGAAGGTTAATGTGATGTGTGAAGGTTTCATGTATTTCATTCCATGAGTTTCCATTAAATGGAGAGTGTTGTTGCTAGCCATCCATGAAATGATTGGCGTATGAATCATGAAAATATTGTATAGGTTACTTGAACGATTTCAATCAAGCATTTTGTGTAAATTATAGCATTTATGTTAACATATTTCTTGTAGTTTTGTAAACATGCACATTAAGTATTTGATGAAATGTCACTAAGGTTCATGTATGTTCGTGAGATGAATTAAAAGGTTGGAATGATCTTATATTGCTGTAAACCTTTCATGGAAACGTCTTTCTCGTTCTCCAAGTTTTGGTAGTGACACTTTTTTATGTATTGGTTAGTTTTATTCTCTAGGTCATATATTCCAAAGATTGGAGGGCTGATTCGTCTCATTTTCTTTCGTTGTTATTATCCTTCACATGGCTTAATGAGTTTTCTTCGTGGTTGGATTTCCTCTACTTTAAGCTCATGTTATTTTGAGTGTCTTTATGTGTATCACTTTATAAGGCCATAAAAATTGTGATTTTATGTGTGATTTGTTTTCTCTGGATGATGGTCTCATTTACGGTATGCATTATATATTTTAAAGCCTTATGTATAAGTCATGAATAGGCAGGAATAACTAAGGCAATTGTTATGAGAAGAACGAATTTAAGGTTCTTGAGTTAGTCCTTGTTAGTAAGCAATGCAAGTTTCTCTTAAAAATGAGTAATAAGAGATGTAGTATTAGTTGTTTGATGAGCATGTTGGATATTATGAGGTGTAAATACCATGTCACATCATCGTATTTACTTTATGTTTCTCAACCTTGAGTAGACATAGATCTATTGCATAGACGAGTAAATATTGTTTAAAGGAGGGAGGTGGGTTTGTTCTCCTTGACACATGTTTTGTTAAATAACGCAAGTTACATCTTTTCTTTCTTATATATGGTTTAGTAAGGTTGATGGAATGGTAGTTATGCAATGCTTTGTTTTAACGCTAAATTCTTTGAAAGCACCTTCCTCCACTATGATTGCGCCCTTTATGCTGTGATAATAAATTCCTATATATTTCATGTGTGGATATACTGTTGGTTATGAACTTTTGGTAAAGTGTTGTATGTTTGGGTCATAAAAGCAAGTCTATGAGGTTGGGTGAAAAGCTTCTTGAATATTTGATGCCATATGATGTGGAGTTAGAGATTTTGTTAGAAAAAAAAAACCCTTTATGTATTTTCTTTCTCAATAGCAAGCATTCATAAAGCTTTTTCGTAAACAACTTTTGAGAAATGTTAGAGAATTTACCTGTTTCAAATGTGAGTCTACCTCCTTGTAGGTCCAACTGCTATCTTGCCTTATGTTGTTTCAAGTTTTGACACTAAATTGTTTGAATACAAAATGGTTTGGCTTGATATGTTTAAATCCTTGTGCTCACATCCTTACTTCACTGCCAATATGATGCTTTGAGTATCTCTAGAATAATAGTGAGTACAAGTTATTGGTATGCCCAAGCCATTATGTATTTCCTTGCCAATTTAGAAAGATTGTCATGTGGATTCATGCTTGAGCTTCTTTATTTGTCAGATGATTTACAAAAGCATTGAGGTAAGTTGATGTCCTAATGGTGTATAATTATAAAATCTGTGAAAATATTCATGTTTTAGCATTTAAATGACTAATAGTTGGAATGCTTCTCTTGAGGCCTGAGGAAGAAAACAAGTTGCATTGAGCTCCTGTAAGTGAAAGTACAAATACATATGATCTCTTCATGCATATTTTGAAATTAAATTGTGGAAATCCTTAGACTTTACATAGAGGATGTTATCTAAGTATTTTGATTTATTTGGAGCCTTTGCAAAGTTTAACCATATGTATTGGTGCTTCTTATTGAGAAGATTTATGTGTGGCATGCGACTACATTATAATGGGCTTTAGTAGAAGCATATGAAGTGACTCAGCATATGTCTTACAGTTCCATTTGCAACATTCAAGAGCATCTTCTTCTAAACACATATGACCTTTTATAGTGAAAGATTGTACATAGTGATTTGGAGTATTTCTTTTGTGACATGTTTGAAAATGAAAGATGTTTTGATTTGTCCCTTAAATAAAAAAGAAGATGAATGTTTAAAGTGTTTTGGAGAGCTTTATGAGTTGTTTTGGATTTTTTTAGAGAATTTTACGAATTATTTTCCTTTGCTTTTATTGAAGTCTTCTTATGAGTCGCTTTGTCGCCGATTTGGAAAGTTGCGTTCGATTGAAAGATGCCTTGTTTTGCTATGGTTGGAATGATTTATTAGTGGCTTTGGATTTGTTTTATGCGACGAATTTTATGGGTACTTTACAATGAGATGTTTTCTTTATAAAACTTTCTCATTGGAAAGCTTTATGTTTTCTACCCCACTCCAAATAAAATGAGAGGCACTTGATT
>NW_021318592.1:756658-759660 GCF_001605985.2 Dendrobium catenatum
CCAAACCTTTAAAAGTTTTTTATCTGCTATAAATCGTAATGGTTTCAGCACGCAACTGTTCGAGTAGTAGTCAAAAGATGGAATTAAGATAAGAATAGTTCAAAAAAAGTCTAGAATAGCCAAACCTAATAAAAAATTCTGACTTTGCATATATAAAGCCTTAAAGGTGTGGTTATCTAGTTTGATCAATCTAAAGATTGAGACGCCTAAATATTAAATATAGCTCGGACAAGTCCAAAAGTCAACCTCTAAATAAGTTTTTATCTTGGCTAGGCGACGGTGATACTTAAATCCAAAATCTAAAAGTTCTAAAAACCCAAACCACTAAAAATTTATGATGTTCATTAAACATAAGGATAGTCAAACTACTTTTTAAGCGACTTAAAGGATTGAGACTAAAATTCAAAATATAGGTTTCAACAAGTCTAAAGACCAAACCCTCCATAATTTATGGCACATAAAACCTAAAGGCGAGCTATTTTGATCAATTGTAAAAGGCGTTTGAAGACCTAAATAGTTAAAATATAGAGTTCCAACAAGTCTAAAAAGGATCGAACTTTTAAAAGTTTTTATCTGCCTTATTAAACCTAAGGCTTAAGCTATCGTCTGATCTTGTCTTCCAAATTCTAAAGACCATTACATATTAAAAATTCTAACCTGCTCATAAAAACCTAAAAGTGTCAAACTACTTTTGATCAATCTAAAAGATTGAGATTAAATGTCAAAATAAGGTTCGACAAGTCTAGAGGATGTCGGGGGTTCGAAACATCTAACAATTTTATGTTGTTTATAAACCTTAAGCCGAGCTTACTTTAAATTAATCTAAAAGATTAAAGAAATTAAAGGGGACTACCAAAAGAATAGGACACATTGCTACTCCGTCGAACCTCGCGAATGCAGTAAGTGGTAAACGTAGGCCGTCTAATGCACCTATAATTTTATATTATAGATTTGTTAAAGATCTCCACTAGAAGCTCCAGATCTTTCTTAAAAAAAGAGAAAGAGAAAAAGTTAGGTTAAAATCTCCACTAAAGCTCGAGATTTTTCTTAAAAAAATTAAGATTAGATGATTTCTACACCACATGAAGACTAACTTGCAACTCAAACTTATTTCCAAGATTTGGGCATCTAAGCATGCATGAATGATTTTATAATTATACATTTTATTTTTAGATGTAGAGTTAATATGATTTTGAGACTTAGATGTGCGTAAAACAAATTAGCTACACGAAGAATGCTTATAAGAAATTGAACTTGAATGCAAGGTTTTACAACTACTACTAAGGGAAGGCAACATTATATCTTTTAATCTACTTCTAAAAATAGAATTAGTCCTCATTTGGGGCAGCTTTCTTCCTATTTTATAAAGCACACTGTCTAGTACAAAAAATTTTAGTTCTATAAATTTTTATGTTAGCAAACTATTTAAAAAAAAAGTAAGAAAGCTATTTCAAACAAAGCCTTATCGTTTTTAAAACATCTTAACATATAAATCATCCATAGTATTAGTATTCAAAATTATTATGATTGCAAGATGCAAAAGAACTAGATGAATCAATAAGTAAACAATTATTTTAATATTCAAATATGATGCTTCATTGTCTAATACATATCTTATCATTAGATATCTAAATATATATTATAAGAGAATAACTTTTTTTTTTCTTTTAACACCATTTTTTTCTTTAAAATTCTTTAGCACATTTTTAAGTGAAATATGCTTCTTATTCAGTTTATTATAGCATGAAACCCTTCTTAATATGATGGAGAATCCCTAAACCAACGTACATGAATTCTTCCTCTACCCTGCCTCACACAAAGAAGCTAAATTGGTATGAGTAAAAGATGATCCTCAAAATTATTATGATTTTTCTTTTAACACCAACTCACCTCGCTGGTATGAGGCGTACGCCTCTATTTATTTATGTAGTTTTATTTAAAATTTACCTAAATCCTATACAAAAGCTAAAAAAAATCTGTATTCTTGCACCCCTAAGTCGCAACAACTTTCTCTCAACTGCCTTGACCTCGCAGCATCAATTACATACTAAAATTTCTAAGTATGAGTTCTAGGTGAGTATTTCTTTTATAAGATACATGGTGAGTAGTACTGGTATCTCTGTAGATCATTGGAAAGTTCAGGTAATCACTAATTGGATGAGGCTTGCTACTATGTTTGAGGTACAAAGTTTCATGGATATGGCTGGATATTATAAGAAGTTTATAAAAGAATTTTCTTAGATTTTTACACTTTTGACAAGATTAACTCAAAAGTGAGTAGCTTTTATCTGGGCATCAGAGTTTAAGGCCAGTTTTTAGAGATTGAATGATTGTTTGACTTTTGTTCCAATTTTGGCTCTTCCTTCTAGTACAGAAGTCTTTCAGGTATTCAGTGATGATTCACCGAGAAGTTTGGGGTGTGTTCTGATGTAGCATGGTCGAGTTATAGCTTGTACTTCCAAACATTTGAAGTCACATGAGTGGGAACTATTTGACGCATGATTTGAAACTTGTTGTTGTAGTTTTTTCTTTAAAGACTTAGAGACACTATCTATACGGTGTTAGCTGTGAGATTTTTACCGACCATCAGAGTTTGAAATATATATTCACTCAAGGATCTAAACTTGACACATGTATGAGTTGATAAAAAATTATGATCTGACTATTTATTATCATCCTAGTAAGACTAATATGGTGGTAGATGCTCAAAGCAGGAAGTTTGCTAGATTATCTTGTATATAGCTCAGTTCTGATAAGTAATTGATACAAGATATGGAGAGATTCTATTTAGAGGTAATTTCTTCTCTTGATTGGTAATGTTACATATGAACCGAGCGTTCAACGAGCTACTCGTAGCTCGACTCAATAAGAGTTTTGATGTGAAACTATCATGCAATGAAATGTGAATTGCACATAAAATTAATAGAAATATTGAATTAAGGTTTGCTTCCCCAAAACTTTATGTGTAATCAATTTAAGTTCAAGAATTCAAAGACGAGTGA
>NW_021318592.1:759760-763016 GCF_001605985.2 Dendrobium catenatum
AGGAATTGACACCTTAGAGGCAGCGTGCAGCCTTGTACTGGACCTAGAGGAGTCCAAGACCCACTCCCACACTAGGCAGTTTGACGCTCGACCAAACCCATATCGAACTTCCACCAGCCAGTCCCAGAATCGACCCACGAACGCGATAGGTAGTCGACCCACTGCTAGCACAGCCCAACCTCGTCCGGACTCTAAGAGTAAACCCACCGACCGTGACCCCCCCAAAGCGAGTTCTGGAACCAAATGTTATAGGTGTCATGGGTATGGACACATTGCTTCACAATGTTCCAGTCCCTATAAAGTCACCATAATAGAAGAGGTGGATGATGACGAGGAAGAGCCCGAAACTGACTTAGTTCACCACGTTGATGAGGACGAGGATTCTTTCACTGAAGATGAACATACCACCCTTCAAGTCGTTAGATGTGCTTTGTCCCAGCCGAAACTGAGTGATGACTGGAGAAGGACTTCCATTTTTCACACCTTTACTAAGATCGGAGATAAAAACTGTAAGGTCATTATCGATAGTGGAAGTTGTATTAACGCTGTCTCCTCGGCAATGATTTCTAAACTAAACCTTAAAGCCACACCTCACCCAAATCCTTACAAAGTGGCTTGGATCAACTCCACCTCTATGGAAATCAAAGATAGAAGCCTTATCCCGCTCGAATTCAATGGATACCAAGAGAAGATTTGGTGTGACGTCTTGACGATGGATGTGGGCCAAATTATTCTAGGCCGCCCTTGGTTGTTTGATAACGACGTCCATATTTATGGGAGAACAAACACCTGCGTGTTTGAGCACAATGGAAAAAAAATTAAATTGATTCCCTCTCAACCTAAGTCTGACAAGGGTGAAGTTAAAACTGTTCCTCCTAGAACCAATAAGGGCCTACACCTCGTGACGGCGAAAGAACTAGATATGGAGTTTAACCAAGGATCACCCATGTATGCCTTAGTAGCTAGGGAAGTTAAGGAGGATCAAGGGGAGCCTGTCCCCGAAGAGGTTAGGCCTCTCTTAGAAGCTTTCGCTGATGTCTTCCCGGAGGATTTACCTGACCAACTTCCCCCCCTTAGGGATATCCAACACGTGATTGACTTAGTGCCGGGAGCTTCCCTACCTAACCTCCCCCACTACCACATGAACCCAACAGAGCATACGGAACTAAAAAGGCAAGTAGATGAGCTACTGCAGCGCGGATTTATCAAAGAAAGCCTTAGCCCGTGTGCAGTCCCTGCCCTCTTAACTCCTAAGAAGGACGGCTCCTGGAGGATGTGTGTTGATAGCCGCGCTATCAACAAGATTACCGTGAAATATCGTTTTCTGATCCCTCGTTTAGACGACATGTTAGACATGATGTCTGGAGCAACGATGTTCTCAAAAGTTGACCTTAAAAGTGGGTATCATCAAATCCGAATCCGCCCCGGGGATGAATGGAAGACGCTTTTAAAACTAAGGACGGATTGTACGAATGGATGGTTATGCCATTTGGTCTTAGCAACGCCCCTAGCACTTTCATGCGGATTATGACCCAAGTCCTTCGACCGTTTCTCGGAAAGTTCGTGGTCGTCTATTTCGATGATATTTTGATATATAGCAAATCGGTAGACCAACATTTGGAACACTTGAAGCAAGTTTGCAAAATTATGAGGAAAGAACAGTTGTATGCAAACCCTCGGAAGTGTGTGTTTCTCACTGATAGTGTTACCTTTCTAGGATTCATAATTTCAGCTCGAGGAATCTCAGCCGACCCTGAAAAGGTTAGAGCGATTAATGAGTGGCCTGAGCCCAAGACTATAAGGGACGTTCGGAGTTTTCACGGATTGGCCACATTCTATAGGAGGTTTATTAGAAACTTTAGCACTATCGTGGCGCCCATAACCGACTGCCTCAAGAAAGGCGAATTTCATTAGATGACAGCTGCCACTAAGGCTTTCGAGGATATTAAAAGAAAAATGGTGGAATCCCCTGTTATGCGTCTTCCTGATTTTTCTAAAGTCTTTGAGGTAACATGTGACACCTCAGGAATTGGTATAGGAGGAGTTTTATCTCAAGAAGGACACCCTATGGCATTCTTTAGCGAGAAACTGAACGACATTCGTCAGAGGTATTCTACCTATGACAAGGAATTCTATGCGGTCATTCAGTCCCTCCGATACTGGAGACACTATTTACTGCCCCAAGAATTTGTGATATTCTCAGATCATGAAGCCTTAAGATACATCAATTCACAGAAGAAACTCAATGCCCACCATGTCCGTTGGGTTGAATTCCTGCAGGAGTATACTTACACGATTAGACACAAAGCAGGAACTGAGAATAAGGCTGCTGACGCCCTCAGTCGAAGAATGATGACTACCCAGGAGATGAGGACTGAAGTAATTGGTTTTGAGCGACTAAAAGATGACTATTTGGACTGCCCTGATTTTAAAGAAACCTACACCCTACTGACTAATGGTGATGGACCTTTAAGAGATGATTTCCTTTTGGAGGATGGCTATTTGTTCAAGGCCCAAAAACTCTGTATTCCGAATACCTCTCTGCGAGAATTTCTAGTCTGGGAGCTGCATGCGGGAGGACTAGCTGGCCACTTTGGTCAATCCAAAACTATTGCCGCGCTAGAGAATAGATTCTATTGGCCCACCCTGAAACGCGACGATGACAAGCTTATAAAGAGATGTCACACCTGCCAACTTGCCAAACAACGAAAACAAAACACAGGCCTCTACACCCCACTACCTGTACCTAATTGCCCTTGGCAGGATGTAAGCATGGACTTTGTATTAGGTTTACCCAAGACCCTCAGAAAACACGATTCTGTTTGTGTCGTCGTTGATAGGTTTTCTAAGATGGCCCATTTCCTACCCTGTTCCAAAACTTTCGATGCATCTCGGGTCGCTAAGCTATACTTTGATGAGATTGTGAGACTTCATGGTTTACCTAAGACTATCGTATCTGACAGGGATGTCAAATTCACAAGTTATTTTTGGAAAACACTTTGGCATAAGATGGGTACGAAATTACAGTTTTCTACAGCCTTCCACCCTTAGACCGATGGTCAAACCGAAGTTGTAAACATAAGTTTAGGTCCTTAGGAAACCTCTTAAGAACGTTAGTTGGGGAAAACCTTAGAGACTGGGATTCTAAGTTACCGATCGCCGAGTTTACCTATAATAATTCTGTCAACCGAACCACGGGTCTGAGTCCTGCCGAGATTGTGTATGGTTACAAACCAAAGCAACCTATAGATCTTAT
>NW_021318593.1:0-2093 GCF_001605985.2 Dendrobium catenatum
CGTTGCATTAGAAGAATTATCGTAGGATGGTGTCATTTCCCTTTGGGGAGATACATCCTCCTTTGATAAGGCTTTGGATGTGAATGCGACGATCATACTTCTTGAATATTGTAATTGGGTATTTAGTTGAACTCTACTTTGTTCCTTCGGGGCCATATGAAGTTCTCTTTAGGATCTGATCATAATATTCAAAATGAGTTTACATAATTCTAAGTCTGAACACCGTTATGAAAGTTTATCTTTGTCCCCCGGGGTGATATACTCTTTCTAACGAGTTGATTTGACCTTAGAATCAGAGCTCAACCTTAATCTTAAAATCCCCAAAGAAGACTAATATCTTTTAAAATATGTTTTCAAAATTCCACCAGCAGGTGGAAAGGCAGGTTCTACCAAAGAGTTGAGTATGACGGCCTGGGCATGTCGTACTTTGGCTGCGGCAGAATTGGGCACCGGCAGGAGAGCTGTCCTGCTCGCGGAGAGGTGCGGGGAGCTGGTTTGGTGGGTACTCCAGCGGGGGCTGGTAAGGGAAAGCTGTCCTTGACAGCGGAGGATCTAGTGTGGCTTCGATGAGCAGACCGCGATCTACCCCGGGGGTGCAGGTTACGGAGATGCTCACGGCGTCGGAGTCGGTGGAAGCTGAGTGTCCCTCCGTTCACAAGGAGGCTGCAGTTCGGGCTACTCCGGATGTGCAATCCACCCCGCCTGCGGGTAGGCCGCTTAAGCCGATTGCCGAGCTTGATAAGCCTGAACTCTTTGAGGATGAGAAGCTGTTTGGTGAGTGGAATATTGTTCCACCAAGGAAGAAAAAGGTTATGCAGCAAAAGAAAGCCCAGGGTGTGGTGGAGGCGAAGCCCCTCCGTGAGAATGTGCCACGCCAAGTGAATTTCAATGAAGTTAGAGAGCCGTCGAGGACAAGTAACAAGGAGAATCACAAACCGAGTTGGCGCAAACTTGGTGTTAAAGTGCCAACTCTATTCTCGGCTGGGGTGGGGAAGGACCGCCCCAAGCTTGGAGCATCGAAGGCCCATTTTGACAAGGAACTCCAGGCTCTCGGACCAATTGCGGTGGGGCCAAGGAAAAGGCATAAGGAAGGTGATCCTGGTTTGAATGGCGGGGACGCTTACCCTATGGTGGATCAATGACTCACATCCTATTCTAGAATTGTAGGGGGGCTCAGAAGAAAAATACGAGCCACTTCCTTCGGCACCTCATTGCTTCCAATGAGGTTCTATTTGTGGGGTTATTTGAGACTAAGGTTGAGACCTTTGGACGTGCAGATGTTGATAAGCTTGTGGGGAAGGGTTGGGACTTCTTCCACAAACCTTCGGTGGGTAAATCTGGTGGATTGATGGCTCTTTGGAGGGGCGATTTGCTGAGGTTTGATGTTTCTTTGGCTTCGAGCCAATGTGTAGCTGGAACGGTTGTGTTGCCCAACTTGCAGCCTTGGCGGGTGGCGTTGGTTTATGCCAACAAGGACCACCATGTCCGGAGACAGCTTTGGGATGCTGTTGCGGATCTATGGCTTATGATTTTGATGATAGCTGTTAGTTCTATAGGGCCTAACATCCCTAACGAACTTTCAGATGCCATTGAGACTAGCTTGTCGGGGAGTGGCCCTATGCTCGTTGGCGGCGACTTCAATTGTTGCTTGTCTCAAGATGAAAAGAAAGGAGGGAAGCGATTTCGGCTCTCTCCGGGTGTCCAGGAAATGTAAGAGTTCATGGAGAGATCTGACTTGCATGACTTGGGATTTGTCGGACCTAAATTCACCAGGTCCAACAATAAGGAGGGACGGAGCCGTATTTGGGTACGGCTGGATCGTTTCCTTATGAATACGGATGGGCTTGGTGCAGCTCCGTTTTCCTCGGTTCGGCACTTGAATAGACTCGCTTCGGACCATTACCCCCTTCTGTTGAACCTGGGGGGCAGTGGCATGACCTCTAATTTTCGGTGGATCCGATTTGAAGACATTTGGATGAGTTATCCTGCTTCCTGGAGGGTGGTGGCTAAGGCTTGGGGCAGAGCTGATTTTGGGCATCCGGATGAAGTTGTTAACCGGAAGTGTAATCGTGCACTGAAGGCGTTGCACTTTG
>NW_021318593.1:2193-10584 GCF_001605985.2 Dendrobium catenatum
AAAGTTTTTGGGTTCCTTGAAAGTTGCATTTGCATTAAGAAGAAAATAACAAGGTACAAAGACTAGCTCCTCACACTTTCCTCCCTTAGCAAAGAGACAAAAGTGCAAGGAATATCATCACCCCATACATTTTTCCAAGTAAAATTACCCTCAAGCGCCCTTCTAGCACAAAAGTCGGCCGCCCTATTACAACATCTAGGCACACGATTAAAAAGAACCTGCTGGAAAAGAGTAAAAAAAGAGAAGTCCGGCCCTTCCCTCCGGCGATGCAAGTTGTGTTGATGGTGGCGAAGCTGCTCAAGCCACTCAATAATATTGGAACAATCTCCCTCAATGATAATGCCCGCACGGTCAAGCATCCAATCGTCAATGACATTCTTAATAGTGCTCACCGCCAGAAGTTTCGCAGTAGCGGCATCCCAATGTTCAAGTTGTTGACCGGTAGCCACAATCAAGTTACCACAGTGGTCACGAACCACTAAGCTCAACCCCGCAAGATTCGACGAAAGCAATGAAGCATCAAAGTTGAATTTGAGCCAATTTGGAGGGGGGACACACCATTTTGGAGGAACGGACAACCCAGGCGGCTGATTGATGTGCCACTGCTCCACAAAAGGCATCAAATGAGGTTTAGCAAATGCTCCCAGAACCGTAGCCGCAACAATCGTCGGGGATCCCCAATTGCGGCCATGCTTCTTGTCATTACGGGCCCGCCAGGCATGGTAGACAGCCGAGCAAAAAATTCTACCAAGGCCCGGATTATGCCCGGCCATCTCTTCGAGGTTCCGGATCATCGCATCAAAGGAGATAGCAGCCGGCATATGAAAGCCCCACTGACCCAGCTGCATAAAAATGGCCTTTAAAAACTGTAGGAAACAGTGCAGTGGTCCCGATCTTCAACTTCAATGCAGCCCCACGGGCACCTGCTACTGCTCTCTAAGTTCCGTCGCATAAGCCAAGCATTGGTAGGGATGGCATCACGAAGAATTTTTTAATCCACAAGAACGGGTAAGTCGTCCCCCCCAGCCGAGCACGATAGGCCAAGGAGGTGACTGTCCGTCCTCCTCTCAGATTTATGAGTTCCGGTTGATCTCCCCTACCCCCGTTTGATGGGTAGGAATGGATAAAATACACGGGGCCATGACTTCTCCAAAATAATTACGCACCAAGCCAGCATCCCAATCACCATTCTCGGTAAAGAGCTGGCTCACCTGCCAATGCTCCAACCTGCTCAGATCGCCATAAGCTGGCCATTCATCAAGCTGACGATCCAGCACCCAAATGTCACTAAGGACATTCACGGTCTTACCATCCCCAATCTTCCACCGAATGATTGTCCGCAAGGCATTGGCCCCATCATTCATAATTTGCCATGAGATCGACACATTGCGTCCAGGCCATTCCACCCACGGATTGTCACCATATTTCTCCCGCAAAATGTGATGCAGCAGGGTGTCGGGCTGTTGGATAAAATTTAGAGCAAGCCTAGCCCGGAGGGGGCCAATCCAATCCACAGACGAGTGAAAGCCCAGACCTCCCATCTCCGTCGGCTTGCATAGCTCACTCCAAGCCACATAATGGAGTCCACGGCTATTCGAATTCTTCCGCCATAAAAATTGTCTCCCAATCTTCTCAATAAACTCCAGACTTCCCCTTGGGATCCCCGTCAACGTCATACAGTACATCGGAACAGAAAGCAAAGAAGTCCGAATGATGGTAGCACGGCCCGCAAGGGAGAGATGCCGCTTCCCCCACACATTGATCTTCGCCACCGCCTTAGTCACTGTTTTGGCATAATCCGCCTTAAGCAATCTCCGAGTAAGCAACGGAATGCCAAGATAGTCCAGAGAGGATACCATTTTATAGCCCAAGAGTCTAGCAATCCTTCTACCTTTCCACCTGGGGCATCGTTTGTTGAAGATGATAGCCGACTTATTGATGTTGATTTTCTTCCCCGTCCAACCACAATAGTCCGCCAAGATGCCATAGATACACTTTGCATTGGCAAGGCTAGCTTCTGCAAAGACAAGGATGTCGTCGACATACAACAGATGAGACACCCGTTTCCCATTGATCACAATTTGCACTCCTAGGCCAGCCCCAGACTGATTGAACGCCTTAGTAAGCAGCTCTGAGCAGAGGATAAAAAGATAAGGCGACAGCAGACATCCCTGCCTAAGCCCAGAATGGGCATTGATCCAATGCGAGCGGTTGCCATTCAGGAGGAAAGCAAACCGAGGTTCGCAAACACACGCCAACACCCAGCGGCTAAACCTGGCCAAGAAACCCATGGCGTCCATAACACGGTGCAGCGTATCCCATGACATGCAATCGTAGTCTTGTTCCATGTCCACCTTAAGCGCCATCAAACCCGCTTGCATGGTAGAGTGCTGGAACGTGCACATCATCTCTTGGGCAAGGAGCCCATGATTTGCAATTGATCTACCCGGCACAAAGGCACCTTGCTCCACCCCAATCAGACCACCAAGGACCGACTTGAGACGATAAACCAGAATTTTAGCTACCACCTTGTATAACGACTAACAGAGGCTAATAGGGCGGAACTGATTTGGAGCGGCGGCATTCTCCGTCTTAGGAATCAGGATCACCATCATGTCCTTCCAAGTCGGGCACATGTATCCCTCAGCAAAGAAGCTTCTGACAGCACTACACACATCCTCTCTAATGATTAGCCAATAAAATTTAAGAAAGGAGGAAGTAATACCATCCATCCCAGGAGCGCGATTATTCCCCATACTAAAAACTGCCTTGTGGATCTCCGCATCCGAAACATCAGCTTCCAGCGAGCTCACCTCATCCGGACGGAGCATGGCCTCCGAGCAGAAATTAGGCCAGCGAATCATATGAGTAGCTCTCTCCCTCCACTTGTCCGAGAAGAACGTCCAGAACTCCTCTTGAATAAGATTTGGTTTCGCCAAGACTGTGCCATCCTCCTTTCTCAGCTCCACAATTCGATTACACCTACGCCGAGCCGTGGCCACCGCATGGAAAAAATGAGAATTAGCATCGCCATCCTCAATCCAGCGAACCTTAGCTCGCTGGCCCCACCAAGTTGCCATACGACTAAGAACAGCATTAAACTCCCCAACTATTAATCGGAGTTCCTCCTCTTGCTCGGGATTCAACCCAGCCACCGAGCAGTCAAGATGTTGCAGTTCCGCGATGCGATGCTCAAGAGCAGCCCGCTGAGCACCCAGGTCCCTAATCCGGTGCTTACTCCAGAAGTGTGTTGACCTCATTTTTGTATGAGGTCACAAGGATTCACCTGGGTTTTATTTTGGTGACCTAATGATTGACAATCCAAAGCCTTTATCAAAGAAAGATGTATCTCAGCCCGAAGGGGGGAAATATCATTCGATGATAATTTCTTATGAATATGATTAAACAATGATCACTAATATTTTAGTTATTCCAAAAAGAAATCTAATTGAGTTTTTGAAAATCAATTTTTGAAAATCAGGTGCGTGTGTGGTTCTAACATCTCCTACGGAGCGCAAGCCCTCGTATTAATTACAGTCGTAAAGAAAATGATGTCTCCTACGAAACTCTCGCGAATTAATAAGGCAGAAATTTTATTTTAAAAGATTTTCAATAGGAATGATATCAAGGAGATGAAATTTGGAATTTCAAATCGGTGATTGGATCGAATTTTGAACACTTTATATTCCGGAGATCCAACGAAGAGAGGTAAGGAGGCATTTCAGAGAATTCTGTAAATATCAGAAGTGCACAGCCAACCTAAGCTGAAGTTGTTGGGCTTTAAATTTTAGATTGGAGGAGGAATCTTTATGTTCAAGTTGAAATTTAATAGAAAGTTGGAGGACTTTATATTTCCTGATCACATGAATCGGAAAATTTGCCCAGAAAAGTTGAGGGTGGAAGACCAACCACCAAGTGGTATGACGTCCCGGTCAAGATCCCATAGGTTTTCCCATCGTACCCGGTTCGTCGGTATCCTTAGCCTAATTTAGATCGACACGTGCCGACCAAGGATCCTTGTTACACCATGGTATAACCCTCATTCAGGGGCACAGTATCTGTGGATAGTGAACCTATGTCTATGTTATCTTAACCTAGGATTGCCACTCCCCATTTTTGTAATGCATATTCATCTATCTAAAAGAAAAGAAAGAAACACCGGCCTAACATAAAGCTAGAGTCCGTGTCCTAATGGGTCAATCTAGGTGTGTGTAGTCAGGCTGTGTGGTATTATGGTTATCCTAAATCGGGTAATATGGTTAAGTTGTTTTAAATGTTCTGATTGGTTGAAAAGGCTCAAGGGAAGACTTTGGTTACAAGTTTTAAAATCTTAATGATTCAAAATTGATTTAAGATGATGATGGTTTTAAAGTTAGATTTGAAAATTTTTTGGATTTGAATCAAATATTTAATGTCTAAAATTATTCGAAATTCATTTAATAGATTTTAATCAAGGGGTTAAAATTTGAATGTTTAAGATTAAAAGGTTTTCCTAAAAAAAAAGTAATTTTATTAAAAATTAGCCATAGAAGACGAGTTTGAATGCCTTTTTAGTTTGATTGATTTGGAGTTTGTTTGAAATAATTGCATGAAATATTTTCAAAGTTTTGAATCATTGTAGTTGAATATTAATCGAAATTGTCTAAATAGAGGGGTTATTCGATATTTTGGAATTCATTGAGTTCCAAACTCACTTGTAATCAATTCAAAAGGTGCAGGACTGACCCCAAGGATAGATTCCCAAGTTGTATAGGAATTCCTCTGAAATTTAAATTTATTTTACATTAGTTAATAATTAATTAAATATCAGATTCCTGAGATTAAATTAATTATTCTTAAAACTTGGAAGTCAAAATCTCTGAATTGATTTTAATTTTAATGTGTTAAGGATCAAATCTGATTAATAGAGGAGTTATTTATAGTTTTTGGACTTAAATTGATTTATTAAGATTTTGGAAAGGTTTTAAAGGTTTAATGCTAAAGGTTTAAAACTTAAGGGTTTTGAATGAGTTTAAAGGGGTTTCAAATTTGTGAATAATTTCCTAGAGTAGAGAAAATCACTAAACTAAAGGGTTTGAATTGATGTCACCTTGGGTTTAAAAATTTGTTTCGCTATTAAGGAATTTAATTTTAAATTACAATCAATTAATTGGTTTAATAGATTTAAAAAAGAAAAGATAATTTTTAAGGTTTAAGGTGTCACTAGTTCTTCAGTTGTTCAAGTCTTAGATTAATAGGAGATATCTCCTAAATCTCTAGAATTTTCTACAGTTCTGCTAGAAGTGTTCCTTTAATTATTGTACCTTAAAGATGTACTAGGTCTTAATACGGTTTGAATCAATGTCACTAACCCTTTGGACATGCCTAAGAATGTAAACAAAGCTTATGGCTTCGAAGAATTTTAAATTTGTAAAAAAAGAAGAAAGCAGATTTAACTTAAAGCAGATTATAGCAAGAATTTAATGCTGCTTGAAATATAACTCAACAAGTAAATCTAGAAGATCTATGCTTTTCTAAAGTCTTAAACGAAAACTTACCTGGTCACCGGAGCATAGTCAGATGGTGCACTCCGAGCCGTAGCACGCAGAGGCCGTTTAGAAAACCGGGGTGATTGAGCCCCTTGGCTCTATTCCTCCAATTAGCTCCATTACGTACCGTCGCAAATAAGGCGCGAAGAGAAAGCGGGGTCAGAATATCATAAGTAATTCATATATTTAAATTTAACATATATATATATGATATATAATGATATATATACTATAATATAATATATATATATGATATATATATTATATAATATATAATATAATATATATTATGATATATATATATATATATATATATTAATAAGAGACTGAACATGTGCGCAACATTTTAATGAATAAGTAACAAGCAAATAATATTAAGAGACAAATTTATTGGTTTGCTGTCTAGCCATTATAGACTTATCCAATGAAATAGAATATTTAAATCAATTAATATGCCATCAGTATGCACTACTATGAGCTAACATGTTGTTTCAAATATGAACTAGAAAGTGTATACAATCCCTGAATGATATCATATAGTAAAAGTTTATTGAGCTTGATGAGTGATAGAAGTTATGGCATCTTTACTTAGATAAGAATAATGGCAAAGGCCAAATGGTAAAAGAATTTAAGAGAGAATCCCAATTTCAAATATTAGCGAAGTTGTCATTAAAAAAAAAACTCTAATTATTGATATAAACATGAGGTGAGAACAGTAACGTTGTATGATAATCATGTTAAGAAAAAGCTTGATGGTTTGCCTATTGTCCATTAATATAAGAGAAAGAAGAGTCAATTAAAATTAAAAAAAAAAAAATTAGTGATTATATCAAAAAGAAAAAAAAACCTACAAGCCTAAAAAGAAAAATAAATAAACAAATAAAACTCAAAAAGCTTATTAAAGATGGGCAAAACTAAATAAAAAAATTTCATTACAAAAATTGCCAAACATAAAATCCTGAAAACGATTACCCCCACCACATTCTTATATCATATATTGAAATGTATGTCCAGGTGTATTAAATTCATTGGATTTTAATGATAAGAAAAACACATATCTCAATGAAAATAGAAGGTAAAAATATATATTATTAATATATCTTTAACAGGAAAGTTGCAGTTAATGAAACAGTTCAAAACAAAGACAAGCTGCATGAGTAAAATATACAGGATTTGATTAATAAATATTAAAGATGAAGCAGAGAAAGAGTTGTTACAGCTCTATGTTGTGTTTACAACGATTCAAGAACAAGAATGAACAACGAGCAAGTATGAGCCCAATTCACATCTCTTGCAACAAGGACTTGGAAATATAATAAACAGAGATAAAGAATATATATATTATATATATATATATATATATATATATATATATATATATAGTATAATATATGGCTGGATTCGAGGATTTATATGCAAAACTTATTTAACTCCCAAGACTTCATATTTTCATTAAATCTATGAGAGGGAAATAACACAAAAAAAAAAAGAGTGCAGCTAAATACGATTTCTGGTAAAAAAATAAAATAACCATCTAACTTGATAGAAAAAAAATGGTCATTACGCATAGTTCCTCTACGGGGAAAGGGAGAAGGAGCATTGTTCTTGCTTCCATTGCATAAAGAACGATTGTAGTTGACGACCTTTAGGCTTTCTTCCCTTTGATGCTGGACCTCCTCACAGGATCGTCGTCTTCTTTCTTGCTTCCAATGACAACGGCAAAGAAATGGCTTAGAACACCTTTCCCTTCAAGCGAGCAGCCTCATAAACAGCAGTAAAACTCAAGAACTTGATCAAGATTCCCTTAGCAAATCTAGAGAGAAAATTGTAATTTCCTTCTCGTCTTTCTTCAATAGATTAATGGAGGAGCATCTTGTTAATCTCCAAGTTGATGGCTGCTCACAGCTATAACCAGTTTCATTGTGAGATTTCAGCTAGGCAACTCATCTTGCTCCTCTAAATTATCGTAACTTGCTTCGTTCGGGCCTTAAGCCCAGAGCAGGGAAAATCTGCTTTAGAGGGAGAAGGGTGCATGAGAAGGAAAGCCTAGGGGCGTGTGAGCTTCTTGAGTAAGTGAACTCCTTTCTTTTTAATTCTTGAAATCTGCTACAAGAGGTGGAGGGAAGGCATGAACCGAGACTGCGCCAGTCAGCCGGCCCTAGTGCTTGCATGAGGCTTACAGCTAGGAGATGGGAATCATGAGAAGAAGATCCAAAAAGCAGAAACTCTTGGCCAGCCCCTAAAGAAAACCTCCTCTTGACCAAGATCTTTGAAGTCTTCTTCCTCCTTTTTGGAAGGGTGGGAGAGAAGCAAGAGGCGGTTTGCTTGGAGGCGTGAGATGAGAGTCCGCCCTAGCAGCAGATATCAAAAAGGGCGGCTGCTTGTATGAATGGAGTCTGTAGTCCGCCTCTCAAAAACAAGTCGACCTAATGCTATTATCAAGATCAAGAGGCCATCATATACCCTTCAAAAGGTTGATTCGGATGGTTGAATATAAAAAATGATTGATAAAAAACAATATTTAGAGAGTTAAATCGGAGAATAAATGTGTAATTAAGAAGTCAAATTTATCAAATAACAATGTCGATTTAAAATTGATATAGCATTGAAGTTAATTTAACTCAAAAGGAATTAAATCGAGTCAGTTAAAGCTAATAAACTTGATTTGCATTTGAGCCGAATTGGTATAATATTAAATGATCAATGGAAAACGTCAAGGTTTAAATTCATTAAAAAAATTGGATCAAACATTAACTCAATAGATGGCTTGATTGGATTTGAAATTGGAAGTTAAATGATAGAATTTGATTAAAGAGTCGAATGGGATATGTTGAGGACCTATATGATCCGACAGGTGAGAAAC
>NW_021318593.1:10684-19252 GCF_001605985.2 Dendrobium catenatum
CCAAGTTGATGGCTGCTCCACTGCTATAACCATTTTCTTGTGAGATTCAGCAGCAACTCATCTTGCTCCTCTTATCTCTTGCTTCGTTCGGCCTTAGCCAGAGCAAGGGAAAATCTAGCTTGAGAGGGAAGAGGGGTCATGAGAGGAAGCATAGGGGCGTGTGAGCTTCTTGGAGAAGTGAACTCTTTCTTTTTAATTCTTGAAATCTGCTACAAGAGGTGGAGGGAAGGCATGAACCGAGACCCCAGTCAGCCGGCCCTAGTTGCTTGCATGAGGCTTACAGCTAGGAGATGGATCATGAGAGAAGATCCAAAAAGCAGAAACTCTTGGCCAGCCCTAAGAAAAACTCCTCTTGACCAGATCTTTGAGTCTTCTTCCTCCTTTTTGGAAGGGTGGCTGGAGAGAAGCAGGAGGCGGCTGCTTGGAGCGTGGAGATGAGAGTCGCCGTACGCAGCAGATAATCAAAAGGGCGGTTGCTTGATAATAGGGAGTCGTGTGACTCTCGTCAAACAATCCGCCCAAAGTAAAAAATAAAAAAAAAAATAAAAAAAAAAAAAAAAAAAAAAAAAAAACAAAAAGTAAAAAAAAAAAATATAATAATGGCTATATCCAAATCAAGAGCCAATCACCTTTAAAGTTGATCCGATGGTTGATATCAAATGCTTAATAAAAAAAATATTTAGAGAGCTATTGAAGAGAATAAATATGGAATATAGAGACCAATTATATAAATAACAATTCGATTTAAATTGATATACGCATGAATAAGTTATTTAACCAAAGGAATTATCGAATCAGTTAAAATTAATACTTGATTTGCATTTGAGGAATTGGTATATTTAAATTAGATCAATGGAAATCGTCAAGGTTAAATTTCATTAAAATTGTTCAAACAAACTCAATGATGCTTGATTGGATTTGATTGGAAGTTAATTAGATTTATAATGATAGAGTCGAATGGATATGTTTGGGACCTATTATGATAGAGCAAGTGAGAACTTTCAATCATTAGATCACCAAAAAAAACCCAGGTGGATCTCAGTGACCTCATACAAAAATGATGGTCACAAAGGTGTAGGTGAGATTACCCAAGGAGTAGTAAATACAAATTTGGAGGAAAGGTTAGAACCTACACACATCTTTCTTAGTGATTAGAGATATTCTTTGAGTCATCCTAAAGAACTGATCTTAGGCGACCATTCTAAATTTGTCAGGACTAGGCATGGACTTAGGAAGGAAGTGAACCTCTCTGCCTTTATCTCAATGACTGAACCCACCAACATTAATCAAGCCTTTTCTGATGAGTTTTGGATCTTTGCCATGCAAGAGGAACTAAACCAATTTGTTAGGAATGATGTTTGGGAGCTTGTAGAAAAACTAAAGGGACAAAGTGTAGTTAGAACCAAGTGGATCTTTAAGAATAAGATGAATGATTTTGGTGTGGTGGTTAGGAATTAAGCAAGATTGGTAGCTAAGGGGTACAACTAAATAGAAGGGATTGATTTTGAGGAGACCTTTTCCCATGTAGCTAGATTGGAAGCCATTAGAGTGCTACTAGCCTTTGCCTGTTATAAGGGATTTAAGCTTTACCAAATGGATATGAAGAGTGCTTTTTTAAATGGGGTAATAAAAGAGGTTGTGTTTGTAGAGCAACCCCTAGGTTTTAAGAGTTTCCAATTTCCAAATCATGTTTTCAAATTAAAAAAAGCCTTATATGGATTAAATAGGCACCAAGAGCTTGGTATGGGAGGCTTAGCACATTTTTACTAAAGAATGATTTTGTTAAATGAAGTGTAGACAACACCCTTTTTTGAGGAAAGTAGGAGATGAGTTACTCATTGTTTAGATCTATATTCATGATATACTTTTGGATCTTATGATAAAAAGCTATGTGATAATTTTTCTAAAATAATGAGTAAGGAGTTTAAGATGAGTATGATTGGAGAGTTGTCCTACTTTTTGGGATTTAGCATAAGATAATTGGATGATGGAATCTTTATAAGTCAATCAAAGTACATTAAGGACATCTTGAAGAAATATACAATAACAACAACAACATCAAGCCTTTATCCCACTACGTGGGGTCGGCTACATGAATCCTTTTCTCCATTGTGTCTTATTAAAGGTTAAATTCTTGTCTAAATATAATAAAGAAAGGTCATTCCTAATATTTTCTAACCAAGTCTTTTTAGGTCTACCTCTACCTTTCTTAACATAAGTCAAATCTAATACCTCTACTCTCCTAGCCGAGTCATTAGAAGGCCACCGTTTTATGTGACCAAACCATCTAAGGCGACTCTTTCTAATCTTATCTTCTACTGGAGCTACTCCAACCTTTTCACGTATATGCTCATTTCATATCTGCCACACTTAACTTAGTATTATGCTTCTCTTTTAATGGCCAACATTCAACACCATAAAGCATTGCAGGCCTCACTACCATCTTATAGAATTTTCCCTTAAGTTTGAGGGGTACTTTTCTACCACACAACAAGCCCGATGCATTCCTCAACTTCAACCATCCAACTTGAATTCTACTGATAATATCCCCATCTATTTCACCATCACTCTGAATAATAGATCCAAGATTTCTAAAACATGTACTCTTATTAATGATTTGATTACCCAAAGTCACAATCCCCTCATTAGGTCTATTACTACTAAAATTACCTTCCATATATTCTGTTTGAAGGAATATGAAATGAATAAAGCCAAACCAGTAAATACTACCATGATTTTTAATGTTCAGATTGATAAGAACTCAAATAGAAAATCTGTTGATCAAAAGAAATATAGAGGGATGATTAGATCTTTACTTTACTTACTAGTCAACATGATATAATGTTTAGTGTTTGTCTCTGTCTTAGATTTCAAGCTAATCCTAAAGAATCTCACTTGATTGTAGTTAAGAGAATTCTTAAATATCTTTTAGGGACCCAAAACTTAAGAATCTGGTATCCTAGGCACAATACTTTTTTGAAATTATTAGATATTCTAATTCTGATTTTATAGGATTTTGGGTGGATAGAAAGAGAACTTCTGGAACTTACCAATTCATAGGACAATCTTTAGTCTCCTGGTCTAGTAAAAAATAAACTCTATTGTACTTTTCACTGCTAAAGCTGAGTACATTGCCTTAGGAAGTTGTGTGGCTCAAGTCCTTTAGTTGAAGCAACAAATTGTAGATTTAAGATTACCTATAGGCACAGTTTCAATCCTTTGTGACAACATTAGTGCCATCTGCATCTCAAAGAGTACTATCCAACATTCATGGACCAAAAACATTAACATAAGGCATCACTTTATTAGAAACCATATCACAAAGGAGATATTGAGTTACATAATGTGACAACTAAGAATCAATTGGATGACATCTTTACTAAACTATTGGCTTTTGACAATTTTAGCATCTTAAGGACCAGATTGGGTGTAGTTGATATAAATGCATGAACTAGATGTTTATTGAATTTTGAATTTTTTTTCTTTCTTTTTTGTTTATTTTACTTTATTTGTTTTACTTTTAACTAGATTTTGTTTCTTTTTATTTTTATTTGTGTTGTTTTAGTTTATCTTTTTTTTTTATTATCACTGTTGAAATGATATTCTATGCCATATTTTTGTTTTTTGAAAAATTATAGTCATTGTTCTACATCTCTTAATCTGTTAAAGGAAGAAACACTGTTGATTATTTTTCTTTCTCTAACCTCTTTTAGTGGTGTAATTTTCTTTTCTAAATAGAAGTCAATCTTAAATTAATAACTGAACTTTGTGATTTAGATATTTTATATCTTGTTATAGTAATTTATCTTATATTTATAATGTTCAAAGTCTTTATATTACTTTTAAGTTTTCTCGTCATCGCGTCATTGCATTTATCATATAATATTGATTCTGTTTTGTGGTTTGTTCTTCCTTATATTGGAGAGTGAGTTTTCTTCTCTAATATCTGGAAGATATACTCATAATTGAGAGTATTCAAGAGTTTTGAAAAGGGATATAGCTTGCAAAAAAAAAAAAGTGGCCAATGACGCCAAATCAAAAGATGCACATTAATGCAAAATTATTAATTATACACAAAGTGTATCAAAAATCAAAAGATGCACAAAGTACGCCATTCAATTGATAAGAGATATAAAATGAGCCCATTAAAATCAAGTTCTCTTCTCTTTGAAACTTTTAAAACTTAGAAGAATTAATGTGTCACTTGATATTTTCAAAGGCTTGTTTTAAAATTTTGCGATTGTGACAAATTACTTTGTTATATTATTCTATAAGATATTTTTCTAAAACCAAGTCTTTAACAGATCTCTTTTTCTTTTATAATTAGTTTTACTAAATTAGGTCTTTTATTTTCAAAAGATAATTTTGCCCTGAGAGAAGTCCGAGCTAAGGTTAATAGGATCGGATATTCTACCGATTTCAAATTTTGATGACGTTAACTCATCAGTCTTATAAGTCTTTAAAATAAATCACATGGAGACATTGTCATATTCATGCTTTGATTAAAAAAAACTTTGCTTTCGTTCTTCTTTTTACTACTTTTTTTTCCTGGTTTTTTTCTCCTTTTTTGTGATGTCAAAAGGGAGAGTAGTATTTGAGTTGTTTTTCATTTTATTTAGGTTTTTTTTTTGTTTTATTTTGGTGTGACTATTTGATTGTTTGCCATCATAAAAAAGGGGGAGATTATTGCAAATATGATTTCAGGAAATTGTATTTTGATGATAGCAAATAATTTTATTTCTCTATGACTGCCTTACATACTAACATTTTAGATCCACAAGATCAAACTGTAATTTGAACTAGCTCAAAATTGGGTAGACTAGGTCTGAGTCAGCTTGTAATCTTTTCCTTTTTGTGAGTCCATTTGAATTATTGAGAGTCCTGATGCTATGTAACCTTGCACACACACACACACTTTGGGGAATTTTTTTGAATGTTTTAGAGTTTTTTATTTTTGGTCACATCATCTGGGATGATCTAAACAACATCTTGGATGATCAGTTAAAAATAAAAACTCTAATTAGCACATCTTGGTTAAGGCAATCGTCTTTAAGTGCATCTTCCTGGATGATATTTGTATTAGTTGGGATAATAGGATCAAATCAGAAAGAATCAACCGCAAGATCTATTTATGTAGCTTTTATTTTTGGACATCGTCCAGGACATCGTCTTGGATAATGCAATATAATTATGCTTAAATTAATCTAGTAATTAAGGAAAGAAATTAAGGGTTGATTGATCGATCATATCATTTTGGACGATAGCAGGATTAGCCGGGACGATTAGTTCAAAAACCTTAGTTGTTCTTGGATGATCAAACATTGGCCAACTTCTATTCAGGGCGATGCTCTGGACGATATGCACTAAATTAAACTAATCATCTGGGACGATCGTGAGATCGGCTTGGACAATCAAGTTATTTTTCCATCGTCTAGACATCCATTTAGGGCAATATTCTGGACGATATTCAATGACTTGTACTAATAATACAGGATGATATCCTATTGTCCTGGACGAAATAAATAAAAATCTCCTAATTTTCCCAAATCATCCTGGCTAATTGAGCTAAATTTATACTGATCATATAAGATGATAAAGTTGGTTTGTTGAAATTAAGAGCTATTTTGAAGCTCTTCTATTTAAGACCTCTTATTCTACTCAAGAGATGATCTTTTGCTATTATTCTGATCTGAGAGAGCCTAGAGGAGATGGAGAGCAAGGGAGAGAGAGTGAGAATTTTGTGAAAGGGAGTTTATGAGAGGTTTCATAAAGGTTGCTCCAAGCAAGGATCCATCATCATCTTCTCTGGTCGTCGTCCCTAGTTCCTTTTGGGTTTTAGAGAGGTCCACTTCAGTATCTGATCGAGGTTCTCTGTCTGCTTTATGAGAAAATGAAAGGATTTGGGTTCTCTGTATTCTTTTAAAGGAAGAAAAAGGAGTTTAGTTTTATTCCTCATTGGGATCGATAGAAAGGAGGTTTGTAAAGGCTTCTCCGCCTTGCTATGAGGGATAAAGGAGATAAACTATGTTTAGTGCAATACTCAGAGGAGAGGCTCTGGGGAGTGGAAGTAGGTCAAGTTGACCGAACCACTATAAATTTTTGTGTTTTTTATTACTACTTTCATATTTAAATTCTGCACTTTGATTTCTGTGGTGAACTTTGGTTTAAGTTTGTGCTTTTGCTTAAAGATTTTTTAAATACCAATTCACCCCCCTCTTGGTTAGCCTTGGGACTAGTTTATTAGGGCTTAACATCCCTGTCGAACTTTTAAGTGGTATCAGAGCGGGATTCATAAAATCGAGTTTTTGAAAACTTTTTGAATTTCGATCCATGGCTAAATTTGGTAATCATAATACTGCAGAAGGGTATTCTATTACCTGACCACCTTTTTTTAACAATATTTCTTTTGATTTTTAGAAAACTCGTATGTCTATGTTTTTATAATCGATTGACTATCGCATGTGGATGCTTGTTAAGGATGGTTATAAACCTCCATCGCATGAAATTCATGGCATTAAAACTTAACTTCCTTTTACTGAATAGACTTTTGATGAATGGGATTTAGCGTAACTTAATGCGAAATGTTTTTACTATTTTTTTGTGTTTTAAAATCTAAAGATTATTTGCGTGTTTTAACTTATGCAATTGGTAAAGAAATTTGGGATAGATTGTGTATTACTTATGAAGGAACAAATGAGGTTAAGCAATCTAGATTGAATATTCTATTGTATGACTACAACCTTTTTTGTATGAAACCTACTGAATCGATTTCTGACATGTATACTAGATTTACTCAAATTGTCACCTCATTGTATGCTTTAGGAAGAGAGCTAACTAACTATAAAAGAGAATAAAATTTTAAGGTGTTTGCATTCTTCCTTTGATGCTAAGATCACTGTAATTACTGAATCCAAACTTTTGAATACTTATTATATTAATAACTTACTTGGATTACTCATTACTTATGAGCAAGGAGTGAACCAAAGGCAATTTAGTGTAAGTGAATGAAAGAAAGAGAAAACTGTGATGCTAAAGGCCAATAATATGGACACTGATTCTTCTGGGTCTAAAAGTGATGATGTTGCCTTAATCATGAGGTAATTTAAAAGCTTTCTAAAGAAGAATCACAAGTTCCATCAGAAATGGAATAAAGGTAAGAGTAGAAAAAATTATAAAAGTTCTTCTGATGTTATTTATTTTGAATGCAGGAAGCCTGGACATGTCAAAGTTGATTATCCTACACTTAAGGATCACCCAAGCAAAGAGAAGAGTGAGGAGAAACCCAAGTTTAGAAAATATAAGGATAAGAAGCAGTACTAAAAAGCTTTCTTGGCAGATTCTACATTTGACTCCTCTGAGACTGAAGTAGAAGAAGAGACAACAAACTTGTGCTTGATGGGTGATCATCTTGGCCAGTCTGATCAAGAAGAGATATGTGAACCAACCTATGATCAATTACTTGAAGTTTGTGAGAACATTCATGCATCATATAGGAAACATAAGAAAACTCATGCTAGTCTGAATTGTAATTTTTAAATTTTTAAAAAGAGCATGAAAGTTTAAGTAAAGATCACACTGAACTTAATAGCAATCACATGTTATTGCTTGATGAGTTTGAGAAATTGAAAAAAAATATTCTGAATTGATTGTTGAGCATGATTCTTTGAAACCATCCTACACCTCACTTGAATTTGATCTTAAAAGTTATATTGAAGAATCTAAGCATAGGGAGCACTATTTAAATGTTGATAATGATGTTGTAGAAAGTGCTAACTTGAGGTTTAAAGCTAAATTGAATGCACTTGAGAGAAATTGGAATACATCCACACTTGATCTAAAGACAAAACCTAGGAAGAGGTATTATAGCCAGAACATATTAGTAAATCCTTTTCCTGGAGTTAAATATTTTTCATGTGGCATGCTAGGGCACATTTCACACACTTGCACTGTTCACCGTAGAACACATTGGGTGTGGAGACCAAAATTGCATGATTCACAATATAACACACATGCATTGTATTCTTTTTTTTTCATAAGAAGGGACCCAAACCTGTTTGGGTTCCTAAATCTAACATTTGATGACTTTATAAGTGTGCTCTCACCAAAAACCTCATGAGAGCATGTGGTACTCGGACAACAAAGGCTTAGCACATTTTACTAAAGAGGGATTTTATTAAGGAAAGTAAAAACACCACCCTTTTTTTGAGAAAAGTAGGAGATGAGTTACTCATTGTTTAGATCTATATTGATGATATAATTTTTGGATCTTCTGATAAAAAGCTATGTGATGATTTTTTTTTTTAAATAATGAGTAAGGAGTTTGAGATGAGTATGATGAGAGAGTTATCCTAATTTTTAGGATTTAGCATAAGACAATTGAATGATAGAACCTTTATAAGTCAATCAAAGTACAATAATAATATCTTAAAAAAAATAAAATTGATAAAGCCAAGCCAATAAATACTCCCATGATTTCTAATATTAAGATGGATAAGGACTCAAATAGAAAATCTATTGATCAAAAGAAGTATAGAGGGATGATTGGATCTTTACTTTACTTGTCTGCTA
>NW_021318593.1:22359-35958 GCF_001605985.2 Dendrobium catenatum
AATTCCATATATTCCTTTTTTAACTTGAAAACATGATTTGAGTATTTAGAATTTTCAAAATTATGGTCTATTCCCTACTAAACTACATCTTCCTCAACTGATCCCATTTACAAAAGCCCTTTTTGACATCCATTTGAAACAATTTAAAACCTTTAAAACAAGCAAAGGCAAGTAAACCCTACTTGCTTCAAGTCTAGCTACAGGGCAAAAGTCTCCAAATCAAAATTCTTCAATTTGATTATACCCTTATCAACTAATTACCTTAATCTCTAAATGACAAACTCCTGAAGCTCTTCATTTTATTTTGAAACACCAATTGGTTCCAACAACACTTTGATCTTTTGCCTTGAAGTTAATTCCCACAACTTCATTTTTACAAACTGATTCAACTCTTCTTGCATGGCCATATCCAAAATTTCCAACAGAAAGTCTTTGATCATTGTATAGTGGGTTTAAATTGTTGAAATAAAGGTTGAATGATAAACTTCCTTGTTTTAATCCACGGCCTTAGTTTCTAACCCCTCACTTAGGTTCACCTATAATCAATCCCTTGTGGTTTTTAACCAATCTCAAATCTTCTGGGCAAAAGGCGTTTTCTCTCTTCCAAATTCTCTTCCACTTTTCTCCAATTTATTCTATCAATCTTTTTGAGAGTTTTCCTCAATCTCAACTCACACTATTTGCTCTTCCCAAATTTCCAGATTCATCAAATACAACATGTGTGGTTTTCTTCAATGACCAAGTTCTTTTGTTGAATACTCTATAAGATTTTCCATACCTTGAAATCCAACAAAAATTCCGTTATCTGATTTTGAGATAAATTTTCCTAGGTAGATTTTTTACCATTATTATGATGAACACCTTGCAACACAAACATGCAAATGAGATATAATTAGGTGTTCTACCTTTTAGCAATTCTAGGGTGTTTTATTTAAATTTGATCTCATATTCACCCTATTCGAAAAATAGCATGCGTGCTAACCGCCCTCAAGCCGAAAAATATCTACAGAGTGAGATCTGCCAATATTGTTTCGAGCGCGCTTCTATTAATGTATCTATTTTTCCTCTGAACTACCCATTTATATAGAGGGGGTTCTAGGTGCAAGAAATAATTGATGTCACCATCCCTTTTTCTTTACAAACAAATTTCCAAATTCTTCAAATTTTCAAATATTCTTGCCTCCATGATCACTTTGTATAGATTATATTTCAATCCCTAGTTTTCCTTTGAATCCAGTGAAAAATTTTAAATCCCTCAAACGATTCACCTTCAGAATAAAGAAAATCTAACCAAGTGAATCTTGAGAGAATCATCCAGCTAATAACAAAATCCGCGTATACTCCCTCTAGACTTCAGTTCCATACTGGTCCAAAAAGACTCATGTGAAATTTCCAATGGTGTTTACTAGTTCTAAGATCCTTAATTAGACTCTAAAAGAGGACTTCACTTGTTTTTCCTAATTGACAGCATCATCAAACAAGGTGTCCTCAGTAAAGTCTAGTTTTTGGTTAATATACCTCTCACTAAGTTCTTTGGGTTAATTCTCCTAAGGTTTTTCATACTAGAATGAAACAAAGTCTCCTATGCTAAAAGCCATGATTCATCAGAAACAGTTTTCAATAAAAAAGCCGTAGGAGATTGAATATATTTAAAATCTAGCATGTAAACATTGTTTACCCTTTTTCCATTTAAAATTTTTCCCATTTAGGCTTAATATGCAGCTAGTAGGTAAAATTTAACATTATACGCCTTATCACATAGCTGACTTATACTTAAAAATTATGTTTTAAGCCTTCAACAATACACATTGTCTATGAAAAAAGTTTTTTAAATTTCAAATCATACCTGATCCACCACTTTTCTTTGTGGTATTATTCCAAGTGTAACCTTGCTCCACTCTTGGCTTCCAGCATTATGAATTGAGCAGTATCTTCACGTCATATGCTTTGAACATCGCCGTCTGTTCCAGGTACCATATGCTCTCACGAGGTCTTGTGTGAGAAGCAATCCTTACAAAAATATCAAATGTTAGACCTGGGAACCCAAACATGTTATGGGTTACACCTTTATAGCAAATTTAAGTAATCTCGCATGCATGTTGATATCTAGGTTTATGCATCTTAGCTCCAAAAAATAAGTTTTCATCTTAAAGTACAGGTGGAGCTATATGTCTCAAAAACCATAATTATTTCATTTAACATGTAGGAAAAGTATTCCTAAGTTTTCTTCCATTTTGTTTGTCTTCTAAGGAATTCCATATATTTAGGAATAATATTTTAGGGATTTGTAAAATCTTCATTTTGGGGGTATCATACTATCCTTAGAGCTCTTATTGTCAATTTAAAAATGGATTCATTTCTTCCAAGATTTCGATTTGTATAACTGATTCGATATATTTTCCTCTCACGATTCATCCCTTAAATTTTTTTTAAAGTCTCTTTCAAGATCAGCGTAGGATTGATTTTTAAATTCTCAAAATTCTTATTCAAGTCATCAATTTGCAAGAAGTTTCATGTGGTTTGTTATCTATTAATGCATGATCTTTCTTAAGGATTTCTGTTCATTCTTAAGCTCTTCCATTTCATAAACTTAAACTAGCATGCATCTTTTTCATTTTCCTATATGCATCATGCATGTGTTCAGAAAACTTCAAACAAATTCATCATAAGTTTAGTCATATACCTACTTCTTGATCTGATTATCAACCATGTCTGCCATCACAGCAAGGTTGGTAACTTCTTTCTTTTCTTTTCAGTCTCAGATGAGTCTGAAGCTGAGTCCGCCAAAAAGTTCTTTGAAACTTCTTCTTGCCCTTCTTTACAGTTGGTTCTCCTCTACCTTCTCCATGCATAGGAGTGGCTTTTGAGTTTTTGGGCAATCAGTCTTGATATGATCGTGGTTTCCTGCATTCATAATAACAATTACTTCATTAGAAAGCCTTGTCATTTCTGTTATACTTACCTCTATTCCATTGCTGACGTCTCTTCTGCTTCCTCTTTAAAAGCTTCTGAATTGTCTAGTGCATTAATGCAACATCGTCTTCATCCTCAGGTTGTGAGTGTTTCACTCTCTGACTCTTCCACTTTAGTGCAATATTCTTCTCCTTTCGTGGTTCACCTGGTATCAATCTTTCTTTGACTTACTCCTTGCTCAATAGCATATGAGTGAACTAAGAAGATTGTCAATAGAATAAATGTTTAGATCTTTAGACTCTGTAATTGAAGTAAATTTTAGCATCATAACAGTAGTGTAACAACTCGAAGAATCTTATTAACCATTTCAGCATTAGTTAATTCCCTACCAAGTGGCATGCAAAGAAGTGACAATTTTATGTGAATCTTGTGTACATGTCCAGAAATAGACTCATTTGGTTTCATGCAAAACAATTCATAGTCATGTAATAGATATTGAGTCTTGATACTTAACCTCATTAGTCCCTTCATAAGTATACAAAAGTCTATCCCATATGTCCTTTCCACTTTTGCAAGTAGAAACGCCATGTAGTCTTCAGATTTTAAAAGCACAAAAGAAGGCTATTTAAACATTTGGCATTAGTTGTGCTAAGTCAACATTCTTCTATAGTCCAATCTGCAAAAGGTGTTTTTATCCTAACCCCCATCAACTAATCTAGTTGACTTTTGTGTAACTCCTGGATCAGGATCCACATAACGAATCAAACACAGTGACTGATAAGAAAGTAGACATGCGTGTTTTCTCAAAAATCAAAGGTATATTGTCAAACAGTGGAAGTCTAGTTATAGCAGTAACCCTCAGCGTGTGTTTCAGTTTCTCGAATGTAGCCATCTACATTAATCAAAAAGTAGTTTAAACTTATGATTTTGAAACAATGCTCTGATACCCACTTGTCTGAGTCCATAAATAGGTTGTTAGACTAAGTTCATGTCCCAAGGCTACCAAGAGAGGGGGGGTGAATTGGTATTTAAAAAATTAAACCCTCTTTGAAAATGTGTTGAACTCAGAAATGAAAATTTTTATTAAGTTTTTAGAAAATGTTTTTTCAACCACAGAGCTTTTTAAAAAAATAAAATGCGAGAAAAAAACAGTAAAGTAAAATGACACCAGATTTATAGTGGTTCGGTCTAACCAGACCTACATCCACTCCCAGAGGCCCCTCTGAGATTATGCCTCAAATCTATAGTCGACTCTCTTTTGCACCACAAGCAAGGCGGATAAGCCTTTACAAAATACTCTTTCACCGACTACCGGTATACGGTAGAGAACCGTCATCCTTTTACACAATCCCTAGTGTTGGCAGAGAACCATCCGTTCTAAGTCGGTTAATCGTCTGGATGAAAATTTTACAGAGAACAGGTCGTCCTGGACGATTTTTAATTTCGTCTGGACGAAAATTTTATAGAGAGCAAATCATCATGTACGATAATTTAATTTCGTCTGGACGAAAATCTAACAGAGAACAAATCCTCCCGGACGATTTTTAATTTTGTCCTGGACGAATAGGACTTAGAAAAAATTTTCAAGCCAGTTCCTATTCGTTCCATGTGCTCAATAGGAGATAACTGTCTGATCATCCCCTACGAATTGATATCGTCCCGTACGATAAGTATAAGTTTTATATGATCTCCACATGTGTGTGTATGTTTTTATTCACTCAATTACAAGCACTTCTTTTCAATTTTATTTCAAGAAAAGTACAAGCTTTAAATACACAAAGTATGTCATGCTGAATTTTATTTGAAGTCTTCGTAGTCTGGAGTTCAATTTTCCTGAAATGTTAGTACACACAAGAGCAAATACAAATCTTCTAAAATTGTTAGAAGATAACTACATATTTGAACAATAATGTTTAGAATCATCAAAACTATATAAGTTGCAAAAGTGTAAAACATGCAAATAGCAACTATCTTAACACTACTCTCTTCTCCAAATTTTCAACTCCTTTGGAAATATTTCTAACACCATCTTCATCCTCAATTCAAGACTCCTTAGGATCAGATTTATTAAATACTACATGAGTAGTCTCCTCCACCACTAATGTCCTTTATTAAACACCCTAAAGGATTTCCCAACACTTGAATAACCTAAGAACACTCCTTCATCAAATTTTGAGTCAAAATTCTCTAAGTTTGACTTCTCATTATTATGACTGAAAACCTTACAACCAAAGACATAGAGATGGGAAAGGTTGGGTGTAATACCCTTAAGAATCTCATAGGGTGTCTTATCAAGTTTGGCTCTAACATTCACCTTATTCAATACATAACAAATTAAGTTTACCACTTTTGCCCAAAAGTATTTTAGAAGTGAATACTCAATAAGCATGGCTCTAGTATCCTCAACTAAGGTCATATTCTTCCTTTCAACTATCCCGTTCTACTAAGGGTCTCTTCTTATAAAAAGAAGAATGTAATGCATATGTATTATGTTATAGATCATGTAGTTTGGGTCTCCACACCCAATGTGTATTACGGTGAATAGTGCAAGTGTGTGAAATGTGCCCTAGCATGCCACATAAAAAACATCTAACACTAGAAAAAAGATTTATTAATCTACTTGGGTGGTGATGCTTCCTTTTAATATTATGTGATGCATGCAACGTTGGTTTGTTATTTTTAAATGTTTTGAGATTTCTTTTTAGTGAATCATGCTTAATTATCAATTCATAATGCTTTTTATTTAAATCATCAAACTCATCAAACAAAAACATGTGATTATTATCAAGTTGAATGTGTTCTTTACTTAAAACTTCATGCTCTTTTTATAAATTTAAAAACTCAAATTTTAAACTAGCATGCAATTTCTTAAGTTTCTTATATGATGCATGAATTTTCTCATAAATTTTAAGTAATTATTGATAGGTTGGTTCACATACCTCTTCTTGATTAGACTGACCAAGATGATCACCCATCAAGCACAAGTTTGTTATCTCCTCTTCAGTTTTAGTCACAGATGAGTTAGATATAAAATCTGCCTAGAACGCCTTTTCATACTATTTCTTATCTTTCTTGTATTTGGGTTTCTCCTCACCCTTCTCCTTGCTTGGGTGATCCTTAAGGGTAGGATAATCAACTTTCACATGTCTAGGCTTCCTACATTCATAGCAAACAAGATCAAAAGAACTTTTAAAGTTTTTGCTATCCTTATCTCTTTTTTTTTCACTTTTGATGATACTTGTTATTGTTCCTTAGAAAGATTTTGATTTTCCTAGTGATGAAGGCAACATCATTGCTTTTAGACCCAGAAGAATCAGTGTCCGTGTTGTTGGCCTTCAACGCCACTATTTTCTTCTTCTTTTTCTCATATGTATCAAGATTTCTTTGATTCACCCCTTGCTCATAAGCAATGAGTGATCCAAGTAAGTTATCAATATAATAAGTATTCAAATCTTTATATTCATTAATCGTAGTAATCTTAGCATCAAATGAAGAAGGGAAATATCTCAAAATCTTATTGACTCTTTCATAATTAGTTAGCTGTCTTCCTAAAGCATGCAATGAGGTGAAAATTTTAGTAAACCTAGTATACATCTTAGAAATTGATTTAGAATATTTCATATAAAAATGTTTGTAGTCATGTAATAAAATATTCATCCTAGATTATTTAACTTCATTGGTTCCTTCATAAGTAATATACAATCTATCACAAATTTCTTTATCAATTGCACAAGTTAAAACATGCATATAATCTTTAGATTTCAAAGCATAAAAAAATAGTTTAAACATTTTGCATTTAGTTGAGCTAAATTTTGTTCATCAAAAGTCCATTCAGTAAAAGAAAGTTTAGTTTTAATTCCATTAATTTCATGAGGAGGTGTAGAACCATCTTTAAAAAGCATCCATATACGATAGTCAATTGATTGTAAAAATGTAAACATATGATTTTTCCAAAAATCAAAAGGAATATTATCAAATAAAGGTGGTCAGGTGATAGAATATTCTTCCATAGTATTATGATTACCAAAGTTAGCCATGGATCAAAATTCAAAAGTTTTTAAAAACTAAATTTTATGAATCCCGCTCTGATACCACTTGAAAGGGCTCTGATACCACTTGAAAGTTTGATAGGGATGTTAAACCCTAATGAACTAGTCCCAAGTCTAACCAAGAGGAGGGTGAATTGGTATTTTAAAAAATCTTTAATCAAGAGCATAAACTAAAACTAAAGTTCACCATAGAAATTAAAGTGTAAAAATTAAATATGAAAGTAATAATAAAGAATACATAAATTTATAGTGGTTTGGTCAACTCGACCTATATCCACTCCCTGGAGGCACCCTCCCAGTATTACACTAAATACAGTGTCTCTCCTTTTGCCCCCATAGCAAGGTGAAGAAGCATTTACAAAACTTCTTTTCACCACCTCAATGAGGCAGAGAACCCAACTCTTTTTGTTTCCTCCAAAAGTAAGCAGAGAACCCAACTTCTTCTGCTTCCTCTTGAAGCAGGCAGAGAATTATGATCAGATGCTGAAGTAGACCTCTCTAAAACCCCCAAGGAACTAGGGACAAAGATCAAAGAAGATGATAATGGATCCTTACTTGGAGCAACCTTTTTGAAACCCCTCACAAACTCCCCCTCACAAGATCTTCTCTATCTCCCTTGCTCTCCCTCTCCTCTTAGCTCTCTCAAGTCAGAACAATAGCAAAAGATGATCTCTTGGGTAGAATAAGAGGTCTTAAATAGAAGAGCTTTAGAATAGCTCTTAATTGTAACAAAATGACTTTATCATCCTATACGATTAGTAAAAGTTTAGCTCAATCAGTCATGATGATTTGGGACGATCAAAATATTTTGTTCATACCATCCAAAGTGATAGGATATCTTCCAGTACGATTAGTTCAAGTCATTAAAAATTATCTAGAACATCACTGTGAATGGATGTCTGGATGATGGAAAAATAACCTGATCGTCCAGGCCAATCTCATTATCTTCCTGAATGATTAGTTCAATTTAGTGCATATCATCTAGAGCATCGCCTTGAATAGAAGTTGGTCGATGTTTGATTATCTAGGAACAGCTAAGGTTTTTGAACTGATTATCCTAGCCGATCCCTTGAACGTCCAAGATGATATGATCAAGCAATCAAACCTTAATTTCTTTCCTTAATTATCAAATTAATTTAGGAATAATTGTATTACATTGTCCAAGACGATATCCTGGATGATGTCCAAAAAAAAAGCTACCTAAATAGATCTGGTGGTTGATTCTTTCTGATTTGAGTCTATCATCCTGGCCAATATGAATATCATCTAGGATGATGCACTTAATGATAGCTACCTTAACCAGGATGTCCTAATTAGGGTTTATATTTTTAACTAATCATTCAGGCTGATATTTGGATCATCTCAGACGATGTGAGCAAAAATAAAAAAGTTTGTAGTCATGCAATAAAATATTCATCCTAGATTATTTAACTTCATTGGTTCCTTCATAAGTAATACACAATCTATCACAAATTTCTTTATCAATTGCACAAGTTAAAACATGCATATAATCTTTAGATTTCAAAGCATAAAAAAATAGTTTAAACATTTTGCATTTAGTTGAGCTAAATTTTGTTCATCAAAAGTCCATTCAGTAAAGCATCAAGACCCACAATATTACCATAAACTCAAGAAAAGAAAAAGATTACAAACTGAGTCAGACTTAGTCTACCCAATCTTGAGCTGGTTCAAATTGTAGTTTGATCTTGTGGACCTAAAATATTAATAGGCAAGGTAGTCGTAGAGAAATAGTAATGTTTGCTATCATTAAAATACTATTTCCTGAAATCAGATTCGTAACACTCAGTCATGCACTCTCACCAATCCAGAGTGGTCACTCGCTTAACTTTCTAATATCAATAAACATGTCTCACATGCGATCGACCCACACTTCTTAAAATTCTTTATAATTTTATCATTGTTTTGTGGCATCCAACAAAAATCATTCTATATTTAAAATATATAATAAAGAATATATATTTTTGTTAGCTTATATAAATATGATATAAAATATAATATATTTATATAACAGTTAACCTAAAACTCTCTAAACCATTTGTCCTTCATTTCTTTCAGGAATTTCTTCCAAGAAATATAAGGAGCATCATACATGCTCTTTATTATATCTCGTATTTTATGTGTTGGTTGTTTTAATGGATGAAACCTTAAAGAAATATGTTAGATGTCAAAAACATTATTCAATTTTATTGACATGTTTAAAATATAATTAGTAAATTTGTGTCACCATTAGGTTCAATCAATATGTGACCCTTATTGACTGCTCTGCTGTAGCTAAGGTTGAAGTTCCAACTATAGCGAGTTGAGGTGGTGGTGTGAGATCGTATGGCAGGATATATGGCGGATATGGATATATAAGAGGGCCACCATAAGAAGTGGGGGTGGATAGTGGGGGTTAAAGGGAGTATTATACCTGACGTCAGGCAAAAGAAAGCGTGGTTTTGTTGAATAGAATTATAGGTTACTAGGAGTAGGTAATGGCAGGCTAGACTGACTCTGGGTAGTAGGCTAAGATGAAGAGCTTCCCTCATCACATACATGCCTACAGGGTGGGAAACTAATTATCTTCTTGTTGTGTCGACCAAATATATTTTTTTATCAACCCTCTGTGATGATCATCACATAAATCCATCTACACAATAAATTTAAGAAATATTAGCAACACAAATTATAGCAAAAATTAAATATAAAATAACACAATAATTAAATTAATGAAGTACATCAAAAATAAAATATAAATCATATTACTACTATAAATTATTTATTCATAATTAATTGTCAAAAATCATTTACCTTTTATTTATTCACTTTTATATGATGAAATATCTACACTACTAACATATTTCTCATGACTTTCCACTATGTTTAAATCTACTTCCTCTAATTGCAACTCACTCTCAGTAGTTGTAATTTGATCGTCCACATCGTTAGCAAGATCTTTTAAGTTTGACATAAACTCTTCTTAATGTACTGGTGGTGTTGATGTGGTTTTCTCAATAACTCCTACCTTCACACCAAAATTTTATTTGAAATTTATAACTATTAACCAAAAAATGTGGATAACATTTTATAACTCTATTTTGGTCCCCAAGCTAGATCAACTAGCCCATAATACTATAAATCACTACCTTGAGTGTGTACCTAGTTAGTAGGTAAAGTATATTATTAGCATGTTTATTAACTAATTAAAGTCATATTAATTGAAATGAATGACAAAATCTATACCATATTTTTAAATAAATTAGGGAATTTTATTTCCACTATCTTTTGGACTTCTACTAGTTCTGTTGTATTTAAACCATCAATGAAACTCCTTTAGACATTAAGGTTTAGATTGAATTTATGAGTAATTAATTTATGAGAAAGTTAAGTCATACTTACTTAAGATATGACTCAACTTCATCATAATTAAGCAAGATATATAATGTGGCAACTAGCATCATCTTATCAGTCAAATAGTGCACAGTGCTAGCACCTACAGGTTCACCACTTCCATTGAATATAGATAAATTTGATAATTAACCCACATTTTTAGGTATAGTATTATTACTTGATTGTGATGCTATTTCAAAGTAATACAAGCAAAACTGGATTAACTCGTACATTAAATATGCTTCATTTATTAAGTCTTTAGGATGTGCTTTATTTTTAACAGTCTTCTTAAGTTTATTTAAATACCTCTCAAAAGGATACATCCATCGATATTGAACAGGTCCACCGACTGTAGCATTATATGATAAATATACGAGTAGATTCTCCATATAGTCAAAAAAACTAGAGAAAATATCTTCTCAAGTTTACACATAATGAAAGGGAAGTACTACTCCATAAGCACCAGGTGCTTTCCCTTTAGTTTTGAAGAGCATAAATCATTTAAGAAGATACTTAGCTTAATTAAAGACTTTCAAATTTGATCTGGAAAATAACTAAAGGCAACTGGTACTAGACATTTCATAAAGATATAACATTCATGATTTTTCAAACCAAACAATCTCCTAGTCCTTTTGTTAACACGTCTTCTTAGATTTAAAGAATATCCATCAAGTACTCATAAAGTCTTCACCCATTCACAAATTGCTCCCGTCTACTCTAAAGTCAAGGTGAAAGGAGTTTTTGGTTTTAAAAATTTTTTATTTTCACCATCCTTTAATTCTAATTATTTTCTCCTATAAATCTCCTTTAAGTCCATCATTGCTTTTATGTTATCTTTTGATTTATCTTTGGTATCCATGATTGTATTAAATATATTATTAAAAATATTTTTCACTATATGCATCATTTCTAAGTTATGTCTGATCAAGTTTTTCCTCCAATATAAAAATGAGCAAAAAATATTTTTTTTAGTCCAATTGTGGTTAACACCATACCCTGGAAATTTATAACTATCTAATGTTAGAGAATCCACTGTTATGGGCATGGGCCTTACTCTTTTAAATATTTCCTTACTGATTAATCTTGGAGGAGGCTACAACATCACCATTTTATTTTTAACAAAAGCATCCTTATTTTGCCTAAAAGAATGACCTGTAGGTAAGAACATACGATGATAGTCAAACTAAGTGTTCTTTCCTACATGCTTTAAAGTGAATGACTTTATATTTTCCATATAATGTGGACAAGCTAACTTTCTAGAAGTGTTCCAATCTAAGAGCATATCATATATAGGAAATTCACTAATTGTCTAAAGTAATGCTTTCCTCATAATGAAGTTTTGTTTGGTAGAGATATCAAATGTACTTACTACCTCTTTCCATAATAAATTTAAATTATTTTTAATGGTTGTAAGAATATATCAATCTTTTCTTTTAGATTATGTGGCCTTAAAATGATAAGTATTAGAAATATGTAAGGAGTTGTCATACACAACTCTGGGGAAAGATTATATGGGGTGAGTATCAATGGCCAACATAAGTAAGGTGAAGCAGACTAGCTAAATAGAGTAAAACCATATGAGCATAAACTTAATCTTACATTTCTTAATTATGTGACGAAGGTGATATGTGTATAATCAAAGTATTTCTAGGAATCTACTTCTGACGATGTGTAATAAAACCTTCTTATGAGATGTGGTCATTATGTCATCTCATATGTGTAGCAGATCTCTTGGATATATATAACTGTTGTAGTCTAGAAATTATGGGTAAGTAAAATATCCTATTGATTGGTACTTATTTCAACATTCTTTTTTTGATATATTTAGTTTAAATCTTAGTGCTTTATAGTAACGGTATGCAATCTCTGATTGAATATCTTTATAGCATAATATGCATCCATTTACACGATAATATATCTTTATGTATATCAAATTAAGCTTGGAAACTAACTTCTTAGTCTAATATAAATTTTTATAAATTATGTTATCTTTTAGATTTCTTTCCTTAAGAAAACTAATAAATTGATTAAAACATTCATGGGGGACATTATATTCTTCCTTGATGCTTAATATCTTAACAACAATGGATAACTCTGTGTGAGTGGTGCATCCTTTCTATATTGGTTGTTGGGAAGCATGTAAAAAATCATAAAAAATTTGTACCTCCTTATTAGGTGACTCTTCTTTATATTATTCAAATTATATTCCAGATGCATCATGAATTAATTCCTCATGATTAGGTTGGATATTTTTTTCCTCAGGTATATTAGACTTGTTAAGGAGCTATATCAAAAATTGAGATGTGGTTCTTACTCACCATGAGAAGTCCAATACCAATATTCTATCATGAAGCCTCAACAATATAGATTATTAATTACATCATATAGGTATAATTGCACTTGATTTTTATGTTTAGAACTAGGCAATGAAACTTTTCATATGAGATGAAACTGGGCAATTGAGAAGCTGTCTGAATGAAAAACTTCACCCCTTTAATGAACTCATCATTTAATGTCTTTCATCCTTACTCCAATCAATCATGTATCCAACTTTTTTAGTTATAAACAATATAATATGGATAAATTAGATAATATTGTAACATTTATTGAAGAAAAATAGATGAAATTTAAATTTCACATAAGTCCCATGTCACTAAAAGATTTGATAGCCTCCATTTAGGAGAAATAAAAAGAGTCTTAGCCTACTCAGAAGGCCATCATTTTATGTGACCAAACAATCTAAGGCAACTCTCTCCAATCTTATCTTCCACTAGAGCTACTCCAACCTTTTCACATATATGCTATTTTTGTATTCTATCTATAAGGGTAAATCCACTACTCATCCACTTGAGCATCCTCATCTCAATAACACTTAAATTCTACAAATAATATCCCCATCTATTTCACCATAAATAGATCAAAGATATTAAAAATGTGTACTTTGATTAATGACTTCACTGCCCAAAGTCACAATCCCTTAATTAGGTATATTACTACTAAAAATACATCCATATATTAAGTTTTATATCTACTTATGCAAAAACCTTTAAGCTCTAAGGTTGACTTACATAATTCAAGTTTACCTTCAACTCCCTCTCTACTATTATCAACAAGAAGAATATCATTAGCAAAATGTGTTAAGATAGTTGCTATTTGCATGCTTTACATTTTACAACATATGAAGTTTTGATGATTCCAAACATTATTGTTCAAATCAAAGGTGTGTGAAGTTGAGGCGGTATGATTG
>NW_021318594.1:0-75804 GCF_001605985.2 Dendrobium catenatum
ATCGGGGTCGAATCGATGCGAAAATATTCGTCAACAGGTGGACGTATCTTTTTAGAGGTAATTTTGTGCAAACATAGAATAATGTGAAGCAAGTTATTAATTCATAATCATACATCATTCAGGTATTTAAATAAACTTAAGAAGATTATATAGAACAAAGCACGTTCTAAAGCATCAATTTGTGAAGCATACTTGATGCACAAAACTACTCAATTTTGTTCGTACTACTTCGACCCACACTTATAATCAACAAGGAATACTCTCCATCAGAATTTGGGTAATCCAGATATATGTCAATCTACCAGCAACCATGTTTAAAATTGTGCAATAAGAGGCGAGCCTCTGTGCAATTTGGACTCATGCCGCCTTATTGCCTAAGGAATTTTGGCGTTTGCTGAGGCTTACGCCTCATGTATAGTGAGGCGCGCCTCAATTGCGGTATTAAGCAATTTTGGTTGAGGCGTGCGCCTCATTAAAGGGTCCCACTCACTTAAGTTTTAAATAAAAATGATATTTCCTTCTTCCTTCTACCGGTCCAAGCCGAACCAAATGCTATCCCGCACGCTCCCGATCCCGGATCTCCCGCACGTCTTTGCAGCCTTTCCCCCCGGCGCCGCCTCTCGTCGGTGAATCCTTTATTTCCAGCCGCCCCTCTACATTACTTCTTCAAGTGTTCTTAGAGTTTTTTTAAGCTTAGGGTTTAAATTTTTTTGAGTTTTTTTGTTTTATTGCATTTGTGCTTTAAGAAGTATGGTTAAGGGCAAGGAAAAGTCTAATACGTCATTGCACAGGGATCCTTCTTGGAAATACAGTGTACAGTTTGATGTAGTTCGCGGTGGGAAGACTTGTGTATTTGAAATGCAATTTTTGTGATAATGTGGTGAAGGGCAGAGTTACCCGCATGAAGGAACATTTATCCTGCTCTCATAAAAACATAGCACTATGAGCAAATGTGCCGGACAAGGTGAATGATGAAATTATTGCTTAAATGAAGAAGAGTATTTACGCATTTTAAACCTTGCCAATCTGTATTCAATGGATGTGACGAGCTAGTAAGTGCTTGTATTGTGTGCTATTTGACGAATAAGGAGATAATAGTTGCCACGTTGTACACACTGCTAAATTGTGCTGAAGTTAAACCATATCCCGAGTATATTTGAGTTAAGATTTCGTATATTTTGTAGACTCAGACATAGAGACCCTAAATTCAAAACTTATGCAAGAATTTTATTAATGGTCTAACTACAACATCACTATTAGAGAAGAAAAAGAGAGTGAAATATAAATTTCCAAATTGGTTCAAATAAATGAAATGTATCTCAACAAATCACTTCAACCATATATATCAGAATAAACTAACTTAGTGAAAGATATAATAGCATAGCTTGGTGTGAAGGTTGCAAAACAGAAAACTGTCGTGCATGTGTGTGTGGGCTCCGAAAATTCGGCCCCGGCCTCCACTCGCTTTTCTTATTCGGCGAGGGAGTTTTAATGAAATAAGTTCCGAGGTAAATTTTGGAAGGCAGATGAGTTTGTAGATAAGACACTACCCAGAGATTTCGCCCTCATTTTGTGAGGACTTTATGATCTGAGCTCTGGTTTCCTACAGGCGCAAGCCCCTATAGTTAATTACCCCTCCGATCACAGAAGAGAGAACTTTCGATTAAGCTAGTCGTCAATCCGATACGTATAGAATATGTGTTATCTGGCATATAGTAGCAGCAATGGTTTAGGATACTGGTATAAATTGGATTTGGATATTGGGTTTTTGGATTTGAAATATTTAGGAAATTGAATATTTAAAATTAGAAATTTCACCATCCTACACTTAAAGCGGATGGTGGGAATGGATGATCGTGCCCGATCAAGATCCCATGGTTCCGTCGTCCCGGGCCATCGTAGTCCCTGGTCTACTTAGTCAGAGGAGGTAGTCGACCACCTGACCGAAGGATCCTTGTCGGCAGCCCATGGATTGCTGTCCAAGGGAACCTTAATAGACCGGGGTTGAATGTTTGTCTTAAGGGAGGCAAATTTGAATCCACCTTTAGCTAAACAGGGCTTTGGTGCGCCTAATCATCATATCCCTATTGATTCATATTCTCAAGGATTTAACGCCACTAAGGAGCGTATTAGTCTGGCAATAACCGCTATCTGTGGTGCCATTTGGCGGACAAAACCACTCGGTTCACATGAGGGGCCCCGGGTCATAACCGTACCTGCAATGCATTTGGCGGCGAAAACTGCGGGTGTTAGAGGACTGTACCACAGCCCTTATTGCAGGAGATTGTTTGAGAATGAATCCTAGTGATGATTTTCGCTAGGCATTTGGCTCTTTTGTGAGCTAGAGTAGTTTTCATTTTTGTCCACCTCGGCAAACTGTTGCGGAGGGTGGAATGAATTTTGCTTTAAGTGATTGATGGATTGAATTTCAGTTTTAAATATCGGATATTTGGGATGGATTGAAATAGTTCTTGGATTTTGGACTTTTGGAGGCAATTTAAGAATGCCTGAAATTGACCCTTCCGGTTGGATAAGCAATCAAACACGGCCATCATCGAGGTGACTCTCGAGGTCAATTTCCATTTGACTTGAACCTTGTCGACCCTATCAACTTAACGATATGGGATCGGGTTTCTCGTAGGCTTTATGCCTTTGTTCATGAATTTTCTTGATTTTAGGCCTTGAAGGCCGGATATAAATGTATTAAAATAAACATTCCGATCACATTCATGACCGTATATTTATCTGAGAATTTGAACCCTGTCTACTCCCATTCACCTGCTTAGGAGGATCGGGTTTCGTAGGCTTCATGCCTTTTATTCAATAAATTCTTTTGATTGTAAGCTTTGAAGGCCTAACATTAATGTATTGAAACAAATACACTGATCTCCACAACCGTGTATTCGTTTAAAGATTCGAACACTGTCGACTTCTATTGGTCCGTATAGAAGGATCAGGTTCGAACTATAATTCACTTATCGACCCGCGCAGCATCCCTAGGCGTCACGTATGTACCAATAACACGCTCGCCGGGGCCTATGCAGGTGATTTTTATATTGATTTAGACGTACCCCATTGTGTACCTATGTGTATACAATTTATAGTGCACGTGCGGGGGTAATTTGAAATAATTGTAGACGCCTTCTGTCTGCTTGTACGAATGTTGCAGATCCGGTGGCGTGGCGTAGCAGCTTCTGAATAGAGTAGTTTGCTGCTTCGTACAGGTAGACTGTCGTACACTATTTGTTGATTTTCGTAGGCGGGTCATACTGCACTAACGAGCCTCCTGCCTTGTAATCTCTTTAATAGGTATTGTAGTTGATCTCTCGTCAATGGTTGATAAACTTTAATATTTCTCCAAGGCTGACATGGAAGATGTAGAAAAAGAGGATCGTTTTGGAGCTTCTGCTAAGAAAGAATATTCTACTTTCAAGCAATTCACATTTGCTGGCTCTGGGAACGTGTGAAGTTTGGGAGAAATAATGAAACTAAGGTCATTGATAGAAGCTCTTATGGAAGACGATTTACTGGGTTTTGTTACAGATGGTAAACCAGAATCCTCATCAAGTCATGATTTAAGAGCTGCCCTTAACATTGACTCAACGAGATCAGAAGAGAGAGATGTCGTAAAATTTTCTGCAACACTGACTAGTTTGATCATAAACAAAATTGGACTTTGAAGGATGACAACATAAATTTTCCTTTTCTATCTTCATTAATATCAGCTATTGATGAAGAAGGGTTATCTAGATCATGGGAATCACTTGCCAACTCGTTCCCCTCACTCTCCACAAAGCTGGTAGCAGATGGGTCTGAATCATTATAGAAGCCACTTTCATCGATGGCAGATCCAGAATCGAATAACCCACGAGGAGCCGTATGAAGCACCGCATATTTCAAGTCAGGAAATAACTTTAGGAGGAATGGAACTGACTTTACAGTTCTCTGAACATTTTCATTTGGTGCCATGATCTAATAGCCAGCCACCGCAACAGCAAGCTTAATTCTATTATTTTGACTCTACAAGAGAGATAATGTACGTTGCAATAAAATCCTCACATCATCATTTTTTATGGGTGTTGGAGCTACATAGCTTAGGTGATATTGATCTTCACCAATATTTACATTTGTAAAATCATATTGTAATAAACATTCCTCCCATCCTTCAATGTAACGTGAAAGAAACTCAATTTCCTTTGAAGTCATATGGAATATTCTCAATAGAACTGTTATGATTGTCAAATGTATGGAATAGACCATTAGAACCCCCATTTAGAATGGCAACTTTCTGTAGCATTTGAAGTGAACATGATAGACTCTCTAAACAAGTTCATGCCTACTATTACATAACGTGAAAGAAGCTCAATCAAAGTAATCTGCCCTTACTCTTCAATATCTGAAAGGGATTCACATAGCCTTCTAAAGTATATACTAATGAGTGAAAGATTTTTCAAGCATATTATTTTGAAAGCAACTGCAGAAGCTCTAACAACTCCAAATGAATGGTCACTCATGATGATATTGACTAGCTCTTTAAGAACAGGTATTTGCGCGCCACTGTGGACGTGATAGTGCCCATGCTCTAACTAGTTGCGATTTAGATGCATAAGTCTTTGACGAAAGCAATTAATTGACAGAAAAGCTTTATTGGGACCCTTCTTTTAGCATAAAGATAGGAGAAGAATGAGCACATACTACTGGTCTATTGTTGTCTCCAAATCATGTCCAAGTCCAGCAAGTCCGTTTATTCTATAGATTATCTATTGGAGATTTTATGTTTTTAGATGCAGTTCAAGTTCAAGTTTGGATTTAATTCATTTGAGTTCCTTCTTAGTCCAAGTTAAAGGTCGCCTGTTAGTCGTCAATTTGTTCAAGTCTGAGTTCAGTCAAGTTCAGTCCACTGCATGTCCCAAATCAAGTCCTCTTGCACTATGTTTTGTCCAAGTTCTCATTTCAGTAGAAATTTCGGCAGCCTCCCGGCTTCTCCTCGGTCGTCCCTCTCGTTTAGGGGAAAAATTAAGGCAACCATTCCCCTCGACGCTACGTGAGCGGCTTCAGGTAGGTGTCAAAAATGACACCAGGGTTGGCGTCGCAAAATGAAATTTTATCTCCCGCCCGCCTGCAATGAGCGTTAAGGGTTTTTAGGTTTGTTTATTATAAGAAGAAACAAGTTTCAGCGAAAGAAACAAACATTACCCCCCAGTCTGCATTCCATCGTGGGCCAGTTCGAGGGCTACTATATGAGCAAATAGAGAACACATTTTATCCCCTTCGCCGCAAGCGTCGCACCGGTTTCCCACCCTAAACGCTACTTGAGCGCCTCGGGGGTTTGCCGGCTCGTTGCAAGCTTTGACAAGGGATTCTTAAATCGTCGCGAGCATCGCACCGGTTTCCCACCCTAAACGCTACGTGAGCGCCTCGAGGGTTTGTCGGCACGTTGCAAACATCGAGAAAAGAACCTTGTTTTTTATTTATTAAACAAATTAAACTTGTTTTTCTTTTAATGTAAATATATTTATATATATAACAAATATATTAGTATATATATATATATATATATATATATATATTAATGTATAACAAATATATATATAATAAGCACAGATTTCTAATCCAAGGGAGAGAGATCGGGCATGGTCACGCACGGGTGAGGGAGATCGGATAGAGCAGCAGCGAATCAGAGAGGTGGAGTTTGGCTTGGGCGCTGGCTACGGGCGTGAAGAAGTCGGTGCAGGGAGATGGTGTCAAGGGTCTCTCAGTTAGGCAGAGATGGAGAGGGCGGCAGTGGCGTGAGGTAGGGGAGCTTCGGCTATATGGATCAGAGACAGCAACAAGTAGAGGAGTTCGGGTATGTAAATCTCTCCTCTCTCTCTCTCTCTCTCTCTCTCTCTCGGAGGTCGGACGGACTCGGCAAGGGGGAAGGGAGCTTCGGTTGAATGGGGGAAGAAGGCATCAGGAGTGGGAGAGGAGCTCGGACAGAGCAGCAGCGAACGGGAGAAGAGCCTCTGTGGGTCGGGTATTTAACGACGTCCAAGGGCGCTCGATAGAGGCGATCACGGGAAATACGGGAAGAAACGACTGTTTCGGCACCGGATTCAGCAGAATTTGCAGCAGAATTTGTGGATCCGTTGAGCATAAGGTTTGTATGCCGGCTCTCTTCCCTCTTCCCCTTTTTTGCTCTTTGGATAACACATTAAGGTCAACAGTGTGAAAGGGAACACCATACGGGTGATGACTATAAGTATTATGGGGTCTTACAGGAAATACTACAGTTAGAATATCTTGGTGAATGAAACAACTTATATCGTTTTAATTATGATTGATTTGATCCAGTGAAAAATAGAGGAATAAGGGTGCACCCATTTTATGATATTACAAAAGTAAAGCGAGATAGAAGATATGAAAAATAGGACCCATTTATCATTGCTAGCTAGGCTACCAAAGTTTTCTTTGCTAACTAATTAGGTAGACAGTGGGGTAAGCAAGATTGGCTTACAGTTATCAAGATTAAACCTAGGGGGTCATTGAGAATACTATATTAATACCAACAACACATCAAGAAGTGCGTATGTCAAACTTTAAAGAGCCTTCCAATGATGGAGATGATCAAATTGTAGCTAATGAGACTGAATTGTAGTTAGAGAAGGTAAACTTAGACATTGAGGAAAATATTGAAGATGTTAGTAGTGAGGATGTAGTGTCATCATATGGATGTGAATCACCTACTGATTAATAGTTAGGAGGTAAATGTGAATCACTTAGTAATTTTTTTTACAACACATTAGTCTACATAAAACACAGCAGTTCCTTTTTTTATAGCATAGTAGTAGTAAACACATTTTTTTCTTACAGCATAGCAGTACTTACTACTTATTTCTTGCATTTAATCTACTTAATTCATGCATTTTCATAAATATACTAATAATGTTTTTATTTTTTGCAGATGGCTTATGGTAGCGATGAGCCCCCTAGGCAGTCTATCACAAATATTGTCAGTCGCAAGCATAAAAAGGGTGGACGATTTAGTAGGGGTAGAATTACTAAGGGTACCTCCTCTTCACATCCTACCACCTATACCCAGCCTATCCTCCCTTTACCCATGCTTTCTGTCACCAAACCCTACGTAGATGGCCCCCTTTCACCCGTACTACCCCCCACCATCTTCTCAGGGAGTTCCTTCGGGGATTAAGAGAGAAGATCAGTGAAAATCAGTCTGCGACTACATCGGCCTAGTAGGAGAGTGATGATATAAATTCCGCTTATATTACCTTCTTAGGTTTTGATGTATTCTATTTTTTTTATGTATAAGAACTATCTTTACTTTAACAGTATTGTAGTAAGTGTTGAATAGTGGGAGTGTGAACGTCTATATGAGCAGTTGAATTATGATTGTAGAACAATGTGTTTCTTATATTTATTTTAGCATTATTTGTTAGAATATTAGCATTACTAACAACTGTTTTTAAAGTGCTTAGATTGTTATTGCGAAAAAACTTAAAAACTGGTGGTAGATGCTATTTTTTTGTGTATGCTACAGGTTATCGACAGATTTGCGACGAAAGTTTCATTGCAAACTTCGAAACGACGAAGATAAATTGTATTTTCTGACGGAGTATTCCGTCGCAAATTGCAGCTAATTTGGGGCAAAAATGCCAACGCAATTTACATTGGCTTTATTGCTTTATTGCAACAAATTGCGGCAGCTAACTAAAACGAGAACATCATGTTCGGGAATTTAAACCTACCGAAAATCCGCCATAAATCCGTGCAAAAATTTGCGACAGATTCTGCCCGTCGCAAATACTTTTACGACAAGACTTTTATCGTCGGAATTTTTTTCACTGCAAATCAAAATTTGCAACGAATTTGGCTTGTTTTGTGGCGAATTTGTCCGACACAAAAAGTTGATTTTACTGTAGTGGCTCTAGCACTGCAGAGGCTCCAACAAAGACATACAGAGAAGACAATGAGGTTTGGTTGCTAGAGTTAATTAAATCCCCACATTCAAGGCTATTTACTTAAATGACCTTCAACCATCCAGTGCATGCCCTTAAAAGTGCTTTGGCCAACGTTTACATAACCCTTGCTATATTGATTTTCATTTTTAAACAGCAATCCAATTTCTTAACTTATAAAAAAATGAGATTTAGAATTAATTCTTTAACTCTCAAATCCTTCGCATTTAGCCATATGATGCTATATATCAAATTGCTTCATTTGACGAGTAGAACGCAATGACATATAATTTATTGAATTTTGTGAAGGTTGAGATTTTGGATGTTTTAAATTGATTCACATTCATACCTATCACATGCGGATTTACATTACTCGCCTGAACTTGACCTACTACAGATGACTTAGGCTGACCAGCGAGATGGATGGATAGTCTCTGAGATCAGTATCACAGGTAAAGATCTAGCTCTTCCTAAACATGATAATAATAGAAAAGAATAATACCTAATCAATAGTAAATAACAATTATTAGTACGAGATGTTACATCTAGAGGAAGAACATAAGTTACATTTTATAGACAACTAAATGCAAATATGTCATCTACGATTGAAAAACTTAGTTCTTATGTCTAACTCCATAATCCTCATGAGCCTAATCAGGATCCATGTCGTGAAAAAAAAATGCAATTTAGGAACTATTCAGTTGGATGTTTTCAAAAACGCATGCATTTAAAAATGCATAAATTATTTAGTTTGATGGAAATGAAATACAATGAAATATTATTTTGTGATAGGATATATTTAAAGATTATTCCTCACTCTTTGCTTCTCTTATCTCTTATTAATAAATTCAAGGGAAAACCGAAGATATGGAAGGCAGTGCAAGCAAATGAAGCAGAAGGTGGGATGGTGATGAGAAAGATTATGTGGGCAGGAGGGCAATGGGAGAGAGAGGCGATGCAGACAAGGGATGCAAGCCGAGCGAAGCGGAAGAGGAGGAATATGGAGGGGGAGAAGCATGCAAGGGTAACAACTAAAGCAAGAGGGCAAGGTGGCACATAAACATAATAGATATGGGTGCTTGCCTCAAACACATGATTTGAAAATTAACCCAATCTAAGTAAATTTCCAAATACAAATAGGAGGTTTGGGCCATCAAAATCCCTCAAAATATACTGTATAACATTTGCTTCAAACCAAATATAAAAAAAAAAGCTAAAATGCGGTACAATTCCAATTCAACCTACAAAAATAACCCTGTAGTGTTCTGGTAAACTTGGAGTCAACTAAGCCTGATGTTAAATAAAACAATTTATCAGGTCTTCGGGAAATTTTATGCTGTCAACAAAGGTTCCTGTCTATAATGCAGATATTTGGGTATCTGAAAAATGACCACCTAGTATAAAGAGCCTTGAACAATATTGCGCAACTAGAATCCAATAGAGTTTTGAAAAAAGATCAGTAGAAACCAATATCAATAAAGAGAAGGTAAAATATACAAAAATATATGTGGAAAAATAAGATTGCATACCAAAAGCTGTTCTAATCTCCGAGCAACAAACTGAAATACCTATATATAATTAGTGTGGCAATGCATTAATAATCTTGAGGTGCAAAAGAAAAAGCAGGACATGAGAAAAATATAACTTCTCACATCTTGTATTTGGTTGTCATCAATATCTATGGGCTGCACGTCCGCCACAAGCCTTAGAGAATTACTCAAGTCAAGATTCTTCTTGTTCTCTACCAGTATTTGAACCTAAAAGATACAGAAAATGTTTTATAATATTCTTTCAAATCAAAACATAATGCTCTACCACTTACAAGTCCATAACAGATTCTTCGAAGGCCAAAGGGGTCAGCTGTTGAACTAGGTTGACAACCAGCACCAAATAAGCCCACTAGGCTATCTAATCTGGTCCATTCATGGAAGCCATAAATTTAATCCGTTAAAAATGTAAAGGAAGAAACATAAAATTCATGATTTTAACCTTCATCAAATGAAGTGAAGCTAGCTTAATTAAGGCAATTTAGATGGAAGTGCCCACTGAGGTAATCAAATTCTTTTTACAGGATATAAACAAAAAAAAATTAGCAACTTATTGCATAAAGTAATCAAATTACAGCATCCCAGAGCTAAAATTGTCTAAAGAAGGCAGGAAACCATGAAAAGCTAGAAAAATATGAAATTAAATGCATTTGATTTCAATCAGAGCCTACACTATTATAAAATTAATCATAAATAGCATAGGAATATTTGTTAGGTTTCAATTTTTTTAAGTTTTGTAAAATTATACAATATCAGCACCTTTAGGAGCACCTTCAATAAAATTCATACAAAGATAAGAAATTGATTGGTTGTAGGATGAATGAACATACTTGTTTATGTTATCTTTAACAAGACATTGAAGGATAGACATCTCAAATTACAAAAGCAAAGAAATGGTGACACTGAATTAGATCTTTTACTTGTAGATGATTTACAATTTGATTAGGGTGTTGATGTTTTTGAATTCGTAATTGATGGAGAAACTTATATCAATGAGGACAATGAAAGATCTATTGAATTGGGATTCGCTTCTACTTCCCAAGTATATAAAAGAAAAAAATATAGGATTGGAGCTTCGGAAAAATATATAGGTAATATTAAATATAATTAATTATTTTTTTTGTTATTAAATTTTAGAATACAACTAATGAAATGTTAATCACTATAGGAGATAAAAGAATATATATATATATATAAAAACGAAGATGATTTTGAAAATGATTTTGCCATAAATTATAAGAATTCTAAAAACTGTCAACTGCCTTAAGTCTAGATTCTAAGAGCATGTCTAAGTTTTAAGTGAGTATTTATTTTGAATCTTGTGTTTCAATAATATTTTATCTTCAAACAAGTTATTATGTTCATGATTTACTTAATATTTTGTCATTTTTTGTGAATTATTAATAATTTTTAAATACTTTCTTTTTTTGTTTTAATGCTTACGCCTTCATCGGCCTCGCCTCTCTTTAGATAAAAACGTCTTGATTCCCGATTTCACCTTATTAAATCTTGTTATATACTATAAAGTAAATTTATTTAATAACATTTAAATTTGAAAAAGGCCATAAATCATATCATATGTATGTATATGAAAGTCATATTATATCATAACATTTTTCATAATTAATGCAACTATCATATTTGATACTTTCTAAAATAGTACCAATGAAGATATTTCTTTTTCTATATCATTTTTCATTTACGCATGCAAGTACATTACTTCCACAATCAGTACCATAAAGAGGCATGCCAAATAAATCAAAATGCACATGCAAGCATTTCTAAATAATCATTTCATTCTTATATCATTTAAGAACTTACAATAGTATATATATGTTGAATATTCATGCTGACTACCAACAAATTCAATATGACCACTCATTGAAAAAGAAACAACATCAATTTTTTACAAATAAACATTAAATAATAAGTGCCAATTGATTCAATGAAATCATATTAGATAAAGTAACATTATAACTGTAAAAAAATAAGAACATTTGTACTCACCTTAAAATCGAATGCTTTTACAATTTGCTATAGTCACCATTATGTTATCATTAGATAAATCCATACATAATTACATTTTTATTATTATACGGAATAATTTGTCTAACTCAAAATATTCTCAAATTTTAATATTTTAATTTTTATCCCATAAATTAATAGCTCTAATAACTTCAATTTTAAATACTCTTTATATACTATCTAAATTGTCCTCACTATTCAAAGTATATAAATGCTCATATATGTAATTAATTTTTAAATGAACATATTTTATCACTTAAATTAAAATACTAATAAAATTTATTCTCCTAATATCACTCTTTCTATTGTCATAATTTATTTATTTTTCTTAATTTAATAATATCACTCTTTTTATTAATTAACACTCTCATTGTCAGGTCCCAAGTCCTAGAAGAGTAAGATTCAAGATGAATGTGAAGAAAAAAAAAAAAAGTAAAACGCTATTCCAATATTAGATGAAGGCATTTAAAGAATATTAACAAAAAATATTTTTAAAAGTAAGATTCTAGAACTTAAGATTTTTCTATGCATAAGCTAATAATATTATATGAGAAAAAGTAACTAGTTATATTAAGAATGTTATAAAAGATATGCTTGGAGTATTATAGAAAAAAAACTCCTAATAGTAAATATAATTTGTGCTGAAATCATAATGTGCAAAACAAGATAAAAAATAAAAGTAAAAAATTTTGATAAATGTGAAAGATATAAAAAGCTCGTAAGGGGTATAACACGGTAATATGTGATGCAAAGATTGTAGCTTTTAATGATTTTTATAATATATTAGATACTGAAGAGTGCGAAAGATATATGTACAAGTTATCCAAAGAACGGGAAAAAATAAAAAGGATTTAGGGGACAGGATTCGAACCTGCAGTCTTCAGGTTATTCAAAAAAAATGAATTAATGATGAAAATCAAAAAATACTTTTAGTATAAGAGGATATTCAACAAAGGTGGATGAGATATTTTGCTAAACTTTTTAAATAAGATTGTGAGAATGTGATTGACCTTAGCGACTTAGCATCATAAATGAAAATAGATATATTTATTTTTATCGGCGTATTAGTAAAATCAAAGCTAGAGTTTCTTTAAAGAAAATGAAGTGTGAAAAAACTGTTAGACCTGATGACTTTCCAATAAAGTGTGGAAATTCTTAGGAGATAAAGGAATTTCCTGGCTTAATAAACTTTTTAATATTATTTTGAAGATTAAAAAGAAGTGAGATAATTGATGAATGAGTGTCTTGATTCTTATTTTTAAGAATAAAAGTGATGCCTAGGATTGTGCGAATTATAGAGGAATAAAGTTTATGGGCCATACTTCAAAACTACGGGAGAGAGCTATGGTGCATGTCACAACCTGACCCAGCTAACCCGAATTAACTGGGTGGGAGCAGACAGTCGTACAAAAAATACTATAACATTAAAACATAACCATTTCATTTTTAAACTTTTATGACATAACATAAATATCCTCAACACATAAATAAGAAAGATCCAGAACATCGATACCAAAATTGTCAAATTTGTTTCTTCTCACATAAAACTAAAAGCATAAATATCCACAATTACATAAACTCCAACAAACTGTTCAAATACAAACCATAAACTCAAGCTCAACAGAAAACATAAAAACCTTTCTTCCTGAGGTATTCTACGACGGTAGTTGTATTGTTGTCTCATAGTCATCACTTATCTCCTTAAAAATATTTCCAATAATAGGATGAACCATGGCTCAGCAGGTGATAAATATTTATTTTAAATTCATGAATTATTTTTCTTTTCTTTTCTTAAACAGATCATTAAGCATGAAAATGAAACATTAAAGGACCATAATAAACATTTATAGGTATGCTTTCATAAAACATTTCATAATCATTGCATAAAACATTTCCTTAAATCCTTCTTTCTTTCTTTTTCATAAACTTTCATTTTCTTGAATCCTTTCATAAGAATGCATAATTTTCCTAATCATAGTATAATAAGCACCCGTCCCAAAAGTATCAGAGTTTTGTACTGATCAGGTACACATTCATTTGGCCATTTCCTTTACCATTTAGCTCCGAAGAACCCCATTACTAGTTGTCTTTTAAAAGCCCCTTTAACATTTGACTCCGTAGAACCCTATTACCATTTGGCACTTCCGGATTAACATTTACATGCTCTTTATAATAATTATATTCATCAAGGGACTATAAATTATTCAATACATCATATAATCTTCAATACTTTTCGGGTAAAGAAAACTTTGTATCTCTTATGCCTTAAATTTGTTTAATCAACTTGAACATTTTAAGTAACATGTCATACATATAAGCAAAGATTGAAAAGCTAAAGCAATAATAAAGAATACATCGATATTAACTTGTAACCTTTATTATAAGTGCAGAATATTTAATTAAATTTCATAAACTCAATTTAAATGTAATCACCTATCTTGCAAGTATCGAACAACCATCACAACTCTGCACAACATTGCTTAACCACATGTCGTCTCCTTAATCCACACCTAAGGATAATTACATTTGAACTAAGCACACATCACAAATATTTTCAATAATCAAAATAATTAATTTTCTATTTTTGGAATTATTTAAAATCCAAATTTATGAGACCCTAAATTTTCAATTTCGCTCAAATTTTTATATCAAAATTATCCCTAAACATAATTTATTAATTATTTTATTAATTTTCGGATATAATTAATTAAGAAATTAAGAAAAATAAAATTTCTTATAAAAACATGGGTATTTTTAAATGAGTAACGGTAATATGGGTATTTTTAAACTTCCATAATTTTTAACTTCTTATTTAAGCAAAATTGGATACAAGTTTTACATACCAAATCGATCAGAATTTTGTGTAGGATTTTATAAAATTATTTTCGTCAAATTCCGTTAACCTCAATTTTTTTCACTTAAGTCTCGTCGCAACGCATCGAAATGCGAGCGACGACCTACTGATGTGATATATGCTTGGAGTTACACAAGATTATCAAGAGAATTTAATAGAAGTTTAGCCTTTATAAAATGATGCGACAATTCAAAGTAAGTTACAAGAATTCCCAGTCTTCCACTTGCTTAGGCAAAGAATTGCATGAAGATTAATAAAGACACTTTCAATCAAATACAATGTGAAGTAATGTAAAAGCTTGTAACACAAATACAAAAGTTAATAATAAGGTGTTCACCTTTAAGGATCTACTCTCTTCCCTACGAATCTAGGTAGAACGGAGAAAGATCTTCCACACTAAAAATCAAGTAAGCACTAGGACGGACGAGTCGATGAACGTCGTTGTTGGGAAGGTAGCCGGAGTTGGAGGTGGCACGTATCTTTCGGTGAGGGACCACGGGGTTCTCGGTCGTTGAAGCTCAATGGTGTGGGCAAGAAAATACACGATCCGGTTGACGTAGCGTTCAACGGTGATGTCGTATTCCCAATCCGGTTTGTAGAAGGGGGAGAGAAAGATGTCGATCTCCCCTTGCTCGTTGTACGCGAAACTGTGGTCAACTTCCGAATCCGCCATGCATCATTGTCGATGGATGAAAGAGCAACGACGGAGGCAAGAAGAAGAGGGGTCGGCTAGGATGGTGAGGCTAAGAGAAATTGCAAAATTTTGAAATAGTTTCAGATTTTATGAAATTGGAGGGATTTGAATGGTAGCTTCAAATCAATCCGAGGGAGGAGGGTGCGGCAATGGGGAGGGAATTGGGGAAGAATTAGTGGAGCTTTAATTGTAATTTGGGGAGAGAGAAAGGCCCATTAAAGGGGCCGGCCATATGGGGAGGCGAGAGAGGTTTAGGAAGAAAACTGAAATCAATTTCATTTTTAAGTGAAATTGGAGGGAAAGTTATTTGAGATCAATTTTAGATTTCAAATAAGGGGGAGGGGCATTGAATGAGTATTCAATGGGAAACCCCATTAAGGAGCCAACAGCATCAAGGAGGAGGAGGAGATTGGGGAGGAAGGAAGGGGGTTTCCAAATACGTAATGATGACTAGAAAAGAAAATTATTAAATCCAATTTGATTTAATTCAAAATTGGATTCTACACAAAAAACTTTCCTAATTTGGATTTCCCAATTTTGAAAGAATTTGAAATTCGAAATTTGAATTTCAAAAAGATGGCTAAAAGAAGAGAGGGGTGGCGGGCGGATGAAAGGGGGTTGGAGGCAAGGTGGCTGGCCCGTGGTAGGCCGGCGGCCGGCGGCTTGGGCTCAAAGGGGCGGCGGCAAGAAGGTGGGGGTCGGGTTTTCCAAGCCAATGGGTTGTGGTTGTCTTCTCTTGAGGTGAGGGGGGGGGAGAGAGAGAGAGAGAGAGAGAGAGAGAGAGAGAGAGATTGGTGGAGAACAAAAGGAAATCAAGAATCACAAACCTCACACTTTATCCACTAGAACTCACAAAGAGATCTAAGAGCTTTCTCCTCAAGAACTCACAAAGAGATCTAGAGGAGTTTTGGAACTCACAAAGAGATTACCAAGATAACTTTTCATTCATGAATAATCAACCTCATACATAAGATGGCCATATATATAGGCCTCTAAAATGACAAAGAAAACAAAAGACTAGAATGCCCCTTGGGCTACAATAGCAACCAACTACCCATAAGGCCAAAAACGGAAAAAATGAAATAACATGATTAATACATAAAATGCTAATACAAAAAATGCATCAAAAAGACTCTCCATCATGGCCATCGATCTCCTGTGTCGCCTCTGATAAACACGTCGAAACCTCTTGTCAATGCCCCCATCACCTACGATCGTCATTTTCGAGTTTTACAGTCCATAAGTTGCGGTGAGAAACTAATATTTCTCAAAATCAATTTGGATTCATGCCGGATAGGTCTACTATGGAAGCTATACATTTATTGAGTGGTTTGATAGAGAAGTATAGAGAAAGGAGGACCTGCATATGATATTTATTGATTTAGATAAAGTATGATAAAGTTTGACGATAAGTGTTATGGAGGGTTCTAGAAAAAAATGGGATAATAATGCTTATATTCAAGTCATTAAGAATTTATATACAAGAGTTATTACTTGTGTTCAAACACAAGGTGGTTTGACCATTTATTTTCATATTTCACTTGGATTACATCAAGGATCAGCCTTAAGCTAATGAGGACATCGGAGATCAACGACTACGATCTCGAGTTATTTATTTATATGTTTTAAGTACTAGTTTATTTTATATTGTTGTTTTTCTCGTTATACGCTTACAGGTAGTCTTGCAGTGTTGTAGCCCAAAGGGCATTTTAGTCTTTTATTTCTTTTCTTGTCATGAGGCCTATTTATAGGCTAGTCGTTTTGTATTTTGGATGATGAATTATTGAGAATGAAAATTTTATGTTCTTGTTGATCTCTTAGTGAGTTCATGTTGATCTCTTAGTGAGTTCATGAGTGGAGAAGCCCGAGGAGGGTGATTTGTGATACCCGTCAATTTTTGGAAGAGTCCAAGGTTCGCGGTTCTTACGATCTCTTTGTGAGTTCGTTAGTTTACTTTTATCTTATTTGTTTTTTTTTTCTTTTATATCCTTTCTCCTCCCCCTCTCCATCCACCACCCCTTCCTACTCCACCACCAAGTGCTTAACCTCCACCATCCAATTCCCTCCTCAAGCTCCACCACCAGCTTCACCTCATCCTTCCCCAACCGAATTCTCCCAAACCCCACCACCATGCCGCCGGCCCTAGTGCCCATCTACCATTAATGATGGTTAATGTCATCACCATCACCTACCTAAATAACCTCCCTTCATTTAGGAAGAGAAGTCCTCAATTTGAAATTCAAAATTTTGAAATTTCAAATTCTTTCCTAATTTGTCAAAGCCATTTTTGAAAAGTTTTAAATCTCATTCAATTTAATTTTAAATTGAATCAGATTTAATTTTCCTTTTCTTTATTTTGAAAGCTAAATAAATAAGCTTTTAAATTGTCGCCCCTCTCCCCCCTACATGCCGCCGGCCACATGTATGGCCTTCCCCCATTAATCTCCAATCAATGCATTAATTGCCTATTAATTTGAAATCAAATTTCAAATTAGTTCCCTCTAAAATTACTCAAAATCTAAAATCAATTTCAATTTTGAATTAAACCCCTCCTCTTTTCTTCTTTATTTCTTTCCCATAATGACCTCCCAATCAACTCCTTAGTTGAATCCAATCAATTCATATTGGATTTGACTTATTCCAATCAGCCCTGACGGAGAGTTTTGGAATGGAAATACTTCGTTTCCTTGCAGCTATAGCTGTCCCCTTCCGAGGCCTCCCCCCCCCCCCCCCCCCCCCCCCCCCTACGTCTCTTCCCTGTAGGGGATTCCGATTCCTGGATGCTGCCTGGAACTACAGCAGCATAATCCTGCTGCTCTGCTTCCCAAGTAGGCCCATATTGCTGCCTAAGACTCCTCTGACGGGACAAACTGCTGTCCCATCTCCTTAGTTGTTGTTCGGACTGCTGTTGGAAGTATTCTGAAGGCCAAAAGGGTTTCTCAATCAACACATGCTGCTACCAACACTCTCCAGTTGCTGGCCAATCAGTTTGGTGGCCATATTCTTGCTGCCCTGCTGTCCAAGAAGTCAATGATCACCTTCCTAACAGTGTCGAAGCCTTGACGTTGCTGATTGCTCTTCATCTAGTGCCTTGGTGATCAAATTGGAAGCTTCGTATTCTCTGATTATTTGGGTAAACTCTCCTCCAAATCCTTAAATCTCTTAGTCACTTTTCAATTGTGGTTTATAAATTATTCATGAAGATTCACGTCACTCTCTCCGCTAAACCCTTTTAAGTAGATAAGTTGAGTGAAGGATCTCCTTGTAGTGACTAGTCTTATTGTTAGAGTAGGGATTTCTTGTTGAAGCCATTCATGTATGCAACATTAGATTGACTTGATTGTTTTATGATCTTAACTCTTACGCGTGTGATTCAGCCTAAGTTTGTCTTACCGCTTATTGTGTTTTCTTTTGTCGTTTAAAATCAATATAAAGCTTATAATTATTGTGCTCTAAATATTAAGCGTGCAAATAACATTAAAGTAATTCATCTTCGCATGTACGTTTTACATCATAAGCCCATATCTTTTTGTTTTAGTCATGGATGTTCTCACAAGACATTTGCAAGAGGTTGTACCCTGGTGTATGTTTTTGTTAATGATATTCTTCTTGTTGATAAGACTAAAGAAGAAGTTGAAGGTAAACTTGAATTATGGAGATCAACCTTAGAGTCTAAAGGATTTTATTTGAGTAGATCTAAAATTGAATATATAGAGTGTAATTTTAATAATAATAGATATAGTGTGTGGATTGTGACTTTAAACGATCAAGTCTAAGAGTACATGTTTTAAATATCGTGGCTCTATTATTCAAGGTGACGGTGAAATAGAAGAGGATATTAGTAGAATTCAAGTTGGATGGTTGAGGTAGAGTGCATCAAGCTTATTGTGTGATAGAAAATTCCTCCTCAAACTTAAAGGAAAATTCTATAAGAGGATGGTGAGAAAGGCAATGCTTTATGATGCAGAATGTTGTCCATTAAAAGAGAAGCATAACATCACGTTAAGTATTGCAGAGATGAGAGTGCTCGGGTGGATAAGTGGCTTTACTCTTCGAGACAAATGAGCATATACACGAAAAGATTAAATAGAGTCGTCTTAGATGGTTTGGTCACATAAAAAAGCAGCATTCCAATGACTCGGTTAGGAAAGTAGATATATAAGATTTGACTTATATTAAGAAAAGTAAAGATAGACCTAAAAAAAGACTTGATTAGAAAATATTAGAAATGATCTTTATTTTTTAAATTTAAATAAGAATTTGATTATTAACATGACCCAATTGAGAAAAAAAAATTCATATAGCAGACCCCACAGTGGGATAAAGACTTGATGTTGTCGTCTCTTTTTTTTTAATTAAAAATTCTTGATTAAAATCTTAATCAAATATAAACTTTCTTTCTTTAAATAACTGATATTTAAATTTAGTATTACAAAATAATTTTTTCATTAAATAACACACATATACATGTATACATTTATAATATTTAAATCATAATAAATTTCTACTTGTAAATGCATAATTTCATTCAAAGTTTATTATTATTAATATTTAAAATTCTCAAAATTAATCTATTTCATAAAATTTTAATAAAAAGATTTCTAAATTAAATTACACATTTTTTCATTCCAATAACCGATCGATCGAGCCCATCCCGAGCCCTTGCCTTCATTGTCCTTTGCCAACCCCAAACACTTGTCCGTGCTCTCGACTCCTTTCCTTTTCTCTCGGTCTCCCCCGTCTCAGCCCATCTCTAACTTATCTCTCAGTTTTTATAGTAACGACCATGACTCCAAACAAGGTTTAAATTTTCCTAAATAAGCCTCGAGGCGGTCTGAGGCATAAGCCTCACGGACGCAGAATTGAGTAAATGAGAATTTAAGGATTTTAGCAAGTAAATAATAGCAAGATTCTATCATACAATAAAAACATCTAAATGACAAGTGGAGTTAGTGAAAATTAAGAAAAGAGATGCAATAAAAGTATGTTCCAAACTACAAAACCACAAAATTATAGTCTATCAGAACTCCCAAAGTACAATTAAGAAAGAACATATAAAATTAAATCATATTCCATCACTAAATGGGTCTTCAAGGGAATCTTCTTCTCCAATTGTATCTATGAATGTCATATCTTCATCATCTTCAATATGACTCACTTTTCGCTTCCCTGTTCAATAAGAATGATCATTAATTCATTATCATGTTAATTGCTCACTTGATATAAATATAATGCAATAGCATAATAAGAAGTTGTGGAATACTTTTACTTGATTGTTGTGCTGCAGAGCTAGTGGATGTGTGTGGTGTGGTACTAGTGGATGTGCCCACTTGATCTGCTTCGCCCCTCAAGACATCCACACTTAGATCCTCTAGCTGTAAGTCTGATAATGGCAAACTTGTCTCATCATCTATAAAACACTCATTATCAGATGGCACATCATCACACACCAACGGATCCTCATCATCCTTCAACCCCTTATTCCTCAACCTCTTATCTCTTAACCCCTTGTTGTGCATAATATATACAAGGGAGTTCATTCTGAGTGTTGATAGCCGATTTCTTCTCTTTGTTTGCACTTAACTATATGTACTTCAGTTTCGCTCAAACCCAGAAGAAGAACAAGTGAGGCCCAAAACTCTTACAGCAAAACTCTGTAACTCAGGGGTGGAATCACCAAATTAAATCCACCATTCAACTGTTTTCAAGAAGAAAAATAATAATCAAAACTTAATAAAGTGTCTTGCATTTACCAAAATAAATATACCTGGAGACCGTTTGACAATCGTTGATTTTGTTGCATGCAAACCAAAAAAACCTTTTTTATTCCGAAATAGAAAAAGTTGTAAATCTGCAAGCTCCCTATCTGTCTACTCCGGTATTAGTCGTTCCATGCAATGATACAGACCAAGCTTCACCTCTGGGTTTGAAGATTTCCTCTCTGAATATTGAAATTGAGGATTGCGATAATATGAGAGCATAATAAGTGTTCCTTCATGCGGGTTACTCCGCCCTTCGCCACGTTCTCACAAAAATTGTATTTTAAATACACATACGTCTTCTCGCCGCCTCCAACATCAACTTGTACACTGTATTTCCAAGAAGGGTCACGCCGCAATGACGTATCTGTCTTTTCCTTTCCCCTAACAATATTTCCTAATGCACAAATGCGAAAACATACAAAAAATCTCAAAAAATAGAAAATCCTAGATTTTCTATAACTTAAAAAAAAACTTTTCTTGAACTTAAAAAAAATACCTAAAACCTATAATGGAGTGCTTGTAGATGGCGGCCAGACCTTTCTTGATCACAGGCGTGAGGTTATGCTGGCGGGAGAGGCGGCTGACAGCGAGCAGAGCTTCTGCGAACGGAGCCCGTGCGGAACTTTGCGGGATGATTTTTTTCAGTTCACTGGAGCCGAATGGTTTAACATGAGAAACATGTCATTTTAAGTAGGTGGGACCTAGTTTAAAGAGGTGTACGCCTCACATAAAATTGCGCAATAGCGCCTTAGAGGCGCTCCTCTAGACCCGTGAGGCGTATGCCTCATCTGGAGCCAGAATTACGTGGGCTTTAAGGCGCTTGAGGGCTGAATTGCGCAAAGGCGCGCCTCCAATTGCGCAATTTTAAACAAAGACTCCAAATGATGAAATCAACCCGAGCTGCTCACCTTCCTCACGGAAACAAAATGACAAGCTCATCGTTCCCTTCGTCTTCTTGCATAAGCATAAAGAAACTCCCAAACAATGGAAATAGTTATTCTACTTCGCCTCATTTAACACTAGGTATCAAATCAACGACAATACCGATTGAACGAACAAGTCTCTTCATTTCCCTCGTCTTCAATCCACAGATCAACTACAAAGTTTAGCCTCTCTGTCTCCTTCGTCTTCTTCAACTCTTCGACCCATGGGTTCGGGTTATTAAAGTAATGCAGGTATAACTACTCTTGTATTTTCAAAATTGTAATGCATGTGTAACCATAATAGTATCTGCGCAAGTAGAATTTTATAGGTATTCTGGAACAAAGAGTCATGGCACGCACAGACAAAGACAACCTTGCAAGGGATTTTTGGGAGCTCTTTTTTTCTCTGCCAACATAGAGTTCAATCTTTTGTTTACAAGGGATTTCAGCAAAAAGCTCCATGTCTGCCCATTTAGATATAATTTCATTCAGAATTTTGGCAAAAGGCACAATGACAACCTAAGCAAGCATAGTTTCATTTAGGGATCTTAAAATGAGGCACAATTTCAACCCAGCTAGGCATAGTATCGCTTGGGATCTCAACAAAATACAGAATATTAAACCAAACATGAGATAAGAAATTTTTATAAAGACTTGATTATTCTCATCGGATAGTTTAAGACCAAGTAACCATATTTGTTCCCGACTGCTATGTTTAGCAGAATTACATGACAAATCATGATTACAATGTCATCATTTGCTTTTTATACCATTCTAATTTCCATAAATAATTTCAAGCATCCGTGTCTTTAACACCTGCTTGCATTCATTAGAATGTTCTAAATGTTTATCGACTGCCAAGGTTTAAGAATGTGAAGCCGACCACAAAGATATCTTAGCAAATTACATGCCATTTTGAAAAAACAATGGCATTTAAAATAAGCGGTTTACGCTTCTAAAATAAGGTTTGAATGGTTTATTAATGGTGATAATTAATTTTAATTTAACAAACTACAAGTTTAGTAGGTTTTAGGGGGAATATTTGGACTAAGGTTCTAAGAATTCTGATACTGTATAACATTTCATATTTATATAATATTTAATTAGTTTATAATTCCCTTTCAATGAAAACATGAGTATTCAAAATTGCAATCTCTAGCACAAGTATACGTGGTTTATACACATTCTATGGTTTGACGGTTAGCTTAGTGAGGCTTTAGGCTCTGTAAGCAAAAAGAACAAATACAATCAAGTAGATTATATACATTCCTGCAAAGACTAATGAAACAGAAATGATTACCTGTCAGCGATCGCTAAAACTATCCCCGCATCAGTTTTTGGAAGTAAATCCCCCGAAAATCTGGGAAGAGTGATCTCGAAAAGTGCTTCTGCAATCTTCAAGCATTAAGGTTCCTTAGCTCATGAATATAATTCTTTTCATGCAGTAGAGTTTAGAATATATCATTTTATATTCATGATTATAAAAGATAAGAATAACATTACGATTAGAAGATATTCCATGATGACCAAACTAAATGCACACAACGCAAAAATAAGGAAAAGAAATTATGAAAATGGAATAAATCATCAGAAACCCTTGGAATAGTGAATAAACACCTACAGATGAAGGAAAAATATTTTTTTATTTAACTTCAAATCTAATATTAAAAGACTTGGGCCCTATTTCTAGAAGCATGTCTTATTAAAATGACAAAACTACCCCTGATTAAAATAAAAAAGACAAACTAGTCCTAAAAAACACATGGAATTTCACCACATTAATCTTCGCATTCATAGCCTATAACTCCGGTTGTGCATTGCTTGATCGCACTCACCAGCCCTGCCTAGCAGTGCCATCTACTTTGATCATTCACACTTAGCAAGGCTATCCCACAGCTGCATCTCCAACCACATTCCTCATAAATCTCTACTACATCCTACTCACAATGATATCCTTCAATTCTACAAATAGCAAGCAGCTGATTATGCCGTTCTCACTTAATTGTTGAATAATCTTAAACCTTCTATTGCTTCCATAGTTATGTTTCATAAGACTACCAAGAATTTGGGAGTTTTCAGCTTTACATCCAAAAAAGTACTAAATCTCCAGGAAATAATCATTTGCTATAGTAAAAAGATCTATGGTAATCTCATTGCAGATGTTTTGATAAAATGATCTAGGTGCATTTAATCAATGTAGTCATAATCGCCTCAATAGTGAAAGATAATCGCCTCATAATCGCATTGCATCTTAAGAAGTGTGATAAGGTTTTCATAGGGTTTTGGTATATCAAAGAGGAGGAAGTTATGAGGTCATCGAGTGGGGGGATTATATGATATTATGGAATAAGTAGGATTGCAAGGTAGTTAAACATGTTGTTGTTAGAGAATTGCAGATAAAAGAATGCAATCGGTAAGGGATTTTAATGTGGGAATTTTTGTAGTAAAATTCATAGAAAGATGTGAAGAAATGATAGAACCTGGCTTTGATGCAAAAATTAGAAAAAGACTGCTATAACAGAACTGTGAAATTCTTAGAAAAGAAAAAAGGGAGGGAGATGAAGAAAAACTCTACATATAAAACCATTAAGTGAACAATGTACATAATTTGGATTAATAGGGAAGAAGCCAAAAAATACATTCATAATCATGACCGCCTTTTACATTTGCCCCTTGGACAACCATATGAAGTAAAAAGCAACCAAAAAATGACCATATTATCTTTGACTTTAAAATAAGGATGATAAATAAACAAAAAGCAAACATGCAATGATAACTCAATTAAAATACTAATCCAAGACATAAGACATGCTTGTCCAACATCAGATGAAATTGCATGCACTCATCTATTTAGTTCTGCAGCTTTCAGTTAATTTCGAATAAAAGAAACCCTACCTTATCAGAGTTGCCTGTAAGGGAACTCTAAATGACAGTTTTTATAAGATTTTTTAATCTGAAACAAGGTTGTAGGCAAAAAATAAATTTATCATTATAGAACACGCGATAGAATATTCGGATTTATATTATATTCTAAAGAGTGTAAAAGATGTACTAAAGAAAATATTTACTTACCTCCTCTGGATAACCATCCTTCAAAGCATAATGGCGTGCCATTATTCCAGAAAGGGAAGTGAACTCTGTCACAACTGATGTTGCAAGATCGGACATGGCCAGTGCTGCAGCTGTTTCAACAAAAGGAAAAGCATCCTCACCCATGCCCAGTGCAGGAGCTAATTTAGTAACTATCTTCTGGACACGAGAAATCTTGTCAAGCATTGTCCCCAACTTTTCCTGTTCGTTTTGAATGATCGAACTTTAGAACAAGTAAACTGATAAAAGACAACAGATAAAAATGCCCAACTTACATGAAAAAGAATGCCATTCAGGGAACCTCGAAATTCAGACAACTTCCTCTTAGTATCCATCATATAGAAAAACCTTGCATCCTCATAGCGAGCTCTGATTAAAAAAAAAACTCAGTTTATTACAAAACCAAGAATCTAAGTATCAACATGAATAAAAGAAGAACAAAAAGATTATCAAACCATGTAAAAAAGAAAAGAAACGTAAGAATAAAAGGTTATATACCATCCCACTCGTTTCAAACAATGAAGCCTTCAAATTACTTAGACCACAACAAATTTTAATATCATACTAGTATTGTAACCAAAGAAGATAAAACAAGCACCAAGGATGAAAACAATCAATTTCTAACCTCAGCACAGCTTCGTTTCCTTTTTGAACTACACTTTCGTTTAAAATACCATTCCCAACCTAGAAGACAGCAATTAATAAAGGGTTTAATTCAACAAATTAAAGTTGTTACACAATAGATAATGGATTAATGTTTCCGAAACATATAAAGATCCTCACAGCTATAAAGAATGGCAGTAGCTTGCTGCCTGATTCATCAGTCAATGGAAGGTACTTCTGGTATTTCTGCATGACCTGGACAGTATAAACAAGCAGACAATTAAAAAAGAATTTAAGTACCAAATTGAACTAAATTTTTCAGCAGAATTAATAAAATTTCTTTAGAGCTGCAGTAGCAATTGATTTTAAGTTTATTTGATTCTCTAATGTGAAAAGTCTTCAAACGAAAAAGCATGAAATGCTTCATCTCAGTGAATTAAGCATGAACTTCGAAAATATATATATTTAACTGAAAAAAAGATAAGACGAAGCAAGTTTTAAAATTGAAAAAGTAATATATTCCCCTGAACATGTTCTGTAAGAATACATTTGTCACCTCTTTATTTTTTTGTTTTAAAAAAATAAAATGCCGTTTAGTTATTTAATGTTTAGAGAAAAAATATGTTTATTTAGAAGGACCCTTCATCCATAAATAAGCCTAGCTGAAGAATCACTGAAATTTAAAATCTACAATGACGCATGCCTAGGGTTTGAGAGATGAAGATTAAAGTTTCGTTTGGGAAAGCTTTTTTAATACTTTCAAAAACAGCTTTCTAGTAGAAAAAATTTTAGTTCAAAAAATATTTATTCTAAAAAACTAATTTAAAAAGAAGTAAGAAAGCCATCCCAAATGAAACCTAAGACTTGTAGAGATTCAGATTTATCAATGAGAAGAAAGGATTCAAGAGAGAAGCATGCAAATTTTGAGTTGGAGTAATTACTATGAGTATTAACTTTTGCACTAGACCTTGCCACTACATTTTATTTTTTGTTTTAGCTTAACAAAAAGGTTACCTTTTTAAAAACGTGTTGTAGCTAGAAGATGATGTCAAGCCTACAAATGATTAAGCATACTCTATTGACTTTATTTTCATGTCGATCAGGCCCCGATTGAGCCGATTCAAGCCTGACTGGGCTCGATCAGACTCAATCAACTTGATTAACCATTGTCGAGCGAAATTTAACACAAATTGGACCAGAATTTAATCAAATTAAATTCGATTTTATCAAATGATACTCAACTCGATCAAATCAAACCAAAATCAATCCAAATCGAACCCAATTGAACATCCCCGAGCTTCATCGAAACAAATTCGATGCAAATCGGCACTGATTCGAGTTTACTAAGCCATGAAATTCCTTCTTCTCCTAAGCATTTCCATACCTCTATTCGGATATCATAAGGTCCAACAGTTTTTCCATATTTCATTTTATTTAAACCCACTCTAACTTCAGTTTTATTAATACGCCAATAATAAAAAAAATCTTTATTTTTATTTAGAGTGCTAAGGTCACCAAAGCATATCGCATTCTCATAATCTTCATTAAAGAGTTCATAAAAATATCTCATCCACCTTTGTTGAATATCTTCTTCCAGTAAAAGCACTTTTTGATCTTCATCGTTAATACAATTTACTTGAACTTAATCCTTACTTGTTGCAAGCACACTAGTTAGAAAAGCCAAACAATGAGAACAATGGGCAAAACTATAACCAAACTTGATTCAAATAGTAGCAATCATCTATTAGCACAAAAACCGACAGATAAAAACTAGAAGAAAGATTAAAAGAAACAAAACAAATAATAAAAGTCGCAATCCTCAGAACAACCGACAGAACGGTTTCCTCACATGCATCGAAATGTATGTTAAGTAAAGTATGTGCTTAGGGCTAGGAAACCGATGGTCCACCACAGCAAGAAGGTCCAAACGTTCAGCCAAACTCCAGCAAATGCAAATAAGCCAACAAACACCCCCAAAGCTCAAGAAGAAGGATACAAATGGAGTGGAACTTGCGTAGAGAAGAAAGAGGTAAGAAGCTCAGACGAAATAGAGGAGAAGAAGAAGTGGACAAAGCTCTCAAGCTTTTTCAAGAAGAAGAAAACCCTCAGGTTTTAAAAGAGAAAATGCTCAATAATTGATGTAGGCAAGGGGGGGGGGGGGGGTCAAATCAAACCCAAAAAAAAATTTTGTTTTGACTTCCCTTGAGCTTGCTATCTCAAAAAATTTTGAACTGAAATTTAGCTCATTATGAGCCAATTTTTAGTTCTTTTATTGAACTAAAGGTTAGCTCATTATTAGCTAGGTTTTAATTCATTTATTTTCTTATTTATGTAGTTATTTATTTACAGTTTTGTCACTTAAAATTCGTAGTTTGTCCCTTGGGTTTCCAAAATGGATTTTGGATTCCCTGTGCTTGTTGTTTTTCATGCCTTGGCTCGTTGGATTCCACGGTTGGCTATTTCCGTGCCTTGGCTCCTTGGTTTCCACAGTTGGCTGCTGGTTTTTCTGCTGGGTGGCCTTTCTCGTGCTTTGGTGCCTTGGTTTCGTACTTGCCTCTTGGGTTTCCGCGGCTGCCTCTTCAGGTCCCTGGCTGGGTTGTTTCCCGTGAGGTTGGGGGGCTTTTCCGTGGTTTGTTATGCTTGGATTCCTGTGGGAAATCATTGAAGTGGTTGTTTGTATTCCCCTCTCATGTCTATAAATATGAGATGTTTTGGAATGTTTTAATGTAATGTTAAGAAAGAATTTTTGAAAAGAAATTTGCGGATTTTCTTGGAAGAGCTTGAGAGCTTCTTCTTCTTCTTCTACCTCTCGGAGAGACTTGCGAGTTCTTTCCATCCTTATTCTCGGCTTCTAGTCTCTTTCGCATCTCCGCAAGTATCCACTCCATTGTATCATTCCCTCTTGGAAAGCAGGTTTAGGTTTTAATTTGTGTTTGTGTCGTTTGTAAGAGTTGTAAGGTGTCTTGCTTGAGTCGATTGAGTCAAAAGTTCATAAGTGTCTTTTTATATGAAATGTAAGAGTTTGTTCTTCTTATTACTTAATTCCTAAGTCTCTCTCTTTTGTTATTTTTGAGGTGATCAAGTATTTCTTGGGGGGGGGGGGGGGCTATCCCCAAGGATTTTTGCTCGCATCAATAATTTTCAACAATCTTTCCCCATAAAAATCATCTTCTATATATAGGCAAGAGTAGGGAACCAAACAGCCATAAACCTCCAAATAAGCCAATTAGATTTTAGGAAATGAAAGGCCAACAGCCACAGCAACAAATCCCAAATGGCACAACAGAACAAAGAAGGGGATTCACGAAACCAAGCAGAAAACCGCAGAACCGAGCATCCATCAGCAAGAACCAAAGAGGTCACGAGAAAACCACCCAGCAAAGGAAACCAACAGCTAGCCACGGAAACCCAAGGGACAAAGCACGGGAAATCACCCAGCTCAGGGAAGTGAGAAGAAAGAGGGGAGGAGAAGAGACAAGTCCACTCCAAATTGAATTCAAAATTTAAGAGCATACATTTTTAAATTAATGAGCTAGGTAGTTCAATAAATGAACTAAACTTCAGCTCAACATTAATGAGCTAGCAACTTAGAAAAATAAATCTCAACTCCAATAAACCACCACCTCCTATCATCATTTTCAGCTCAAACCGAGAACCATAAGCCAACCCGATAACCAGCAGCAGCCCAAAGGACCCATCAAGCTAGCAAACCAAAGGTCTACCAAAGCCCAAGCACAACCTACCATGATCATTGGATGCTTTCTCATCATTGGATAGCTAAAAAAATATAAAACTAAATTAAAACTAATGTTCAATATTCAATAATAAAAATACATAAATTATGATTGCATCAATTCCCCCCTGGAGGGAAATTCTCATCTCCGGATGAGAAAGCTTCAGTAACTTTTGAAAAAGATCAGGATGACATCACTTTAACTCATGAGCATCCATCCAAGTGAAATTGGTCAGAGGATGATTCTTCCATTTGGCCAAGAATCTCTTATGCTCACCATGTCTAGTTTTAGAAATTCTGACATCAATAATGTCTTCAATCTCTTCTTCAGATTTTGCCAAAGAAGTGGAGAGTGGCAAAGTTTCAATTTCTACAGAATTGTCAGAATTTCTTTCATATAAAGAAAGGTCAAAAATATTAAATACAGGAGAAGTGCCAATAGAAATAGGTAGATTCAACAGATAGGAATTAGTGCCTAATTTTCGAAGCACACGAAAAGGTCCAAATTTCTTTATGTTTAACTTTCTAAAAGTACCAATAGGAAATCGTTGGCGACGAAAGTAAGCCATAACCAAGTCACCCTCATTGAAAATAACTTCTTTTCAATGTTTATCAGCATTAGATTTGTACTTAGCATTAGCTTTTTGGAGTTTTTCAATGACTTGCTGTTGGACAGTCTTTATGTAGTCAAAAGTCTCAAAAGCTTCAGCACTAATTTTGTTAGGTAAAGACAAGCAGTTTCTATCTAAAATGTGAGGAATAGGTTGTCCATAAATAATTTCAAAAGGAGTTTTACCAATAGAATGATTAACAGAATTATTGTAAGCAAACTCAGCTTGAGGCAAGACTAAATCCCATTGGGATAGTTTTTCTCCAGCAAGACATCTTAATAAATTTCCTAAACTTCGATTGACAACTTCAGTTTGCCCATCAGTTTGAGAATGATATGCACAACTAAATTGAAGAGCAGTCCCAAGTTTTGCCCGAAGAGTTCTCCAAAAATGACTCAAAAATCTAGTGTCTCGAAAAGAAATAAAAGTACGAGGAATACCGTGAAGACGAACAATTTCTTTAAAAAAAAGGATCAGCAATGTAAGAAGCATCAGAAGTTTTCTTACAAGGAATAAAATGTGCCATTTTGCTAAAATGATCTACCACCACAAGAACAGAATCAAATTTTCGAATAGTAACAAGCAAGCCCAAAATGAAATCCATAGATATATCCTCCCAAGATTTGTTTGGAATAGGCAGATGAGTATAAAAACCAGAATTTTGTGAAGTTCCCTTGAAAGCCTGACATATTTTACTTTGTTTAACCAGCTTAGCAATGTACTTTCTCATATGAGGCCAAATATTTTTCTTCAACCAAAGCAATTATTTTCCTTTGCCCAAAATGTCCATCCAAACCTCCACTATGCAATTCTTTTACAAGTTGTTCTCTTAAAGAATTTTTAGTTATGCAAAGTCTAGAACCCTTAAACAAAAAATCTTGATGTATAACAAATTGAGCAGAAGGATCAGTTTCAGAAGCAAGACAAGAATCCCAAATATTCTTAAAATCAGAATCACTTGCATAAGTATCTTTCAAAAAATCAAAAGAAGTAACAGTCGGATAAACAATTATCAACAAGTGAGATCTCCGACTTAAAACATCAGCAACCTTATTTAAAACACCAGTCTTATGTTTGATATGAAAAGCAGTATCAAATTCTTTCCCCAAAATCAAATAAGCAACTTTAGAATGTTTCAAGTCATTAGCGTTTAAAAGTAAATCAGGAGAAGTAATTTTGGCAACTGTGTTTTTCTTAACAGATGAATCCGACACATTTTTTTGTGGATGAAGAGTAAAATCATTATTTTGCATCAAAGTAAATGTGTTTTTCTCTTCATTGTGAATAGTTTTGTGGTCATATTGCCAAGGTCGTCCTAACAAAATATGGCAAACTTCAAGAGGCACAACATCACAAACAACTTGATCTTTAAAAGAACCCCCAAATGACAAATTGACAGTACATTGCTTAGTGATTGGAACCTCACCCCTTCTTTGAACTAAGAGATTTTATAGGATTTGGCAAGTGGTGTTGATTTTATTTTAAGCTTATCAACTAGTTTATGAGATACAAAATTTCCAGAACTCTCACTATTTATCATAATAGTGCAGATTTTTCCTTCGATTGTGCAAGTTGTTTTGAATATATTTATTCTTAGCCACCTATCCCCTTCGTCAATTTTTGTTGTTAAAACTTGTCGAATTACTAAAAACTCTTCACCTTCATCTCCTTCAACATCAATCTTTTCTATTTCAGTGTCATGTTCAGATTCAGTTTCATTTTCTTCTTCTTCTTCTAAATTTTCATTGTTTTTAATGAGATTATTTCATGGTGGATTGTTTTTTCTACAAGTGACAGAGAGATGACCATAAAGCCCGCATTTATAACATGGCCCTAATAATGTAGGTTGATCAGTCGGCATAGCACTCATAATCCATTTTCCTTTATCAACATTTTGATTTTCAAAAGTTTTAACTTTCACACCAGAAGTTTGAGATTGAGTTTTAACCCCGCCAGTTGGTCGTCGTTTATATGTTTCTATTTCTTTATTGTGACCCCTTTCCCTTTAATGTTGCTTTTCAATTTTAGTGTCATACAATATGCTTCGTCAATTTTAATGATGTGATGCAAGTTGAGTTAATCTTGGATTGACCACTTTAAGCCATTGATGTATCTTGAAACAGTTTTTTCTTCAGATTCTTCTAAATCGTTTATGGATTGAAGTTTGTAAAATATTTCGATGTATTCTTCAATGGATTGATTTCCTTGTTTCAAGTTATTAAATTCTTGGAATATTGTTCGAGCATGATCAGTTGGCAAAAATTTTTCTTTCATTTTCTCCTTCATTCTTTATCAGTTTTGGACTTTTTCTTTTCCCCTCCTAAGTCTATTATTTTGAAAGATTTTTCCCCCAGGTTAAGGCAAGACCAGAAAGTTTTAAGCTAGCAAAGCGAACTTTCCTATTATCAGGTATTTCTTTTCATTCAAAAGATTGATCCATCTTTTCTACCAATTCAAAAAATTGATCGGGATGTAGCTTACCCTCAAAGTTAAGAACATCAATTTTAATTCCATAGTCTCAATTTCTTTTTTGCCTATGTTGATTTCTAGGAACCTCCTCTTTACTTTCAAAAATTTGAACATTAGGATTAGCATTAGCATTATTAACATTCAAATTGTCAATTGCTTCAGCCATGGTATTGATTTGTTGTTGCAAATGATTCAATTGTCGCATAAGATTTTGTCAATCCCCCGGATTATTAGCCATCTTAGAAATTGGAAAAAACCAACCCAAACAAAAACAAAATGCTAACAAAAATCACACCAACCAAGGATAAGAACTTGCTCTGATACCAAACTTGATGCAAGTACACTACTTAGAAAAGCCAAACAAGGAGAACAATGGGCAAAACTATAATCAAACTCAATTCAAATAGTAGCAATCATCTATTAGCACAAAAATCGACGGATAAAAACTAGAAGAAAGATCAAAAGAAACAAAAGAAATAATAAAAGTCGCTATCCTCAGAACAACCGACATAACGGTTTTCTCACATCTATCGAAATGTAGGTTAAATATGTGCTTAGGGCTAGCAAACTGATAGTCCACCACAGCAAGAAGGTCCAAACGTCCAACCAAACTCCTCCAACAAATGCTCCCAGATTAGCCAACAAACACCTCCAAAGCTCAAGAAGAAGGATACAAATGGAGTGGAACTTGTGTAGAGAAGAAAGAGGTAAGAAGCCCAGACGAAATAGAGGAGAAGAATAAGTGGACAAAGCTCTCAAGCTTTTCCAAGAAGAAGAAAACCCTCAGGTTTTAAAAGAGACGATGCTCAATAATTTTCAACAACCTTTCCCCACAAAAATCATCTTCTATATATAGGCAAGAGTGGGGAACCAAACAGCCATAAACCTCCAAATAAGCCAATTAGATTTTAGGAAATTAAAGGCCAACAGCCACAGCAACAAATCTCAAACAGCACAGCAGAACAAAGAAGGGGATTCACGGAACCAAGCAGAAATCCGCAGAACCGAGCAGCAATCCGTAAGAACCAAAGGGACAAAGGCACTGGAAAACCATCCAGCACATGAAACCAACAGCCAACCACGGAAACCTAAGGGACAAAGCACGGGAAATCACCCAGCTCAGGGAAGTGAGAAGAAAGAGGGGAGGAGAAGAGACAAGTCCACTCCAAATTGAATCCAAAATTTAAGAGCATACCTTTTTAGATTAATGAGCTAGGTAGTTCAATAAATGAACTAAACTTCAGCTCAACATTAATGAGCTAGCAACTTAGAAAAATAAAGCTCAACTACAATAAACCACCACCTCCTATCATCATTTTCAGCTCAAACCGAGAACCATAAGCCAACCCGAGAACCAGCAGCAGCCTAAAGGACCCATCAACCTAGCAAACCAAAGATCTACCAAAGCCCAAGCACAACCTACCATAATCATTGGATGCTTTCCCATCATTGGATAGCTAAAAAAAATATAAAACTAAATTAAAAACTAATGTTTAATATTCGATAATGAAAATACAGAAATTATCATTGCATCATTACTTCTTTATATCTTTGTTTGGCTAACTCATACATATATCTTTCACCCTCCTTCGTATCTATTAAGAGTTTTTTCTTTTAATAATCCAAGCATATCTTTTGCAACATTCTTAATATCATTAGCTACTTTTTCCCTCATAACATTAGCTTCCTCATACACATAAAAAAAAAAATCTTAAGATCTAGTATCTTACTCTAAAAAATATTTTTGTTAATATTCTTTAAATGACCCTATCTAATCCCAGAATAACGTTTTACTTTATTCATTATTTTCTACCCCTTCATCTATAAAACTAATAAGCGATGTTGAATACTTATATTTTCACTTGGAATAACTTTACAATCTTTGTAATCTAACGATCTATTTTTATTATAAGAAATTAAATAATCTATATTTTTATATCTATTCTTATAAGTGATAAGATGCTCATCTCTTTTCTTAAAAAAAAATATTAGCAAATATAAATCATAAGCTAAAAAAAATCTAATATGGTCTTACCACCTTTATTAGTCACTCCAAACCCATAGCCAACATGAATGTTTTTAAAATCATCTATCTCTCTACCAACATGTCCATTTAAACCTCCATCAATAAATATTTTTAAGAGGTATCTTTTATATTAATTCTTCTAAGTCATTCCAAAATTATAATTTTCAACTCATATTCAAATGTACTTGAAAAGTATAAACACCTATAATATTAATAATCATAACATTAAGAACAATATTTAAAGCTATGATTTTATATTCAATTCTATTAATTTTTATTATAATTTAAACTCTTATCTATAATCACACCTACATCATTTTTAATATGGCTCTTACTAGAATACCTATGTTTAAATCCTAAACTATCAATCTCCTCAGCCTTCTCTCCAACCCACTTAATTTCCTAAAAGCAGATAATATTTATTTTCCTATGAATCATAATATCTATTAATTCTATTAATTTACCTATAAAAGTACCAACATTCCAAGTTCATATCCTAATTTTAGTTTTATGGATTTGCTTCTTTGCCTAGATCCATAAATGATGTGGGAACCTTTGTCGATGCAACGGTCCTTGCACCCTTATCATTGTTTTCATGCCATACAGCGTGTCGCTCTAGAGAACATCATAGCATTAACAAAATATATTAAATTATTCATGTCAAGATTATTCGAAAAGTTCTACGCTGGCAATCGACTACCTAGCGCAACATCCCACTTTTCTCATCCAGGACGTGAGATCTAACTACGACAGTATTTAATTCACCAATAAAAATAAAAAGATATATTTTTATTTAGGGTGTTAAGGTCACTAAAGTCAATTGTATCATTGAAAAGCTTATCAAAATATCTCATCCACCTTTGTTGAATATCCTCCTCAAATAAAAAATATTTTTTAATCTTCATCAGTAATGCACTTAAACTGAACTAAAACCTTCTGATATTTCTCTGTTAAGCTAACTTATATATATATTCGACTTCTTAGCATTTAATGTATTATATCAATCATCAAAAGTTAAATTCTTCAAATCGCATATTGATTTCATAGACTCCTTAGAGACCGATTTACATATTTCTCAATTTTTTGAACTTCTACATTTAAATCAATTTCTATAACAACGCTTCTTATTTTTTATATTTTCTTGAACATTTTGACTCTACCACCTACTATTTTTAGTATTATGGGATTTTCTTTTTGGCACTCAAAGCACATCTTTTATAATATTTCTAACATCACTAGCTACTTTTTTCCCACATAATATTAATTTCCTCATGCACAGATAAAATCTTAAAATTTAGAATCTTAATATCAAAAATATATTTGTTGGTGTTTTTTAAATGTACCCATATAAATCCTAGAATAATGTTTAATGTTATTTTTCATATTTCATCCATTCATCTTAAAGTTCAAAACTAATAAACAATGATAGATACATAAACTTTTACTCATAATAACTTTACAATTTTATAATCTAAATGATATATTTTTCTTATAAGAAAATAATCGATCTGAGTATTAGTATATGTATTCTTATAAATGATGAGATGCTCATTTCTTTTCTTAAATGAGGTATTAGTAATTATAAATTATTAACTAAATAAAAATCTAATATAGTTTTACCACCTTCTTTGGTTGCTCCAAACTCATAGTCACAATCAATGCTTTTAAAATATTCTACCTATCTACCATCATATCTATTTAAAACTCCTCCAATAAAAACTTATTATTCAAGAGGTATCTTTTGTATTAGTTTTCTAAATCATTCCAAAATTTTAATTTTGAACATATATCCAAACCTACTTGAGGAGCATAAGAACTTATAATATCAATAGTCTTAACATCGACAACAATTTTTAAAGCCATAATTTTATCTCTAATTTTATTAATTTTTATAATATTTGTCTTAAATTTTTTATCTATAATCACACCTACACCATTTCTATTACGACTCATACATGAATACCATATTTTAATTCCTAAAGTATGATGCTTCTTAGCCTTCTTTTCAGCCTATTTAATTTCCTAAATATATAGAATATTTATCTTTCTATAAATCATAATATCTATTAACTATATTAATTTATCTGTAAAGAAACCTATATTCCAAGTTCTTATCTTAATTCAAGTTTCATTTACTAGCTTATTTGTTGGCTCAAGAAAAATGTCATGAATGCATGAATCCCACTTTGCAGCTGTAGGATTTCATTTCGCTTAAGTCAGATTAAAATTAACCAGATTTTTTCTGAGGGTAGTGTCAAGGTTTAAAGATCTGGGGTCCTTACTTCCTAAGAGCGCAAGCACTCATAGTTAATTACCCCTCTTACTACATAAGAGAGAACTCTCGATTAATGATGAATAAATTTTAAATAATTTTACTCTCAATAGTTGTGGGCTCCAAAAATTCGGCCCCGGCCTCCGCTCGCTTTTCTTATTCAGCGAGGGAGTTTTAACGAACTAAGTTCCGGGGTAAATTTTGGAAGGCAGATGGGTTTGTAGATAAGACACTACCCAGAGATTTCGCCCTCATTTTATGAGGACTTTATGATCTGAGTTCTGGTTTCCTATAGACGCAAGCCCCTATAGTTAATTACCCCTCCCGATCACGAGAGAGAACTTTCGATTAAGGCTAGTCATCAATCAGATACGTATAGAATACGTGCATCTGGCATATAGTAGCAGCATGGGTTTAGGATATTGGTAGGAATTAGATTTGAAAATTGAAGAGTTGGGTTTTTGGATTTTGGATTGAAAGATTTAATATTTAAAATAGGAATTGCACCATCTTTCACTTAAAGCGGATGGTGGGGGAATGGATGATAGACCCGATCAAGATCCCATGGTTCCATCATCCCGGGTCATCGTGGTCCCTGGTCTACTTAGTCAGAGGAGGTAGTCGACCCAACCTGACAGAAGGATCCTTGTCGGCAGCCATGGGTTGCTTCGTCCAAGGGAACCTTGTAGACCGGGGTTGATGTTTGTCTAAGGGGACAAATTTGAATCCACCTTAGCTTACAGAGGGCTTTGTGCCCTATCGATCATATCCTATTGATTCATATCTCAAGGATTTAACGCCACTAAGGAGCGTATTGGCTCTGGCCATAACCGGTATATCGTGGTGCCATTTGGCGGCAAAACCACTCGGTTCAGAGGGCCCCAGGTCATAACCGTTTACCTGCAGTGCCATTTGGCGGCGAAACTGCCGGTTAGAGGACACGTACCACGTCCTTACTGGCAAGAGATTGTTTGAGAATGGATCCTAGTAATATTTTCGACTAGGCATTTAGCTCTTTTGTGAGCTGAGGTAAATTTTGATTTGTCCACCCCGGCAAACTGTTGCGGAGGGTGGATGGATTTTGCTTTAAGTCGGATGGGATGATTCAATTTAAATATTTGAAATTTTGGAGTTGTAGAGTTTTGGTTTTGGGTTTGAGTGGCATTTTGGAGTTTTGGACATTTGAATTTTTGACCCGCTCCGAGTTATGAAAAACATATTTAACATTGGAATTTTTCAAAATACACGGTGAGAAAACAAGCCCATCATCCGGGGTTTCTGGGTCAATTTCTATTTGATTGAACGACTGTCGACCCTATCAACTTTAATCGATAGAGGGGATCGGGTTTCTCGTAGGCTTTGTTGACTTTGTTTATGAAATTTTCTTGATTTAGCCTGAAGGCCAAAAAGAATGTATTTAAACAAATACACCGGTGCTCAACCGTGTATTTTTGTTAGGGTAGTTCAAATCTTGTCGAGCTTCTCATTGATCCGTTAGAAGATCCGGATTCCGAACATTGAATTCACTTTGTCAACACGCGTCGTAGCATCCATAGGCGTCATGTGTGTAACCAATAACACGCTCGCAGGGCCCATGCGGGTTAGTTTTTATATATCCCTGAGTGTATCTATGTGTATACATCTCTAGTGCCGTGCAAGAGTAATTTGAAAATATTTATATAGTTGTGTAGATAATACATTGAATACCACACATTTGATTTCAGAGCTTATACACGCCTTCTGTCCCTAGTACGAGTGTTGCGGATCCGGTGGCTTTGGATTTGATGTTGACTCCCATTCAATCACTGGGGAGGTTATTTCTAGATTTTGGGGTCAATGATCACTGATCTGGAAAAGAACTCTTTTAGGACTTCGGTCTAATGGACTTGTTATTTTCGGTATGTTGTGGCACCCGAACTGTTCTCTTCTTAATTGTAGAACTAAAAAGAGACTTTGGAACACCAGGAAGTTTAATTCTAATTTGTTCAAACATTTTCTCCCTTCTGCCATCGAGCTGTCTTTGTACCCGACGTGCTTGTAGATCTTGATCACCACTATCGTAGGTGATATCAATACTTGTGCCCACAGTGATTCGTTATACAATGCACTGTTGTTATCCACAAATGCTTTGTACTCATTTGCAGGGCCCGTACTTATGTCCACAGTGGTTTGATATGCTTGCGATATGCCCACTATTGTTATCCACAAAATAGTTTGTACTCAATTTGCAGGGATAACGTACTTGGTGTCCACAGTGGTCTATATGCTGTACGATATGCTCACTGTTGTTATCCACAAGTTGTTCATTTGCAGGGGACCGGTTGTATCCACTACGACCTCCTGAAACTGTTCGTAGGAGACCCATTGTGCCAACATCCACCCACCTGTCACCAATCTCAGGTGGGCAATAGTTGAATTTGTTTATAGAAGATGAATCTTTGATTGCTGGTCTCCGATTGTGCCATCAGCACGCAATTGTAGAATGTCGTGATTCAGCATCGAGGTCTTGTAGTTTTGTATGTTTCCTCTACAGAACAGCCTGATGATCCGTTGTGATCTTTGCAGTATGGAATAGTTATTTTCATTCACTTGGAATTCATTCAAGTTTTATAAGTCCCCACTTTGCTGTGCTATAGCCTGAGTTCAAGTGCGAGTTCAACTGTTATTCGGATCCGGATTCCTCAATCCAAATCAGTCTTAGTCTTGGATATTCAGGTTCTTGTTCAAGTCCCGCGTGCCCTTCTATGAAATATCAATGTGATGCTCAGAACAATTTACCTTGTTGTAAAGGCGTCGCATATCTGGAGTTGCGTGCGTTATTTCATGATATCATGTCCTTCAGATCGTGTTGCATTTCAATTCATGATTTCTATCCTCATTTGAATTTGATCTTAGGAAATCATTTGACATTTTGATTCTGTTATTTGTCCACAGAGTCCTCTGTTCATCGTACAGGTCTCTGCTCATTTTGGTTCTATTCTGTTGTTTTTTGTTCAGTCGCAGGGTCTTCTGTTGTATTTCGTATTTCTGCTAGCAAATGATGTCTCCAAAAATAGTTAAGTCTTATGCTTTCAGGATAGACAGCACCCGCATATCCCCCGTTTGGGGAAAATTGGGGCAGGGCCTTCCCACGCCTACTAGAGCGTGATGGTAGGTGTCTCTTGGACACCGCGGCCGTACAAAATTTCATCCCACCACGCTACAAGAGCGTGTATGGGGCCTTCAGCAGTACCCGTACCAGACACAGCAATGACGTACCAGAACAGCAAGTGACTCCCCACCACGCTACAAGAGCGTGTATAGGGCTCTCCCTTCTCGTCGTATGCATCGCACCGGGCTCCCCTTCACCGTGCTACAAGAGCGCGTATAGGTGGTTCTCCGGTCCGCTGCAAACGCGAGAATGGGATTTGGAACATCATACCTTTGCGTAAGCAGTCGTCGGCGATGTCGGTGTCGAGGTCGAGGACCGTCCCCACGCTACAGAGCGGTGTATAGGGCTTACCCGCCTCGTCGTTATGCTTCGCACCGGGATCCCTCCTACCTGCTACAGAGCGCGTATAGGTGGTTCCAGGTCCGCTGCAAACGTCGAGAAAGGGGTTAAGTTAGATCTTTACTTTGGGCCCGGAAGCGATGTCGGCGGATGTCGGCTCGTGGATCGAGGCCGAGAGGATACGGAAGTCGAGGCGGATATAGCTTCTCTTTCTTTTCTTTTTTTTTTTATTTTAATATTATCTATAAATTAATTAATTATTTTTTTTTATTAACTTAATATCATAATTTTTTAATTTATTTATAAAATTTAATTAAATATATTAGTTATAATTAATTCATAATAATTTATATATTTAATTTAGTTAATTTTTAATAAATTGTAATTAATTAAAATTATTAATAATAATTAATCTTATTATAAATTAATTAAAATTAACTCTAATAAAAATTAATTTATAATTACATATAAATAATTATAATATTTAAATTTGAATTAATTAGAATTAATTATAATAATTATTTATTAAATAATTTTTTTTATATTTAATTAATCTTATTTATAATAAAATATAATAATAAATAAAAATTTCTCTCCCTCCCTCATCTCTCGGTTCGGCAGATTCGGGATTGGCGAGCAAGCGAGCAAAGGGAGAAAGTTACCTCTCACAGCCGGCGGAGCTCCGTTTCTTGCCGATCTTAATGTCGTACTTCCGCGAACAGGAAGGGAAAGTTGACGGAGGAGCGATGTCGGACAGCTAGGAAGAGCCGAAGAAACGCACGAAGGTAGAAAGTTATCCTCAGGCAACGGTTCCCGCTTGGCTTCCGATCAAATGCGGTAAACTCGCTCCTTCAGGAAGTGTCGTCGAAGGAGCGAAGTCGGACAACGAAGAGGAGAAAGTTACGATACAGGCCGAGGTATTTCGCTCTTGGTTTCGAACAAAATGTCGTAGCTTCCGATCCTGCAGAGAGAAGAGAAGAGGGAGAGAGCGAGAACAAGAGTGGAACGGAGCGAAGGTCATTTTCTTTTGGTGATTTACGACGCCAATGGGTCGTGTATACGACGTGGGTGAAATGGCTGTCGCGGGATATTCGCGATTTGGGCGGCGACGACGTGCGAAATTCGGCGCTCGAACGTGGCCGGACAGGTATAAGATTATTTTATTTTTTTTTTGTTTTGGATGCAGCAGGTCAACAATAGTAGGGAAAGTGGAGGTAAACCCGATCAAGATCTCATGGTTCCGTCGTCCCGGGTATAGCGTAGTTCCAATCTACTAACACTAACAATCATTGAACGTAGTGTCCAGGGAATCTGATTAGCAGTCATGAGTTGCCTCCTCTCAGGGATCCCGAGTATACTAAAATGGTTAAATATGGGTTTTAATTTTGTTAAGTGTTTTGGGGTTTACATCTATTAGAATACCCATAGATTTATTTAATTTGGGATTTATGACTTTGTTTAGAAGTAACCTAGGAATTTAGTTTGGAGCGGGTCTTATGACTTCTTTAAGAAGTAACCCAGGTATTTAGATTTGGTTTGGGACTTACTTCTGTAGAAAGTAGCACGGGGATTTAATTTGGAATGTGACTTATTGCTCTATTTATGAGTGGCTTAAGGATGGACCTTACAAACTAACTCTACAATAAGGCTGGCCGAGAATTTTAATTATTTGGATAAGACTTATGGCTTCCCTTAGGAAGCAGCCTGAAAAGTGAGTCTTACAACTTAATCTTTTTAGACTAAGATATTCATATGTTAAAATTTGATTGTTTGAGGCTTAGAATCATTGTTATATATTTAACAACTTTCTTAAAACATGGGTCTTACAACTTCACTGAGAAGTTGCCCGTTGGTTATTTGTCGGAGCGTTAGGATTGTTATACTTTGTTTTAAAAGTATCCCTAATACATGGGACTTACGACTTCACTTAGAAGTGGCCCTTTGGTGGGTCTTACAACCTAACCCTATAGGCTAGGATGCCTATAGGTTTAAATTTGGTTTGAATTGGATTTGGATTAGGTCTTAATACTTCCTTAGAAGTTGCCTAATGATGGGTCTTACGACATAGCACTTTAAGCTAAATGGCCCGAGTTATGGGTCTTACAACCTAGTCCTTTTAGACTAGGATGCCCGGGTGAGGGGTCTAGGTTTTTGTCATCACCAAAACACTTCTCTCAGAGAGGATTTACGACTTTCCTAGGAAAGTTGCCGGGTAGTGTGTCTTACAACCTAATTCTTATAAATCAAGCTGCCCAAGAATTTAAATTTGATTGTTTGAAGATTTGTTCTAAATTTGTTTAAGTTGGTTGAGTTTGTGATTTTGATACTTCAGAGTTTTGACACTTTGAGATTTTGACAGTGTTAGTGTATTAGTTATTCTGTGTTCGTACTCTTTTTTCTACTATAGTAGTAGTTCACTACTTTACTTGTTTTCTAGCAATATTGCTCTACTAGTTTTTTTTTTTTTTGTATTTAGCTTTTATTGCTTTCTAATACTCTGTTCTACCTACAATAATTTAGATTTATTAGCATCCATTCAATTTATTTATGATATACTGACTTTTCATTTATTTGTTTGTAGATGTTTGTAGCCAGTGGTTAAAGTACCCAGGGCTTACAGTTGCAGAGGATAGAGCTCACAGGTACCTGTAGGAGCTCACACAGGAGATACTTAGGAGAGCAGTTGTAGAGTTCAGTTTGAGAGTTTTAGAGAGTTTGAGAGTTTTTTAGAGTTGACAATCAATGTTGAATATGTCATTTAGTGGAAACTTTCCTCCCCCCTTCTTTTATTGCATTTGTTTTATAATTGCTCTAATTAACCATTAATTTTAGTATTCTCAAATTTTAACTAACACCTCTTGAATACAAACCATTCTAAAATTTTTTGTAAAATTTGATCTCATATTTTAAAATCCCCGGATCCAGAATTTTCATTTAAAATGTTCACATATTTCTAAAACATTTTGGATTTTCAAATGCTCTCAGATTTAATTTGCTCGTATTTTAAACAGCTCCTGAATTCTACCTAATTAACTAATCAATCAATTTTTTATTAATAATTTTAATCAATTTTTTTATTGATTAATTAAAAACTTAAATTCAATTGCTCTAAAATTGTTCTAAAGGTTCTATAATTTTCTTGAAATTTCGACAACCTCCCGGCGTCACCTCCCCACCGAGGGAGAATTCGGGACGGCATTGCCGTAATTTCTTCCTACCCGAACCTAAGGTCAACTACGTAGGGCCTTCAAATTTAAAGCATCCCACCAGGATCTAAGATCGACTGCATGAAGTCTTCAATTTGGAACCATCCCGACCGGATCTAAGATATGACGGCCCGAGGTATTCAAATTTAAAACCATCTGCCCGGATTAAAAATCAACGGCGCAAGTCTTCGAATTTTAAAACCATCCGCCCAGATCTAAGATCAATGGCGTGGGTCTTCGACATTTGTTTGAAAGTCTTTCCCCTTTTTTTTTAATCTCTTTTTTATTATATATATAATATTATATCATTACATATATTATAATATAATATATAATATTATATTATATATTATTTATAATATAATAGAGGGATTGAAGAGGCGGGAATGGAAGAGAGCTCGGTGACGCACGGGCGAATGGAGAAACAACTCGTGCAAATCTCTGTTCCTCTTACAAATCCAAGTCAAACAGCAAGGATAGGAGCCGAAGAAGCTACACGTGCAATCTATATCTCTTCCAAAGCAACGAAGCCCGAGAAGCGACGTGTGAAATCTCTACTCCTGTGACGCAAAAAGTCGGATAGCCACGAAGGAGTCGGACAGCAACAATGTAGTCGAAGGATCGATGTGTGCAATCTTTGCCCTCCTGCGAAGGAACCGAAGCCGAACAGCAACTAAGGAGTCGAAGAAGCGACCCGTGCGATCTCAGCACCCCCTGCGAAGGAACGAAGTCGGATGGCATCGAAGGAACCGCCGAAGCGACTCGAGCAATCCCTATCCTCCTGCGAAGTAATGTAGCCGAACAGCGACGACGGAAAGAGAGGATCAAAGGCGAACCCTAGACGCTCTTACGAAAACAACGAAGTCGAACAGCAATCTCGAAGGAGTCCGAGCGTGAGTCCTCATTTCTTCGTTTCTTTCTCCTTTTTATCATGAAGTAACGATTATTGTGCGAAGAGATGTGTCGTGTGGGGCAAATTCTTGGGTGAGATGACAAGAGGCTAAAAATAAGTTCGGACATTCAATAAAATTATGCGTTTTTGACTTTGCGCTTTACTTGCGCTTTACTTGCGCTGTAGTTGCGCTTTACCTGCGCTTTACTTGCGCTTGATTTAAAATAATATTTTATTAATATCTGGACCTATCTCCGCGTCCGGTCACCTGACCCAATAATTTGCCGTCGTGTGGGGGCAAATTATTGCATCCGGTCACCTGACAGAGAGATCCGTGATCCGTGAACGGATCTCTCTGTCAGGTGACCGGATGCAATAATTTACCCGTATGAGGAGATCACGCGAAGTGGGGCCGACGAAAAAGGGTTCGTTGTTCCATATCTGTTTTGATTTTATTTTACTCTTCTTTTTTTTTAATCAACATTATTTACTCACATTCATCTGCAATATGGGCACCCTTATTTAACACTATACTCAGACACCGGTCAACATCCCTTACACGCTTACGTTGTATTCAAGTCATCTAGCGCGTCACTTCCAGGGAACGCCCTAGTATTAACACGAGGCATTAAAAGATTCATGTCATGATTATTCAATAATTTCTACGCTAGTTATCAACTACCTAATACAACCCTCTATTTTTCTCATCCAAGACTTTAGACATGACAACGATAGTGTTAAATGGGAATGCGTTCAAGATGGGGTATATTTACACATTCATAGTAAAGTAGTAATTAGGGTGGGCAGCTTGTCCTTGAATAGTTGATAACATAGCTTGGTAACCTGAAAGCATGATTGTGAGTGATTGCAATTATTCTTGTTGAATGGCATTAATTGATTATGAGGCTTTTGAAGGAAACTCATGATTATGTGCAAGTAGTCTTAGTAGAACAATGATTTGCTAAAAAGAGGTGATCTATGATTTGTTAAAAAAAGGCATGTTACAAGTATGGCATCGTTTTGAATGCTAAATTATTAGATGCAATGTCAAATAAAATAAATACTTGGACAGTTCGAGAATTTATTTTGCATTTAAGAATATAAAAAGCATATTTACTAGCTTGTCATTGACCACAATGGTTGAAGAGGGGAATTTGTATTAAGCTCTAGTATGCTCATTTTTTTAATAACTTTAAAAATGATAATCATACATTTTGAGTAGTTGGTTCATGATTGGGTGATTTTATACCAAAGATGCACTGCAGAGACTTGCTAGTGAAGTAATTTAACTTTCCTATTTTATGCTTATCAAGCAATTAGATTAAGCTCCCATAATAAGGTTATATATACAATATTGGGAAGTAACACTAAATTTCCTCTGAAGTCACATAATTTTATTTTCACAATCTCAGGGTTTGATGACATAACTGCCAGCATAAAAATGGACTAACTCAAATCTATTTTTTTTCAAATTAATATCAAAGTTTATCAATCCAATACTGTTCTATAGAGTAAAAGCAACACTAAGGCCTCGTTTGGTTCATCTTATTTTCTCCGTTTTCAAGTTCAATAAGCCAAAATAGGTTATTTTAAACTGTTTGAAAGCAAGGCTTGCCTATAGTTTCTTTTCATAAAACTTCATTTTTTACCCGTTATGAAAGTTATTTTGCATCTCATTATTCCATCACAAACCTTAATTCCGAAAGCAAATAGTCGAAATTACCCAGCACGTGTGCACATCGACCAAACACAATTGCGAGCTTCGTCTTTTCCAACAGCTCGTCCAGATAAATAACCTTAACAATTTTGCAACTCCCTCCATTTGGCTTCGATTTGCTTCCCAGCCGCCAGCCTTCTTCACTTGGAAGACTCCCAATTCTTCTCTGTTTTGCTCGCCAAGGATGAATCTTAGTCGACTCCTACACAACCACACCTAGTGTCGATCGGTTTAGCCGACTATTTCCCGACCCAAGCCAATCTTAGCCGACTACATATTTCTTAATGTCTTTAAGAATTTTCAATAATAAATAACATATAACTAATTTTAATATAAGGATATATTTATACTTTTATGGCTAAAATGCTAAAGCAGATAACATAACCAAACAATTTATATATGTTTCTAGGTTTTCTTAAGCATGTCAAAAGCAATCTAACCAAACAACCACCAATTTATTTGAACAATATTTTTTAAAATTCCTTTTTCTCAACATCTGTTCTAAAACTCCATTTAACATCAACAACAACCCAACCAAACAAGACCTAAATCACAATGCATAGAAAAATTGGATCTTGCATAAAGAGTTCAATACTATTTTCTTTAAAAAAAGATCAGAATGATCATACCGTTATTAATATATCTTTAGGAAGCTCAAGGAAGGATTCATCATAGCTTCCAAGTATTGGATTTGGTGCCTCAACAAGATTAATGACCTATAAATCAAAGGTTAAAAATTTTTAGTAAATTTCAAAATAAGATAAAATTTTTTTGCAAATATATAATAGTTACCTCTTCCACCAAGTTATCCTGTATAGCAAGTTTACCTCCAACACTAGAAGCCAATAAGTTAGAATCATGTAAAATGCTGTCCCTACGCTCCTATGGTTGAGAAGGTATTATTAGCGGCGTGCAGGATAAAGATACTACAAGACGATCTTCTCAGATATAAGACAGTAATAACTCCTAGTGATTTCTGAATGATGAACTAACTACACAATACCTAGAATATCAACATTCATGAGATGTTCAGCACTGTTCAAAATGTGTGTTATATAGAAAGAAAGCATACAGTGATTATATGACCATTGAATGATGCGATAAACAATAAGAAATAAACGTTCGATTTATCAAACAAGTAGCAAGTTATTATGAACTAGTAAGTAATAACTACCAAAAGAAAAAGAGTAAAATATTATACAAACCGACCTTCATACTAATCAAGATTCCAGCTTTCTTTATTGTAGGAAAGTAGGATTCTGCCGTTTCCACCTGAAAAACACATATCTATCTCGATGCATTGTTTTTAATCAATCAGAATAAACAAAGAAGGGTGGTTGAAAAAGATTTATAAATTATGACGACAGATAATAAAGCCATACCTGAGAATATGTTGTAACCTGATATGTCGTTATGAGAAGTATATATTGATTTTGACATTTTATAGTGAAAATTATTCAAACTAATTTATGGAAGCATTCATCTATAAATGGGCCTGGTTACAAGGCCAACCTAATCTTAGATCAATTGTCTTGGCCGCCTAGAAAGGGAAAGATAGATGAGTCTAACGTTCATGAGAAGATTCTAATTTAAGAGAGAACTATGCATACTTTGAGGTAGGATTATTTTGTTGAAGATTTGTTCTCTTCCAATGACTTATCCTTTAAATGATCTCTAATTTACAGCCATATACTTAGTGAATGTTTTGTGCGTTAAAGATAGAATTGAATATCTAAAATTTCACATATATTTCTTAGATTTTGATGATTAAATTGATTTGGGATTTCTTATGACAAGTATGACATTTGGCAGTGACTACCGTTGAAAGTAATTATCATAGCTACAATTTTTATAGGATTATGTTTTATATGGATCTAGGATCTTAATTCTTAAAACTCATTCAGCACCTGATGATTACTCTTTGCACAAGACCCTACAAGCATAGCATGCCCATACTTGTTGCATGCATAATAAAGATAATACTAAAATATTAACCGTATGCTATGCATGGTACACCTGTTTGTACATAGGAAGTGTTGGTTTATTTATGGTCAGTCTCCAAAAGAGGCATTAAGTCATGGGATCTTCTTTTATTTGGTGGATAGAAGTCCCTCTCCACTAGTGAGTGGAAACGGCTTGAGGGATGAAATCCTACAAGTTGGGAGTTCATAAACTCGTAGTGAAATTAAATCTCCCATTGTAAATTTCTTAATGGCAAGTTGACTTCATTCATGTGATGGTTATTGAGTTATAGGGATGTTTAACCCTAAACTATTACTCAATTTGTTTAGGCTGGTAAAAGAAGAAGGTGCTTCTCTATGTAAATAACAAGCCATCATCCATGCACAGTTGCATATAGCGTTTTGGTCCAACTGTGGTGGGTGGAAGTACAAGTGATGAACTGAAAATGTAGATGAGACTCACGTTAGCTCATTAAGGGAGACTAGATTGAATGTGTGGTCATTAACCTGTTACAGCTTCATAGTTACCTAGGTTTACAAGCATGTCGTTGACTGATTGATTTATTTCTCAGACAAAAATAACACAACCAATTGATTGATGATTTATTTAATGGTAACTGTTTTAATCATTGAAAATTATCATCAATGGTATTCAAGCCTGACTGTTACTCCCTATGTAGATAACAAGCAATCCGACATGATGGTGCAATTCCCTATAGCATTTTGGTGGAATGCATTTTCACAATGGTAGGAGGAAGCGCTACTCCAGTGAGGATGTGTGAAGAGGGAAGATATTTAATGTGAGTTCATTAACTTACTATGGTATCATGGTTACTTGAGCTTGCTAGCATGTCATTGTTTGATTGATCTCCTAACTTGGTAATTGATTATGTCACATTACTCATGTGAATAAGATACCAAGTGATGTAGAATTAAAATTAGGCATCTTAGATTTTATGGGAGGGATGATTCATTTAATAGGTGCATGTAATTATCATTGAAAATTGTCATAGATGATATTCAGGCATGTGAATAGGAAACAATTTTTTTTTTTTTCATGTGTGTTGGCAAAGAAGATAGACTATAAGAAGTGCATTTATAAGACTATCATTTGCATCAGTTATTGGAGGCAAGATAATTCCTATTGAGTTATTCCTTGTTCATTCCTTTTGATTATTCTCCAAATTATGATTTTAAAAATATTGAGTTGGACTGAGATAAAATGATTACAGCATAGTTTCACAGCAAAAGTTAGTAGGTATATTTAAAATTTAGTTTTTCTGTTGTAAGCTTTTTAATTGTCATATTCTTATGTTTTGTATAGACTTCACTGGGAAAGTAACAGAATGTTTCGGATTTAGAAGAAGAAAGTCGCTTTAAGATATATGAAAGGAGTATAGTTATATGACTTTTTTTACTGGGTATATATATATATATATTTATCTCTTTTTTTTTCCTCACATCTCTATCATGGTGTTGCCGAATCACATAAGAAGCATGATGAAGCATTTCAGGAACTTAAAATGCATTTTTTCAAAGTAACTGAGCAAGATCGCTTGGAACATCATTTATATAATGCCATAATTAATATTTTGGCACGGGAAGGCATAAATGCTTTCAAAATTATAGAAGCTAACCAATAGAAAACGATTTAAGTAAAATAGCATGAATAATTTCTCAGATTCGAAGAAAGAATTGGCAGTTAAGTGATCTTAATAACATAATATGGAACAAAAAAAAGTGCTCATGAATTCATCCAGGAATAATGATATAATTATACGTGCAAAACAGGAGTTAAACTATAAATGGGTAACAACATTGCAAAGGATGATTTCTAACTGAAACAGAATGAGAGAAAGGTGACTAGTTAAAATTTATAGATGGTCGCCCTGAAAAGTATAGCAATATGGTAGGCACATGATGACTGTAACCATGTCATTGATAATTTACACAATCTTTTCACCATATGAGCTAACAGTCAATGTACAGACATCAAATTATCCTTGACATTCGTGACCTAAACAAATGTTACAACTTAATCGTGAGAGTTCAATAGAATGATTTGGTAGGTTCAATAAAAAATTTTGTCGCATCATATGAATAAAATGTCTGTGTCTACAGCCACGAACAGGTCATTTTTCTTCAGAATACAAACAAAAGATGAAGGTAACTTCGATAATATCAAGCTACATGAATATTCTGAATTTTTAGTTCTGTGCATAAGGATGGAAAAGAAAAAAGAAAGATGAAACACAGCTATGACTTACTATAATGAAAAGATAGATAATTCTCATACAGCAAAAGAATCATTAATTCAACCAGCCAATCATTAAAGAACAAAATATTATAAATGCAAGTAAACAAATTGTTATAGAGGGATTAAAAGAAAAATTCCAATTTAAACTTTAGTGTTTCGTCAGAAGTCTAATGATACAAATGCTAAAGTAGTATTCTTAAGTTTTGGATTCTTTACTTGTAATTCTGATATTAATTAACAAACGATAAAATAAATTATGTAAATAATTGGAAAATGTACCTCTAGAATAACTGAATGTGAGTTACGCAAGCCACGGGATTGCTTCCCACTGAAGCATAATAACCAAAACACAAGAATAACTACATCAATCAAAAAATGGAATACATTGCAATCAAAGTACTCGTCATTCCATAATCAAAAGAAAGACCTGAAATGGATTAATTGTTCATTGTAGAAAGCAAGCAAGATTCCACGTGGTTTCTATTATATGCTTCAAATATACAAAATAATTTATTTACCTGTAATAACTATTAGATTTCTAAAGCAACTGCAATCAATGTCATCTAATCCCACACAATTTTTAAAGCCAGACTTAAAATTGAATTACAATCATAACCTTTTCATATTAGTTGAGTCAGCCATATATCTCCCCATCACCAGTAGATGCCTATTTCTAACAAATTAGTAGCAATAAAAATCAAACGTGGTGCTAGAAAGACCTTTCTTGCACACCATGAGTAATAATATTTTATATTATTATAGTAGAAAAAATACTTATATTTTTAAACATAATAACAAAACCATTAAACTTCTACTGGTCAAAATTATCACAAAAACACCCATCATCACACATCATAAAACAAACTTTGATTTACAACCCAAACTCACTCCAAAAAAATGTTGTTAAGCTTCAATTAACTGTAATAGGAAAATCTATTGCTAGAAATAATATTATCAATTTTCATTATAATCATAGCACTACTACTCTGGCAACTTGAAAAGTGTAGGGTTTGAAACTTTGCAAAAGAAATTTTTTATCAAAGTCCTTTTTAGTTATTTCATATAAAGGAAAAAAACTCTGGATTTTGATGAGACTCATATACCTATTTCGATCTTCCCACTCATTTCTAAGTTTAGTGATATTGCCTTAAAAAACATCTTGATGAATTTTCCCTTATTAGAATCATTCAACATGCTACTGATTTACTTTATGTTATCATCTTCCCAACCATCTTTATTATAAAATGAATCCCATTGAACATATTGAAATCAATAGACATATTGTGGATTAACCTAAGAAAAGTTTTGTACAAGAAATTCTTAATCCATACACTATCCCTACCTTACTAACTCTTATGACAAAAAGAACAAGACAAATGTGTGTTGACAGTAAGGCTATAAATAAAATTACTAAACAATATAGATTTTCTATTCCTCAATTATACGAAAAGTTAGATTTGATCTCATGACAAATTTTGCATCTAAGATCGAGCTGAAAAGTAGTTATCAGTAGATCCAATTGGTATATAAATAAAAAAATAACTTTTGACATCCTACAAGCTTTATAAATGGCTAGTCATATCATTTGGATACTCCAATGCCCCTAGCATATTCATTAGGAAATGATTATTGCCCTTAAACGCTTTATAAAAAAAAATTAGCTATATACTTTGATGACATTTTGATTTTCACATGTCTAATAAACTACCTCCTCATAGAACAATTCAACATGCTATAGACTTCCAAGTTAACAACTTCCCAACCTTCCACATTATAGAATAAATCCTAGTAAACACACTAAAAGAGAAAAGTTGAGGAATTATTTAAGAATGTTTTGTACAGGAAAGTCTTAAACCTTGTGCTATCCCAACCGTAATAACTCCCAAGAAAAATAGAATATGACAAATGTGTGCTGATAGTCGAGTTATAAAAAAGTTATTGTTAAATATAGATTTCCTATTTATCAATTAGACAACATGTTAGATTTGATCATATGGGCAAATTATTTTCTAAAGTTAAATATGAAAAGTTTGTCATCACCAAATTCAAATTTGATCAAAGGATGAATGAAATTTAAAAAAAAAAAAACTCGACGGGCTTTATAAATGGTTGCCCGTACCCTTCTAACTCGCTAATGCCTTCAGCACATTCATTAGGTCAATGAATAAAATCCTTGAGCCTGTTATAGACAATTTTGGAAGTCTACTCTGATTACATCTTGATTTTTAGCTCAAGTGAACAACCCCTTGTAAAATCTTGGGCATGTTTTGAGACTCTTAAGGAACGAAAATTTATACATCAATTTGACAAAGAAATCTTTATTTATAAACTTTTGTAATTTTTTCATATTTGACCTTTCCACTATTAGAATGAAACCTAATCATGTCAATATTAAAGCGTTCATGCTAGCCAACACCAAAGAGTTTCACTAACATTAGAAGTTTCTATGGCTTAGCCACTTTATATAGGTGATTCATCAAAAAGACAGAAAACATTAGTGCAATTGCAACTCCAATAATTACCCTATTAAAATTTGATAAATTATGTTGAACTCTAGGCACAGAAAAAGCCTTATTAGATCAAATTACGGTTTTGATATCTTCTACCCCAATCCAAATTATGATTTCTCTAAAGTCTTTGAGGTAACTTGTCATGCATCTTGAAATAGAATTAAAGGAATATTATGTCAAAAACAATATAACATTTTTAGTGAAATAATAAATGAAGCAAAGCATTAATATTCCTCATATGATGAGGAATTTTATACTGTCATCCAATTTTTGAGATACTAGCTAGGGAATTAATTATCAATTTAGATCATCATATCCTTTAAGCTTATCAATACAAAATGAAAATTAAGTCATAGATATGCTACATTGGTTGAGTTTCTCTACGATAACCCTAATGTCATCAAACATAAATTTGGTGTTAAAAAAAAAAACCTACTAAAGCCTTATCAAAAGAAAGATTAATAATTTCATCTTTAGAACTAAAATTTCAAGATTTGAACGAATTTAAAATGAGTACCTATTGTGCCCTAACTTTCAACATAACTATATCAAACACTTGGGGAAACTTTAAACTTGCAAAGGACATTCTCGATAACTAGTGAACATCTATATTGAGAAAAATAACATTTTACACGTAAATTCTCTCTTAGGGTGATGCAGACATCTAACGGTGGATGTTAATCAAAGGAATAGACGAAGATCGACGGCCAAAATTCCTCCATTTTTATCTTAGTTTATTAATTGTATTTTTGATTTAATTATGCTTTTTTTTTACCCTTACTTAAGGGTCTTGTCTTATGTAAGCACAAGGGAAAAAGTTGTCTTTTAGTTTTTTTAAGGCCTATATATAGGCTCTTGCTCTTGTATTGGTATGATGGAGTTTTAATAAAAAAATTGTTTTGCACTCTTGTTCTTTGGAGAGGATTTTAGTGAGATCCCCATGGGAGAGAATCATGGTAGCCACCAGCTGCATGATGGGTCCGGGCTCATGGCTTGAACTCCCTTGGTGAAGGACAACGTATCACCCGTCAGCCGCAGGAAGCGTCCAGGCGCACGATTTTATCTTTCTTTCCCTGAAATCCTTTTGTCCTTCTCCCTTAACCGCCGGCCATACCCCCTCCATAGCCGCAGACCAAGCTTCCCTCTTCCCCTCCTCCACCCATCGTCCACTCCACCACTACCTCCTAGCTGGTAACCCCATCCCCTCCATTAAGCGTCGGTCCCCTTCCCCACAACCCTCCCCTTCCCCCCCACACCTCCTCCTTCCCTTGGCTCTACCCATTCAAATCTTGCATTCAAAACCTTCCAATTCGAGCCCTTCTTATTTCGTGAAAAATTAATTTAATATTCAAATAAATTTGAATTTTAAATTTTTTTCCTAAAATGAGAATCTATATTTTATGAAAGTTCCTAAATTCATGCCAATTTGAATCTTGAATAGAGTTGGAATTAAAGCAATCATTTCTAATTTAAAATTCTAATTCAAGCAAGCATTAATTTCCCTCTCTTAAACCCCTCCCCTCCTTGAAGCCGCCGGTCCCTCCTCATCCACAAGTTTGAATTTCAAATTCAATTACTTTCCTAAATTAGTCAATTGTTAATTTGGAAAGCTTCTTAAATAGAATTCAAATAGATTTGAATTTTATTAACCTTTTTGGATTAATAAATCCATTTTAGGAAGCTCCTCCAATCCCTCCAAATCTAAAATTAATTACATATTTAATTCTCAATCCCAATTAATGCTTGATTCACATTCATTGAACCTAGACACCTGTGGGCTCCGAAAATTCAGCCCCGCGCTTTCCTTTTTCTTCGTCCAGGGGAGTTACGGAATAAGTTCCGGAGTAAATTTTAGAAGGAAAATGGGTTTGTAGATAAGACACTACCCAGAGATTTAGCCCTCATTTTGTGAGGACTTTATGATCTGAGTTCTCGTTTCCTATAAGCGCAAGCCCCTATAGTTAATTACCCCTCCCAATCACGAGAGAAAACTTTCGATTAAGGCTAGTCGTCAATCAGATACGTATAAAATACGTGTTATCTGGCATATACTAGCAGCAATGGACATTTGAAATGATTGGAGAATTTGATATTTAAAATAGAAATTTCACCATCTTTCACTTAAAGCGGATGGTGGGGGAATGGATGATGGACCCAATCAAGATCCCATGGTTCCGTCGTCCCCGGCCATCGTGGTCCCTGGTCTACTTAGTCAGAGGAGGTAGTCGACCCAACCTGACAGAAAGATACTTGTCGGTAGCCATGGGTTGCTTCGTCCAAGGGGACCTTGTAGACTGGGGGTGAATGTTTGTCTAAGGGGACAAATTTGAATCCATCTTAGCTGACAGAGGGCTTCGTGTCATATCGATCATATCCTATTGATTCATATGATGCCAATAAGGAACGTATTGGCTCTGGCCATAACCGTTATTTCGTGGTGCCATTTGGCGGCAAAACCACTCGGTTCAGAGGGCCTTGGGTCATAACCGTTTATCCTGCGGTGCCATTTGGCGTCAAACCGCCAGTTAGAGGACACATACCACGTCCTTAATGGCAGGAGATTATTTTGAGAATGGATCATAGTGATATTATCGACTAGGCATTTTGCTCTTTGTGAGCTGAAGTTATATTTGAATTTATCCACCTCAGCAAACTGTTGCGGAGGGTGGATGGATTTTGCTTTAAGCGTTGATGGATAGATTTCAGTTTTTAAATATCTGAATTTTGGGATTGATTTTGGATATTTCTGGGATTTTGGGTGGAACTTTTTGGAGGTATTTGAAAATATTTGTGAATCCCTCCGGTTGAGATCTTCAATCAACGCGGCCATCATCGGGGTGTTTGGGGTCATTTCCACTTTAGTTGATTGAACCCTATCATCTCGACCAGGTTGTTGATCGAGGATCGGGTTCCTCGTAGGCTTTATGCCTTTGCTTGTGAATTTTCTTTGCTGAAAGCCTTGAAGGCCGAATAATGAATGTACAAAATAAATATTATGGTCAAATTCATGACCGCATATTTATTCGATATTTTGAACCCTGTCTACTCCTATTTATCTACTAAGGAGGATCGGGTTTCATAGGCTTTATGCCTTTTGCTTAGTGAATTCTTTTGACTGTAGGCCTTGAAGGCCTAATATGAATATATTGAAACAAATACACTGGTCGTTACAACTGTGTATTCGTTTAAAGGTTCGAACCCTGTCGACTTCTATTGGTCCGTATAGAAGGATCCGGTTCGAACTAGAATTCACTTATCGACCCGCGCAGCATCCCTAGGCGTCACGTGTGCACTAATAACACGCTCGCCGGGGCCCATGCGAGTGATTTTTATATACCCTTTTGGTGTACCTATGTGTATAAAATTTATAGTGTACGTGCAGGAGTATTTATTTCAGATCTTGTTGACGCCTTCTGTCTGCTTATACAAGGGTTGCAGATCCGGTGGCGTGGCGTTTTGATGTTGACTCCCCTTTCTCAATCACCGGGGAAGTTATTTTCTGGACTTTAGAGTCAATGACTGCTGATTTGGGGAGAACTCCTTTTAGGATCTTCAGTGTAGTAAACTTATTATTTCTGGTGTTTATGGGTACCAGAGCTATTCTCTTCTTAATTATAGAACTAAAAAGAGAGACTTTGGAACACCAGGAAGTTTGGTTCTAAATTGTTCAAATTTCCTTTTCGATCCTGTCAGGGAGTGTACTTTTTGTACATCGAGTTGCCCTTATACTCAACATACTTGTAGATCTTGATCACCACTGTTGTAGGTGATATCTGTACTTGTACCCACAGTGGTTCATTGTACCTACGACATACCCACTGTTTTTATCCACAAGTGATTTGTACTCATTTGTAGGGACCCATTATATCCACTACGAGCTCTTAGGAGTATTCGTAGGGATTGTCGTAGGATATACTTGTACTTGTGCCCAGAGTGGTTTGTTATGCTTACGAAGTACTCGCTGTTGCTATCCACAAGTTGCTTGTGCTTGATGACGGAAGACTATTGTATCCACTACGACCTTCTATATGTATTTGTAGAAGAGCAGTTGTCCCTACACCATATCCACCTTTCACCAATCTCAGGTGGTCTGATGATTGTACTTATTTATAGGGGACGGGTCTTTGACTATCTAGTAGAAGTGTTGCCTTCTCAATCAACAGGCATTTGTAGGGATTGTTGTAGGAGTCCATGCATCAAGGTCTTATAGTTTAAGTTTCCCGTGTGTGGTCCAAATTTTGATCTTTGCATGTGTTTGGATCTTCAGTTTCATTCAGACTTGAATTCATCAAGTTCATAAGTCCCCACTTTATGTCATATAGCCCGAGTTCAAATATGAGCTTAGAGTACATTTCCAAGTTGATTGTTCATAGTCTTTTTGAAGTCCTTGCAAGTTCATTTTCATGTTTTGATTGATTTGAATTTGGCTTCAATTTGATTTTATTTCGTTTGATTTTGATCCTTAGAAATCATTTAGAATTTTGTTCTGATTTAGGTCCCCAAGTCCTCTGTTCTTCATACGAGTCCTCTGCTCATTTACCTCAAGTTCTGCACATTTATGTTCAAGTACAGGTCTTCTATATTGTTGCCCAAGAAGGTCTTCTTATTGTTCAAGTCTTTGTACATTTCAGTGAAAATTTCGGCAACACTTCGGCATATCCCCCGTTTGGGGGAAAATAGGGGAGCTGGGCCTTCCCACCACGCTACTCGAGCGTGTATGGTAGGTGTCCTCATACACCGCGGCCGTACAAATTTTCATCCCACCACGCTACAAGAGCGTGTATGGGGCCTTCAGCAGTACCCGTACAGCAGAACACCAGCTGCTCTCCCCACCACGCTCAAGAGAGTGATAGGGCTTCCCCACCTCCTCGTATGCTTCGCACCAGGCTTCCTCCTACCGTGCTACAAGAGCGCGTATAGGTGGTTCACCGGTCCGCTGCAAACATCGAGAATGGGACTTGGAACATCATACCTCTCGTCGGCGGTGTCGGTGTCGAGGTCGAGGACCGTCCCCACCACGATACAAGAGCGTGTATAGGGCTTACCCGCCTCGTCGTATGCTTCACACCAGGCTCCCTCCTACCGTGCTACAAGAGCGCGTATAGGTGGTTCCCCGGTCCGCTGCAAACGTCGAGGACGGGGCTTAAGTTAGAAATTTATACCTTGAAGTCCGGAGGTGGCTCGTGGACCGAGGCAAAGGAGGCTCGTGGGAGGAGACGAGGCAAAAGGGCCCTCTTTTAATAAATTATAATTAATATTAATTAATTATAATTAATCAACAAATTATTTTTAATTAATTATATATAACTAATTATAATTATTAGTATAATTAATTAAATTTTATTAAAATTTATTAAAGATTATTAATTATTATTAATCTATAATTAATTATAACTAATTAAAATTAATTAATCTTAATAAATTATAATTAATTAATAATAATAATTAATTTATAAATTATAATTAATTAAAATTAATTTTAATTATAATTAATTAGATTAATTATAATATTTTTAATTAAAATTAAATATAATTAATTATAATAATCAATTAAAAATAATAATTAATTAATTAATTGGAATTAATTAAAATAATTCTAATTAAATATTTATAATATTTTTTTAAAATCCCTCAATTCGACGGGTTTATGGAATTTGGCCGAGAAGCACACGAAAGGGATTAAGTTACCTTCACCACCAGCGAGCTCCCGTCAATCCTCCGATCAAAATGGTGTAACTTCCGGTCCAACTGGATGGGAATGCTGTCCAATGAGCAAAATCGGATAGCCCTGAAGGAGCCGAAGAAACGAGGCAAAGGGAGAAAGTTTCCTTCACACCGAGCGGCTCCCGTTCTTTCTTCCGATCAAAGTGCCGAACTTCCGATTCGATGGGAAGGGACGGCGTCGGAGGTGGATCGCCGGAGGAGTGGGGTCGGTCCGCACGGAGGAGGCAAGGAAGTGTGCTAGAAGGGAGAAAGTTAACTTCACAGTGAGCTCCCGTTTGCTGCTTCCGCTCAAAGTGTCGTAACGTCCGATTTGACAGAGAGTCGAAGGAGCGAAGCCGAGCGACCACGAGGAGCTGGAGCAAGCTCCGTTGCTGGTTCCGATCAAACTGTCGTAACTTTCGATCTCACAGGACGAAGAGAGCGAGAGCAGGAGAGTAGAGATCAGAGCGGGAGAGCGATCGAGAGTGAGAGAGCCCCATTGCTTCGTGTTTTTAACGACTTTTATGAGTCGTGCGGGTGATCGTGGGAAGAAAAGACACGGACATGTCGGCGATGTGCTGAATTCGGCACACGACAGGTACTTTTATTTTCATTTTTTTTTTACGGGTCAACAACACCTCATCCTTCCCTCTCACTTGGTTGGCCCCTCTCTCCCCTCTATCCTAATGATTTCCTTCCTAATTAAAGGCCCCAATTAAGGAGATAATTAATTCCTTTCTTCCCTCCCTTCTTTCTGGTTTGAATTTCAAATTCAAATCCATTAATTAAAGAAAATATGAGATCTTTAATTTTTTTATTACCCCCCCCCCTCCGTTCTACATCAGTTTGTTATCAGAGCATGATTACTCGGGATTCGAACTCGACGGAGTCGAGCTCTTTTCCATCCCAGGAGAATGATGCGGACATCTGATGGTGGATGTTAATCAAAGGAATATACGAAGATCGACGGCTAAGATCACTCCATTTTTATCTTAGTTTATTAATTGTATTTTTTATTTAATTATTCATTTTTCATTTTTACCCTTCCTTAAGAGTCTTATCTTATGTAAACCCAATGGGCAAATTTGTATATTAGTTTCTTTTAAGGCTTATATATAGAGGCTCTTGCTCTTGTATTAATATGATGGAGTTTTAATAAAAAAGTTGTTCTGCACTCTTGTTCTTTGGATAGGACTTTAGTGATATCCCCATGGGAGGGAATCATAGTTTCCACCAGCTGCAGGATGGCGCCGGGCTCGTGGCTTGAAGTCCCTTGGTAAAGGGCAGCGCATTACCCGTCAGCTGTAAGAAGCATCCGGGCTCACGGTTTTATCTTTATTCGTTGGCTAAATCTTCCCCTAGACGCAGGCTTCCTACCACCCATCTTTTTCCCCACCACCCTAGTCCATGGCCTAACCTCCACCGCTAGCCTCCTCCTCGTCGGATCCCAAAGCTCCAGCCAGTTTTCCCCTAACCGCCGACCTATCCAACCTTTCCCCATAGGATCCTCAATTCCCTCTTTCAATTATGACCTTCCTACTTTAGCCTCCCCAATTTTAGCATCAAAATTGAATTTGAATTTGTTTCCTAAATTAGGTTCTCCAGTATATGAAAGTTATTTAAATTAAATCCAATTAAATGTCTAACTGGATTTGATTTAAATTATTTCTTCCTAAATTAAGATACTAAATAAGGCAATCTCTAAATCCCTTTCCCTAAGCCCTAGTCCACTCCACCATGCCGCCGGCCTCTCTCCTCCACAACCCATTGATTTCCAAATTCAAATTGCTTCATAATTATTTTCTTAATCTAGCAAATGATTAATTTGGAAAGTCTTTTATTTTGAATTCAAATAAATTCAAAATCTTTCCGGATTAGTTAATCTATTTTAGAACCCCCCCCCCAATCTCTCCAATTCTGAATTTTAAATTCATATTTATTTTTTTCCAATCACATTCGATGTATGTATCCAAGGGTCCACATACATCGAATCTGGACACCCCCTCATTTGTCGGCCTTCTCTCTCCTATATCCTAATTATTTCCTCCCTAATTAAAGGCCCTAATTAAGGAGATAATTAATTCTCCTCTTCCCTCCCTTCTTTTCTTGTTTAAATTTCAAATTGAAATCTATTAATTAAGGGAAATCTGAGATCGAATTTTAGATCTTTAATTTATTTTATCACCCTGCACACCCCCCCCCCCCCCCCCCCCCCCGGTTCTACATAATAGGGGGTTTCTAATTTCTGTACTTAATTCTAAAGGAAAGATCAAACAATATGTTTAATAACAAGTTTGAATTTTATTTGTCCTTCACTTAAATAAATTGTTTAAAAGATGGCATCCAAATGTCTTATCTGTAAATGAGCCAATGCCGTCAAAACAGAAATAAAAACAACCCTAGGCTTACTGAATAAATCAAGTTTCTTAACAATACCTTCATCACTATGATTAAAAGTTCAAAAAAGTCAAAATACTTAAATGTAGCAAAAGCAGCCAATCGAAAATTCATAGATTTGAAACACGATTTAAAAATTTTAAACTATTGAGATAGTTGTTTACAGCAAAAAGTTTTCGTTCAATAGTTAACAACTGATATCTAAGAAAGATGTTCAACTACGGATCAGTGAATCGCCCTGCCAGTTATGTACATTCAATTGAAAATATCAAGTTAAAAAGCATCCAAGTCCCTTAGATTTGAGCCTAAAAATGATTTGGTCCTCAACTTCATTCTTTTGCTATTCTAAATTTTTCACGAGACAAGATGGTAATATAAACCTAAACATGGTTGAACATACGCAATAGTATAATAACAAGAACTGAAAATAACAGGACAAACTAGTGATTATTAGAACTAATACCAACTTGCTCAAAACAGCTTTTAAATCCCCGGCAATAGCGCCAAAGAATTTTTGATGAGACCACAAAGTATTATAAAAGAATATAGAAATTACGGCTTTATACGTAAATATACATGCTGCAACAAAATAATAAAAGGATGAGTTGAGTTGTGTTCTCATGAGGATTAATTTAAATCTAATTTGAAAAGCTGATTACATAATTGCAAACCATTACAAGTTATTTTTCCAGATAAAAGTGAACTAACAAAAGTAAATCTACCCTAAAATTTATTAGAGTTTTTCTTTTTTATAATTATATAAAATTTCTAAACTAATAATGATCTTAATTTTATGCAAATCAAAAATATAGATTACGACAAGTTAATGTTGATCAAAGAAATAGTAATCTTTTATCTTTGTAGACTTCATCCAAATTGTAACTATTGTTGCATTTTTGAATATCTCATTAAGATTCAAAATATTAAATAAGCTTATGTCTAGGTATAATTAACTCTTATTAAAATTTATGTTGTTGATTCTACTACACCTCCATTGAGATCATAGGTCACACTTGATTTTAAAAACTGAGAGGCCAACTACACGGTTAAATTAAACATAAGGAAATATGAAACATAACATTGTTTCTAAAGAGATAATCTATTCCTTGAACATGCATAGAAATCAATACACCACTAGTTAAGAAAAGTACATTTTAACTATTGAACATGCTTTAAACAACAATTACAAACTATTTTTCTACCCATAAAAATAGGAAAAAATAGTAAAAGAGAAGAGGGATAAAACCAATATCATCCAAGGAGGCTACTATAAATTGGATCTGATCATATCTGGTCCCACTATCTAAACCCTAAATATTAGCCTTCCTTCTCACACACTGACAACTCACAAGAAAATACACTCATTGTCCACACTCTCCCATAACATACCTCCCCCCTTTACATGAGAAACAAGTCACCTATTTATACATTTTAAAACTAATTGTCCAAGCATCGCAGCACTAACTTGTGTGGCGTTGTGGCACTTCAAGTGTTATGGTGTTGCTTGGATTTTGGTTGCGGCGTTGAACTGAATCGACGTGTCAATTCATGTATCATCACATCGGCTCGCTTTAATCGTCATTAACTATCAATGCCATGGCGCTCAACCATTAAAAAAGCGGACGAGGCATCTGCATTGAGTCGCGCCAAGTCGAGGCGGAAGTCATGCATATCGGGGCTTACGCCTCGAACCATCTAGCGAAGCTTACGATTTTTTCGCACGAGGCGTACGCATCAGAGTGTAACGCCTCGAGGCAGTACGAGGCACCGCCTCGAAATTTTTTCTTCGATATATATGTAAATATGACGCAGCCAATTTGTGTTCACGTATTCGCGTATAGGATTAGGGCTTCCTGTGAGAATTGAAAGGCGAACTGGAGGCGAAGCCATGAGGGAAAGAGACGAAGCCGTGAGGAAAGGAGACGAAGCCGTGAGTGCAGGAGACAAAGTCGGAAGGAGACGACGTAGGAAATGAAGCCGAAAGCAATAACGATTTCGAAAGCAGGAAACGAAGCAAAAGTTGTGAGTGCAGGAAACATTCAGACCTCGGTTAGGTCGAAAGAGCAGGTAAGCGGTGTTATGGGTCTTGACTTTGACGTGCAGTAACGAAAGCTTGAATAACTCCTGATTCGGATTTCTTTCATTCGTCCGCTCAGTACATGCTCGGTACCGAGCAGGTATATGCTCGGTATCGAGACCTGCTTGGTACCGAGCAGGTACATGCTCGGTACCGCTAGGTAAATTGGTACCGAGCCAGTACCGCTCGGTATCGAGCAAGTATATGCTCGGTACCGAGCGGTACATGTTCGGTACCTTTAATTACATGCTCGGTACTGCTCGGTATCTTTCCATACAACTTACGAACTTTAAAAACAATCAGAATTTCAAAATTACTCATACAATAAAATTTTGTTCCGGGGGAAACCCCCGCAAGGGTGCTGCCCCTTGACCCCCGACCGTTAGGTACATGCTCGGTCAAACCCCGCCAGAGGGCAGCGCCCCCTTGGACCCCGGCAGACCGGTATATTGTTGTATTCATGTTGTCTTATTATTGGTAATACAAATAATTGTTAAAATCTATCATATTATTGATTTTGTGTTGTGATTTCTTTGTCTGTGAATAAATAAAAATTTTGTATATATCAATAATTTGATGTTGATTATTTATTTCTATAAATTATTAGCATGACTAGTGACACAAAAAAGAAAGAACCTGTTTGAAAATATGGAACTCAAGTTGAAGTGTCAGGCAGAGGCGCAAAGAAGGGATATGTTTACATCAAATGTAATTTTTGTGAGAAATGCATAACTAGTGGCATCAAGAGGCTGAAGAATCATCTAGCCTGCACTCATGTCAATGTGGGACCATGTGCGAAAGTACCTGATGAGGTGAAAAAGGAATGTACATATTATTTAAAGAAGTTTGCCACCACAAAGGAGGTCACACAAAGAAATATGAAAAAGATGATAGAAAACTCTTCTTAATATGGATTACAGCATGAAGGTTCCAGTAGTGGAAGCCATTTAGTTTCTTCTAACTGAGGCACTCGGGATCCCATGGATAGATTTATGATAAATATTGATGACGAGGATAACATAAACACTCAGGATCTTCAGCCTCCTACTGCTACAAAAGAACTCAGAAACAGAGTTTGTTTGGATATCGCCAGATTCATCTATGAAAATGGGATTCCATTTAATGTTGTTAGGAGTCCGTCATGGATCAATATGTTACGATCTATTGGAAGCTATGGAAGAGGACTACAACTTCCAAGCATGTATGAACTGAGGACTTGGATGCTGAATGAGGAGGTCAAAACAACTTCAAAAATTGTGGATGATGTTAAGAAGACTTGGATTGAGACAGGAGTCACAATAATGTCAGATGGTTGGTCAGATATTCGACATAGAAGTATTACTAATTTCTTGGTTAACAATCTATATAGAACAATTTTTCTAGAATCAGTGGATGCTTCAAGTTTTATAAAGGATGCATAATTACTGTTTGAGATGTTGGATGAAGTTGTTGAGGAAGTGAGTGATACTTTAGTAGTACAAGTTGTTACTGATAATGCAAGTGCATATAAAGCTGCAGGAAGAATGTTAATGGAGAAGAGGCCTCACCATTGCTGGACTCCTTGTGCTACACATTGCATTGATTTAATGCTTGAGAGGTTGGGATAGTTGCCTCAGCATAAATCAGCTCTATTGAAGGCCAAATTCGTTATTAAGTTCATATACAATCATTCTTGGGTATCCAATTCGATGAGAAAATTCACTGACAAAAAATTCACTGACAAGGAAATTATTAGACCTGTTGTTACGAGATTTGCTACTACATATTTAATATTGAAGAGATTCAAGGAGTTAAGGCAACCTTTGGAAGCTATGTTTGCTTCTGAATAATGGGATAAAAGTTCATGCGCAAAAAAAAAGAAGAAAAACAGGTAAAAAATTATTATGAAAGATGATTCATTTTGGTACAGTACAAATTATATTTTGCAGACAACAGCATCATTAGTTAAGGTATTTAAAATGGTTGATGATGAGAGGGCCTCGGTTATGGGATTTATTTATGAAACAATGAATAGGGCTAAAGAAGACATTGCAAAAGATTTGAGAGGTCAAAAAAGTGCCATAAATCAGCCCTATTGAAGGCCAATTTCGTTATTAAGTTCATATACAATCATTCTTGGGTATCCAATTCGATGAGAAAATTCACTGACAAGGAAATTATTAAACCTGCTGTTACGAGATTTGCTACTACATATTTAACATTGTAGTTATTCAAGGAGTTAAGGCAACCTTTGGAAGCTATGTTTGCTTCTGAAGAATGGGATAAAAGTTCATGGGAAAAAAAACAAGAAGGAAAACAGGTAAAAAAATTATTATGAAAGATGATTCATTTTGGTACAGTACAAATTATATTTTGCAAACAACAGCATCATTAGTTAAGGTACTTAGAATGGTTGATGATAAGAGGGCCCTGGCTATGGGGTTTATTTATGAAACAATGAATAGGGCTAAAGAAGATATTGCAAAAGATTTGGAAGGTCAAGAAAGTGCCTACAAAGAAATATGAGATATTATAGATGAAAAGTGAGATCGTCAATTACACCAACACTTACATATTTCAGCATACTATTTAAACTCTCAATTTCATTATGATAAAGACTTTCATGTTGATAAAGAGGTGAAAACAGGTTTGTATGCATGTATGGATAGACTAATTTATGAAGAAGACTACCTCAAAATGAATGATCAACTTGAAGAATTTCATTTAAAGAATGAAATGTTTGGATTTAGAGCAACACAAGCATGCTACAAAACACGAACTCCTGGTATGTTTATAATTTGTATATTTAAATTTTTAATTTTAATAATTATGTTCAAGTCTTCTACTTCAACCAATATTCATAAAAATACTATTCATTCTCATGTAGAACGTTGGTGGAGTCAGTTTGGATATGATGTTCCTGAATTGAAAGCTTTTACAGTTAAAGTTCTTAGTCAAACATGTTCGGCATCTACATATGAGCATAATTGGAGCATCTTCAATCAAATTCATACTAAGAGAAGAAATTGATTGACGACAGATCGAATGAACAAATTAGTTTATGTTATGTTTAACAAAAAGCTAAAAGATAGATATCTCAAATTACAGAAGCAAGGAAGCAATGAAAATGAAATTGATCCTTTACTTGTTGATGATTTACAATCTGATGATGAATGGGTTAATCCTAAGAATATTGATGTTTCTGAAGTTGAAGCAGAAACAGAAACTCATGTCAATGAAGACAATGAAGCAACTACTCATGTATATAAAAGAAAGAAATAAAGTGAGATTGGAGCTTCAAAAAAATTCAAATGTATTCTTAAATATAATGAATTATTTTTTATAATATTATTATTTCATTCTAGAGCTAATGAAATATTAACTGATATAGGGGATAAAGGAAAAAATATTATAAATGAAAAAAAGTTTGAGGATGACTTTGACATTAATTATGAAGATTTTTCTGAAGACAATAAAAGTGAAGATGAGCCTACAATGGGTCTTGATCCTAAAGAGATGTTTTATTTTTAAGTGAGTTTATTTTAAATCTTCTTTTCCAGTAATATACTAATATTATCTTAGAACAAATCATCAAATTAACAATTGACATAATATTTTATAATTTTTTATCATTATTCATAATTATAAATTACTTTATTTTTTATCATTTTTTAGGCTTACGCCTCGATCGGCTTCGAGGCTTACGCCTCACCTCACTCAGCCAAAACGCATTGATTTACGATTTTACCTTTTAAAACATTAATGGCACTAGGGATATTTGGCATGCAACGGTGAAATTGCGCTATGGCATATCTACCTTGGTGCCTCAACACCTCTCTCTCTCTCTCTCTCTCTCTCTCTCTCTCTCTCTCTCTCTCTCTCTCTTAGATTTTGGCCATCTCCATCACTGCACTGTTTAGAGCACTCCATTACTATAGCACTATAATCAATGGTGTCGCGACACTTTTTCAATCATGATTCTTCTTCACTCATTTCCTACACAAAGGGGTAAATTAAAAAAGCATTTTCATAAAAATAATTATATTTTGGAATATACGCAGTTTTTCATTATCAGTAATGCAAAGGAGGTAATTCAACCTTAGCATGATGAAGCTTATGGACTATAGAGGTCCTACACCTAGACACCTTGACAAAACAAATTTTTAGAATAGATAGAGATGACATGAAATTTGAAAAGAAATAGGTAGAATTAAATGAAAGATCTACATAATTAAATGTTTAAGAAAACTGACATGATATTAATTTCCCAATTTTATCATGGTTTGCATTCTGCCTTTTTATTCAAGTAAGCATATTATTATTACATTGTTCTTTTTTATAAAACTCATTTATGCAGTTCATATATATTAATGATATATTATAAAACAGGCATTGCTTGATTACATGCAATAATTACCCCTACATGTTAGTTATATCTTTTGTACAATTAAATAATGATTTATAATTGCACATCTTTCTAAGAATTGTAACTCACCATAATTTAATTCTTGTAATTGTTATAAGAATGGGTAAAATAAGGTTGATGCAAGCAAAAATTAGGAGAAAGCCTAATTTTTGCAAGCAAATGAAACACACAATCTTCCTAGGATAAGAATATAACAAAATACATAAAGTACTCAAAACTAAACAAAATACAACAAATAAACCAAAAACAACTTCACATTTATAATATAAAATGACTTACAAACTTTGACGCTTACAAACGACACAAACAAACTTTATAAAAAAAATCTAAACTTGCATTTCATTTGCTTTGAGAAGAATGATACAAGTGGCGTCGGACTTGTGGATAGAAGAAGTAGATAAGGAGCTGAGACGAAGGAGGAGAAGCTCGCAAGCTTTCCAAGAAGAAGAGGAAAATGGAACAAGCTCGCAAGCTTTTCCACGATGAAACCCGCGGGATTAGGCTCCAAAAATCACATTATAACACTCTCCCTAAACATACAAAACATCTGCTACATATATGAGAAAAGGGCAGCCAAATAGCCACCATAACATTCCATTTAAACTAGTTTAAATATGGAATATGGAAGACCAAGGGGCTGTCCAAAAACAGCACCCAAAGAGCCACAAAATAGGCTAGAATTTATTCCAAAATAGCTCCCAAAAACCAGAGAAAAAGCAGCCACAGAACAGCAGCTTGGGGAGGCGAAACGGCACCAAAAAGGCAGCACAGGGGACTGGAAACAGCACCCAGCAAAAGAAGGTAAAGCAGCCACGGAAACAGCACCAGGGGAGAACCGAAGGGGCAGCACAGTGATCGAAACCAGCACAAGCAGGGTGGCAGGAAGCAGCCACAGGTAACAGCACCAAGAAGAAACTGAGGAGACATAAAGAAGGGGAAAAGGCAAGGATTCAACTCTACATAATGAGCTTATAAGAAGAATACTTTTTCATATTAATGAGCTAACATTAGCTCAAGCAATTATGAGCTTGAACCAAGTAGTTCCCAAGACTTTAGCTCAAAACCAAAGCAGCCAAGGCCCAATCCGAGAGCAGCCAAGGCCCAACCAGAGAGGTAACAAGCAGCCCAAAGACCAAAGAACCCAAGAAGCTTAGACCACCTCCCTTGCCTACATCAATTCTCCTCCAGTTGAAAATACTCATCTCCCGATGAATTGTCTTCAAAATTTTAGAGATCCAGCATCTCAGATTCTTGGATTAGAATATCATACTTTCGTTTGATGGCTTTTTTTCTCGTTCAAATTCTGCTAGAAGTGAACGCTTCTTAGACTCGAATCTCTCATCACATAATTGCAGTTGTTCTTGAATACTGAGAAGTTTGATCTCTATCGAGTCTGAAGAATTTTCTTGTGGCAAGATCCATTGGCTTTTAGGAATAGATTCTTTAATTGCAGATGGATTACTTTCTTGATTGCTTTCCACTTGATGTTTATCCATCTTGACTTAAAAAAAAAAGGACACAAAACCTAGGAAGACACCAACCAAAGCTCTGATACCAAATTGATGCAAGAAAAAATTTGGGAAAAACCCTAAATTTTTTCAAGCAAAAACTAAATAGTTGATGCAAACAAAATTTTGAAAAAGCCCCAAATTTTTGCAAGCAAGAGAAATACTTCCTAGGATAAAAAGAAATTACATAAAATACTCAAACTACAACATAAAATGACACTTAAACCAAAAACAACTTCACTTTTTATAAAATAAAAGGACTTACAAACTTTGACGCTTACAAACGACACAAACAAACTTATATAATAAAAACCTAAACTTGCATTTCCATGGTTTGAGAAGAAGGATACAAGTGGCGTCGAACTTGTGGACAGAGAAAGGAGATTAAAAGCTGAGACAAAGAAGGCATAACTCACAAGTAATCCTAGAAAAAGGAGAAGGGAATACATAGCTCGCAAGCTAACAAACAAAACCCAAAGGTTTTCTTCCAAAAATTATCACCATAAACTTCTTTTTTCTAAGACAAAACACCTAGTATTTATAGGAGAAAAAGGGGCAGCCAAACAGTCCATTTATCTTCATTAGTGACGCTTCCATTAAACTTTGACGCCAAACCTAAACTTGCATTAAACTTTGACGCTTTCAAAGAAGGCATAACTCGCAAGTTATTTGTGATTTTCCATTTTTTTAAACACTTAAAAAAAGACACGAAAAATACCTATGAAGACACAAACTTAGGCTCTGATACCAAATTGATGCAAGCAAAAATTTGAGAAAACCCCCTAATTTTTTCAAGCAAAAACTAAACCTTCTTAGGAAATAGAAGATACACAAAATTCCAAAAAACTAGACAAAATACAACAAATAAACCAAAAACAACTTCCCTTTTTATAATATAAACGGACTTACAAACTTTGACGCTTACAAACGACACAAACAAACTTTATAATAAAAACTCAAACTTGCATTTCATTTGCTTTGAGAAGAAGGATACAAGTGGCCTCGGACTTACGGATAGAAGAAGTAGATAAGGAGCCGAGACGAAGGAGGAGAAGCTCACAAGCTTTCCTAGAAGAGGAGAGGAATGGAACAAGCTCTCAAGCTTTTCCACGACGAAACCCGCAGGATTAGGCTCCAAAAATCACATTATAACACTCTCCCTAAACATACAAAACATCTCCTATATATAGGAGAAAAGGGCAGACAAACAGCCACCATAACATTCCATTTAAACCAGTTTAAATAGGGAATATGGAAGGCCAAGGGGCTGCCCAAAAATAGCACCCAAAGAGCCATAAAATAGGCTAGAATTTATTCCAAAACAGCTCCCAAAAAGCAGCCACGGAACAGCAGCCTGGGGAGGCGGAACAGGACCAAAAAGGCAGCATAGGGGACTGGAAACAGCACCCGGCAAAGGAAGGTAAAGCAGCCACGGGAAACAGCACCAGGGGAGAACCGAAAGGGCAGCACAGGGACCAAAACCAGCACCCAACAAAGGGGAAGGAAGTAGCCATGGGTAACAGCACCAGGAAGAAACCGATGAGACACAAAGAAGGGGAAAAGGCAAGGATTCAACTCCACTTAATGAGCTTATAAGAAGAATACCTTTTCATATTAATGAGCTAACATTAGCTCAAGCATTTATGAACTTGAACCAAGTAGTTCCCAAGACTTTAACTCGAAACCAAAGCAGCCAAGGCCCAACCAGAGAGGTAACAAGCAGCCCAAAGACCAAAGAACCCAAAAAGCTTAAAACCCCTCCCGTGCCTACATCAAAGGTTGAGACTAAGTAGAATCAGATTAATTTATAATTTATGTTTATTCATAGAACTGTTGTACAATAAATATTACTATGAGATATGAAGGATGTTTACTATATGAATGTTTTGATGTTGCTATATATATATATATATATATATAATTTCCGCTGGATGAATGTTTTGATGTATATTTCAGGAAAGTTAAAACGGTTGTTTAATTTCTCTATTACGTCACGCATCGACTAAAAAGGGAGGGCTGGCGTGGGGCATGATATAAAATAAGATAAAACATACTTTTTTTCCTATTCATGCTATTAATATACATAAGATATTGCATTTCCTTTTCGCATTCTTATCTTTAAATGAATTACAAATGATCTATGACTATATAGATTTATCCATGATGGTTAGCACACATTATTTTTCAATACATTTGATCTATTGTAGCTTAGAGCTATGACTTAACCATTGAGTTATATTTATAAATCACAATTGCTATATGATAAACACTACAGGAAACGATTCTGTGGTTTGAATGAGCAAGAGGAGAAAATTTGTGCACCCCCAATGAGTTATAAGTGATAAGTATTTAATTTCACTGGATATTGTTAAAATTATAGCGTGCTTGTTTTTATTTAAGGACTAAATCTTATAAATTAGTGGTTCTTTTGAAAAACTGGAAGCTGTTGATAAAACAAAGTTTGCCATCATTTGTTTTAAACTTTTAAAGAAATAAAGAATTTTGTCCAGGTTGGGTCATGACAAAATAATGATACAGTGCATTTGTATGTTTTCTTCAGGTCTCTTTAGAGTTGCTGAAGCAAGTATAATTTTACATTTTAAAAGTATTACAAGGATTGATATGCAAATAGACAAATAGAAAATTTTAAAATTTACAAACTGTGGTTTTAATCAACACATGTCATAATGGTTATTGCATCTTGCTAACAGAATAATAAAATAATGAACTAGTAAAATTTGCAAATAAATAGAACATAAAAACATGTTACAAAACAAAAATGGTCATGTATAGGAAGCTATCACTACCTTGAAACTCCAGCAAAGATAAATGGAACAACAAGATCACCATGTAATGCCAGTATCCAGCGAATTGGCCTGCTAAACATGACCTGAAAATTACCCCGATCAAATTAGATTTCAAAAACCGATTAAAGGCTAACATAAAACACACAAATATTGATGGCCAAAAAGAGGATCACAGGGCATGCACCAGAATAATTTGCATTCATGCTATTTGATTCTATTCTTTATTATATCTAAGCAGCGAAAAGACATGCATTATACCTCAAGATAAAATATTATAACAAACTATCATGACCGCTCATGTCACAATATCCCAAGAGAAACATTCACCTTCATAAGAATAGTAGACAGCAATTTGTATGCTTCTAATTTTACGCGCATATTTTTTCATTACTGAATCACATGCAATAAAAAAACAAAAACTTTAATGCTGCAACTGAAAGTTCACTGGGGCAAAATATATCTGACAGATTTATGCACACATATACAGTGAGCACAAAGATGTCGAATAATAAGGGGCCTTGATGAAATTGGTGTTGATTTGAAAACAACTTTAGCTGCACGTTAGCCTATGAATTTAGCAAGCTAATAAAAGCCTTTATAAATACTTTTTTTCATATCGAAGCAAAAACAAAAAGATGATAAAAAAGATGTTTCAAGCAGTTAGAGCCAGCATTAAATAAGAAACCAGATTTTGGGAGATACCTTGGAATTCCAGCGCATTGATTTTGGAAATGATATTTTAGATAAAATATTTGGCAGATCCTCAGCCAAAACCTACGCAGAAATTAAAGGCTCATAAGTCTTGTATTGACCAGAATAATTGAAGGAGAAAAGCGAAAAATCAAATAGTTTTCTCGGCCAAAATAAGCACAGAGAATGAACAAATTATAGGGTTTAGGGTAGACCTAAAAAGACTTGGTTAGAAAATATTAGAAATGACATTTCTTTATTAGATTTAAACGAGAATTTGACTTTTAATAGGACACAATGGAGAAAAAAGATTCATGTAGCCAACCCCACGTAGTAGGATAAAGGCTTGATGTTGTTGTTGTAACAAATCATCTAAAAATTAAATGGTTAAAAAAAAATGGCATATATAATGTTAACTGCATGAGCCCAAATTTTTGTGAACTCGGATTTGATAATTACAAACATACATTGAACAATACTCTAATATTTATTTGAGCATAAACAATTATTTATTTGACCACGCACATGTGCATCATCATAACTCAAGTCAAGAATCATCATGCACGCCCTACTAGCCCACACTATCTTAGCGTAGTGAGCATACTGTACAGTTATATAGGATTAGTCAAGATTTTCATAATATTCTTGTGAATTGAAAACACATTGCAAACGTACAACATCATAACTCTAGTCAGCTAGCAGACAATCGTCTTTTGTTTAAATACCGATAGTCTTGTTTCTCTCAAACACTATCGTTGTAGGGTCCCATGCCCTGTTTGAGAAAAATGGAGGGTTGCACTAGGTAGTCAACAGTTAATATAAAATTTGACGAATATTCATAACATGAATCATTTAATACATTATGTTACTATTAGGGCTTTCCCTAAAAGCAACGCACTATATGACATAATTATAATGAAATGTATGCAAAGGTCATTGTACCAATGCCCATGTACAATATTAAATAAGCAAGAGTTACCACATCATAGACGAATGTGGTCAAAGCTAATCCGTTAAAATACAATTAGGATAATAACTTGGAATATAAATTTTCTTACCACCAAATTAATGAAATTAATAGATATTAGATATTATAATTCATCGGAAGATAAATATTATATATATTCTGGAAACTAAAATAGTTGAAGAAAAGGCTAAGGAAATTGATATCTTAGATTCGAAATATGGTATTCAGGTATGAGTAATACTAGAAATGGAGTTATGATTATAAATAAAAGCTTAAAAAATAATGTTGTAGAAATTAATATAATTGGAGATAAAATTATAATTTAAAGATTATTAATATTATAAGTATTTATGCTCCTCAAATAGGTTTTGATATGTGTTCAAAATTAAAATTTTATAATGATTTAAAAAAATTGTTAGAAAAATCTCATAAAGAAAGATTTTATTGGAAGATATTTAAATGAACATGTTAGTAAAATGATAGAAGATTTTAAAAGCATTCAAAGCGGCTAGAATTTGGCACGAATAATGAAGGAAGCGGGATCATATCAGATTTAACTCTAACTTCTAATTTTGTAATTGTTAATACCTTATTTAAGAAAAGAGAGAAGTATCTCATCACTTATAAGAGTGGACATACTAAAACTCAGATTGATTATTTTTCTTACAAAAAAATAGATCGTTTAAATTACAAAAATTATAAAATTCTTCCAAATTATAAAACTATTTCAAGTGAATGTTTTTGTACCTAGCATAATTTATTAATTTTAAGCTTAAAATGAAGAGGTTAAACATGAAAAATAATATAAAATGTTGTAGTAAGATAAAATGAGATCATTTAAAAAATGCTAAAAAAAATATTTTGAGAGTAAAATTAAAGATCTCGAGATTTAGATGGTTTATGAGAAAACTAATGTTATGGGAGAAAAAATAGCTACTGATACTAAGAATATTATAAAGTAAGTACTTGAATAATAAAAAAGAAAATGTCCTAATAGTAAAAATAGTTAGTGATGAAATAAAAATAAGCAAAAAGGAATATCAAAATAAAAAAGCTTTGCTATAAAAATTGATTTAGATGTAAAAGCGCAAAAAATTGATTTAGATGTAAAAGCACAAAAAATTAATAAATATATAAAGAAGCCCAAAAGTACTCTAAGAAAGCAACATGCGATACAAAGAATTTAACTTTTTAGTAATTTATATAAAATATAAGATACAAACAAGAGCGAAAGATGTATGTGTTGGATCCAAATTTTTCAAGTGGATGATACCTGACTCTACTAACAAATCTACCTATAAAGGCGTTTGCACCCTTTTATTTACTGCACGTAGCTGAAAAATATTCCAAGAAAACCAAAAGAATTCTAGCCAAATTTATACGGCAGCCAAAAGCAAATAAAAAAATTCTTTTGCGTACCTGTGAGGATGTCCAGCGCTGACTCACACGATCGCAAAATCCCGAAAATCCTGCATTCGCACATCCCGCATCATGGCTTCGTGCGTCAACGACGGGTCTATACACGACTTCACATGATTCCTCTGCCTCAAAAAAGACCGAAGAAATGAGAGAGCTCAGGCTCTCTTACTCTCAATTTCCCTCTCCTGCTCTCACTCTCCCTCTCTCTCGATATCTCTCTCTGTCACTCTCGCTCTTCCCCTCCCTCTAGGATCGGAAGTTACGATATTTTGATCGGAACCAATGACGGAGCTTCCTCGCTGTGAGGAAACCTTCTCCCTTTGGCGTTGCATCTCCGGCTCCTCCGTTGCAATTCGATCCCGCTCCTTTGACAACTTTCCGGCCGGATTGGAAGATACGACATTTTGATCGGAAGCCAAGGAGCTCGCTCGCTGTCCGACGCCATCCCTGCTGGATCGAAAGTTGTCGACATTTAATCGGAAGCAAGAACAGGCGCTCGTTTGCTGTGGAAGTTAACTTTCTCCCTTCCGCCACTTCTCCGACTCCTCCCGTCGATGTTCGACTTTGCTCATTCGGCGGCATTCCCTCTCTGTCGGGTCGGAAGTACAACATTTTGATCGGAAGCACACAGGTGCTCGCTAACTCCGAAGATAACTTTCTCCCCTTTGGCGCTGCTTCTCCAGCTCTTTCGTGGCTTGTCCGACTTTGCTCCTTGAACGACTTTCCCTTCCTGCGGCTCGGAAGTTAGGACATTTTGATCGGAGGAGACAACAGGAGCTCATACTGTGAAGGTAATTCGGTCCCTTCCGCGCGCTTGTTTGGCCAAATCCCGTGACACTGCGGAGCCCAAGAGTGAGAAGGAGAGGGATTATTGTATTTTATTTCTATTAATTATTATTATTAATTAATTAATTAATTTTAATTATAAATTAATATGCGATGCAAAGACATTAGCTTTTAGTGATTTATATAATAGATTAGATACTAAAGAAGGAGAAAGATATATGTATAAGTTAGCCAAACAAAGAGATAGGAGTAGTAAGGATTTAGTTCAAGTGAAGTGTATTAAAGATGAAGATCAAAAATACTTTTCTTAGAAGATGATATTCAACAAAGATGGATGAGATATTTTGCTAAACTTTTTAATGAAGATTGTGAAAATAAGATTTACTATAGTGACCTTAGCACCCTAGATGAAAATAAAGATTTATATTTTTATCGACGTATTAGTAAA
>NW_021318594.1:75909-227740 GCF_001605985.2 Dendrobium catenatum
TAAAATGAGCAGAGGACCTGTACGATGAACAGTGAACTTGTGGATCTAATTCAGAACAAAATCTAAATAGTTTCTAAAGATCAAACTCAAATGAAATAAAATCAAACTGGAGTCAAAATCAAATCATTTGAACGTGAAATTGTACCTACAAAGACTTCAGAAAACTCTGAACAAGCACTTGAACTTGTTCTTGGAACTCGAACTGTGCAACATCAGGAGATCCGAATATAGAACATCAAACAAAGACTTTGATTTGGGCTAGATCCGAATCCGAATAAAGTAGTTGAACTCGCACTTGAACTCAGACTATACGACATCAAGTGGGGACTTGTAAACTTGATGAATTCAAGTCTGAATGAAACTGAATTTGGATCAAAACACATACAAAGATCAAAGTTTGGATCACACACGGGAAACTCAAACTAAAAGACCTCGATGCATGAATTCCTACAACAATCCCTACAATGCCTGTTGATTGAGATGGCAATACGGGAAACCAATAGTGGAGGACCGTCCTCTACAAACAGATGCAACCCAACAACAACCCACCTGAGATTGGTGAAAGGTGGTTTCGATGCAAAAACAAGGGCTCTCCTACAAATGCTGCTAGGAGGTCGTAGTGGATAATACGATTTCCAGCAAATGAATACTTGTGGTAACAACAGTATGTATGTCGTATGTACAATGAACCACTGTGGACACAAGTACATCTCCTACGACGATCCCTACGAGGTCAAACAAGTACAACAACCACCCGAGATTGGTGAAAGGGTGAATATGATGCAGAAAGAATGAATCTCCTGCAAACATTTTCTAGTAGCTCGTAGTGGATACAGTGGTCCCCTGCAAATGTATACTTGTGGATAACAACAGTGCATTGTATAACGAATCACTGTGGGCACAAGTATTGATATCACCTACGACAGCGGTGATCAAAATCTAAAAGTACACCGGGTACAAAGGCAGCCCGATGTACGAAAAGGACACTCCTTGGTAGAAAGGGGGGAAATGTTTGAACAAATTAGAACCAAACTTTCTGGTATTCCAAAGTCTCTTTTTGGTTCTATAATAAAGAAGAGAACAGTTCGGGTGCCCACAAACACGGGAAATAAAAAGTCTGTTATACTGAAGATCCTAAGAGTTCTCCCCAAATCAGCGATCATTGACTCCAAAATCCAAAAAATCCTCCCCCAATGAATGAGAAAGGGGGAGTCAATATCAAAATCCACGCCACAGGATCTGCAACACTCATACAAGCAGACAGAAGGCGTCTACAATCTACAACTCAACGCCACCGGATCTGCAACACTAATACAAGCAGACAGAAGGCGTCTACAATCTACAACTCAACGCCACCGGATCTGTAACACTCGTATTAGCAGACAGAAGGCGTGTATAAATTCTCAAATGAAAAGTTGTGTGCATCTAGATAATAGTTATTTACACAACTACAAATACTTCAAAGTACCACTGCACCTACACTATAGTTTGTATACACATAGGTACACAATGGGGTACGTCTAAATCAACATAAAAATCACCTGCATGGGCCCCGACGAGCGTGTTATTGGTACATATGTGACGCCTGGGGATGCTGCGCGGGTCGATAAGTGAATTATAGTTCGAACATGATCCTTCTATACGGACCAATAGAAGTCGACAGGGTTCGAACCTTTAAACGAATACACGGTTGTGGCGATCAGTGTATTTGTTTCAATACATTTATGTTAGACCTTCAAGGCTTACAATCAAAAGAATTCATTAAATAAAATGCATGAAGCCTACGAAACCCGATCCTCCAAAGCAGGTGAATAGGAGTAGACGTTCAAATTCTCAGATAAATATACGGTCATGAATGTGATCGGAATGTTTATTTTAATACATTCATATCCGGCCTTCAAGGCCTAGAATCAAGAAAATTCATGAACAAATGCATAAAGCCTACGAGAAACCCGATCCCCTATCGTTAAGTTGATAGGGTCGACAAGGTTCAATCAAATGGAAATGACCTCGAGGTCACCCCGATGATGGCTGTGTTGAATGAAGATCTCAACCGGAGGGGTCAATTTCAGGCATTCTTAAATGCCTCCCAAAAATCCAAAATCCAAGAACTATTTCAAATTCCATCCCAAATATCCAGATATTTAAAACTGAAATTCAATCCATCAAACACTTAAAGCAAAATTCATCCACCCTCCGCAACAGTTTGCCGAGGTGGACAAAACTGAAAACTACTCTAGCTCATAAAAGAGTCAAATGCCTAGTCGAAAATATCACTAGGATCCATTCTCAAACAATCTCCTGCCAATAAGGACGTGGTACGTGTCCTCTAACCGGCGGTTGACCGCCAAATGGCACCGCAGGATAAACGGTTATGACCCGGGGCCCTCTGAACCGAGTGGTTTTGCCGCCAAATGACACCACGAAATACCGGTTATGGCCAGAGCCAATACGCTCCTTATTGGCATCAAATCCTTGAGATATGAATCAATAGGATATGATCGATAGGGCACAAAGCCCTCTGTTAGCTAAGGTGGATTCAAATTTGTCCCCTTAGACAAACATTCAACCCCGGTCTACAAGGTCCCCTTGGACGAAGCAACCCATGGCTGCCGACAAGGATCCTTCTGTCAGGTTGGGTCCACTACCTCCTCTGACTAAGTAGACCAGGGACCACGATGGCCCGGGACGACGGAACCATGGGATCTTGATCGGGCCCATCATCCATTTCCCCACCATCCGCTTTAAGTGCAAGATGGTGAAATTTCTATTTTTAAATATCAAATCTTCAATTCCCCAAATCCAAACTTTTTTCCAAATTCCAAACTCTCAAACCCATTGCTGCTACTATATGCCAGATAACATGTATCTCTATACGTATCTGATTGATGACTAGCCTTAATCGAAAGTTCTCTCTCGTGATCGGGAGGGGTAATTAATTATAGGGGCTTGCGCCTATAGGAAACCAGAACTCAGATTATAAAGTCCTCACAAAATGAGGGCGAAATCTCTGGGTAGTGTCTTATCTACAAACCCATCTGCCTTCCAAAATTTACTCCGGAACTTAGTTCGTTAAAACTCCCTCGCTCAGATAAAAAAAGAAATCGTGCGGCGGGGAGGCCGGGGCTGAATTTTCGGAGCCCACATTGTGCTCACGTTGGAGGCATTGGAATGGTCCAGGCTTACTTCTTTCTTATGGGTTTTAATTGTTAGCACCATAGATTTGCAACTGTTTTGTTAGTTTTCTTACTCTAGTTTGTGCTGTAATAAATTTCACCTTTAAGTCTGCAACAAGTCGTTTTGCATTGATGCTGGATGATTTCAGTTTCTGTTTTTTAAAGTGTTTCCCAAATTATAACTATGTCATATGAATTTAAATTTAAAGTTTATTCAGAAGTTCTGTAGTCCACTTGATGATTTAATTTATACAAGCTTTCGTATCAATACTTATAATATTGGGAAATTTGATGCATAATTTTGACACAATCGAGATAGACTAATTTTTTACTTATTCCAACTTGCTTAGTAAAAGTCATAATGGGTGTTCATGAGGAATGTATCTAACTAGATAGTCCACCTCTATTATGTGATGAGAACATCAGATCATGGAAAGTATATCAGAGACGTGGACGACGATCAACGGCCACGATCACACCGATCTATTTTTTATTATCATTGTACTAGTTTTATGTTTTAAGAGTTTTGTTATTTTTCTTCTGTTTATACCCTTGCTTAAAGGGTTTAGTATTATGTGTACCCTAGGGGCAACTATGTCTTTTGTTTTCTTTCACTATGTATGGCTATATATAAGCCACTTGTATTATTTTGAAGGTTAATGAAGAATTATTAAGATATCTTGCTTATTGTTCTTGAGAGAGCTCGAAGGAGAGTTAGAGAGAAAAGAGCCTGGGAGAGGCTAATCGCATTACCCAACAGCTACCTCCGGCGAGCTCTTGGTCTTCATCATCCTTCTCTTTTCTAGTTCCTTTTTTTTTTCCTTTTCTTTTCTCCCACCGTCGGCATAGTTTCCCACCCGTCCCCTTCTCTTCCCACTCGGGCAGGCCAACCCCCGCCGCCACCTAACTGCCGGCGTGAACCACCCACCACCACTTCTCCCCGCCGGACCTCCTCCACTAGATCCCAAACCGCCGGCATCTTCATCTCCCTTCCCCTTGAATTCTCCATTAATATCCCCATTACTTCTTTCCTTATTTGGGCTCCTTAAATTTTAGGAAAAGATTTGAATTCAAATTCAAAACAATTTGAATGTCAAATGCTTTCTATTTATACTTAAGCCTTGAAGGAAATATCCCTCCATCACCTTAAATCTGAGATTAATTCTCAGATTTGAGCATTAATTACAATTCATTGTGTGGTCCACATTCATTGAGCATTTGACATTCAACCTAGGCCGGCCCACTCCTCCCCCTCTCTCTCATTAATTCTAGCCATTATTACTCCCTTATTAACTCCCAAAATTAAGCTCCATTCAAATTCAAATTGAGCCTAATTCCCTCCAACCCGTCTTAATTAAAATTTATTAGCCATTCAAGCAATTCAATCCTCTCCACGTTTCCTCCCTTCCCCCCTCTTGCTGCCAGCCTGCTCCCACCGTATCTCTCCCTCTCCCTAGCTTTCTAACTTAATTTCAGAGAAAGGAGAGCTGCAAGGGAACTCCTTATCCCTTACACTACTCTGTTTTCCCCAACTGACATGGAAACCCTGCTTATTTTCCTGAGCCGGGTTGCTGTCCAGACTTCTGGAAATTGGTAAATTGCTGTCCAAGCAGAAATCTGCAGTTCTACACTAGCTGGTCAGCCCCAGGATTCAATCCGTTGCTGTCTAGACTTCTCCTAGTTGCTGTTCCACAGTTCAAGCACTTGACACCTATTGCTTAGAAGGTTTGGAACGTGAAATTGCTGATCAAGATTGGCCAGGTAATTCCCTATTGCTAAGGTGAACTCTTTTCCAGCTCTTATATCACCTAAATCTCCTTCAATGGTGGATTTATTGGGTCGTAAAGGATTGTATTGATTTTCTCCGCTTGATCCATCTTGACTAGAAGAGTGATTAATTGGACAACTTCATGGTAACCTATCTCATTGTTAACCTAGGGATTTTGTTGAAGCTCAACTACGTATGCTTTACTTGATCTATTGACGCTTAAATGTTCTCAGCTTTTGCATGTGACTTGGCCTAAATTGGCATCACCCCACTCTTGTTTAATTTCATTGTTTGAAATCTCCATAAGGTTTGAAACTAATATTGCTTAATATAGATCCAAGCGTGCAAGATTCTTATTTAAATTTTGTTTTCATATTTAGTCCTGCATCATTATGTCTCATGATTATTTAGATGGGATCAAAAAATGGTGTGACATATACAAACTCCACCTATCCAATTAGCCTCACCAAACCCACTAGCCCAGCTATCTATGTTGAGGAAGATAATGATCAAAGGCTTGTGAGTAAGCATTAGCCTAATAATTACCCAACCTTGAGTCTAATCAAGTGCTTGAGCCTAAGTTTGACTCAGCAATCAGACTCAAGTAAATTATGCCGGAGTTTGATAATAGGCATGAATAAAACTCATCTACTAATGTTGTTTCACGTCATCTTAAGATGGAGAAGAAGGATGCTCCTACATTTCTTATGTTGTTGCAGGCTCCAAAGAAAACCTTACTAGTTTACTTCATCCTGGCACGACTACCATATTCATACTTTCATGAGACACTTATCTGTGTTGTAAATTTGACATACTTGCATCATATATGGTAATGACAAGCCTCCAAATCGGACATTAGTTGTATATACACAAGTTCTCTTCTGCCTCTCTTATACATATATAGGGGAGAGACGAAATGGTAAATACAAGCTAGGTAATGCAGAAGCACATACTAAAAAGAAAATGAAAGCATAGAATTGTTCATTGTGATTATGATCACTCAATGATGATCTGGAAAGAGGGATTCAAAGTTGAATGTCAGAAAAGGAGATAATTTGACCCCTAAAGAGGGAAGAACAGGACAAAATATAATTTCTTCTTATTACATCCATCACTCATGCAGGCTGCATGTATATGCGTGACACATAATTGTGTCAATAATGAGTGTATGTGTGTGATGTGTATGAATCAACATAGTGCCATCTGATTGCACACATGCACAATTACACAAACAGCATACAAGCTTGCAAGCATATGTCAACAACTTCCCACATTTTGTAAGGTTATAAACAATTCATAGCATGTATATACAACGAAAAAGGGGAACAACAAACCTCCAAAGCACTTCGTGTGTATTCCCTAACTCGAACGTAAGCATATTCTATTTTGCCTGCAAAAACAAACTAGGTGAAGGGTCGGAAATAGAGTTTATTAATACACAATTCCAAAACTGAAAGATATAATAGTAGAAGAAATATATTAGATTAAATAACAGAAACATCAAGATGTTGCATAATATAAAAAAGACTTGATGGCATTACGAAACCATTGAAATCCCTTCAAAGGTAGTTTGCATATTAAATATTGTAGTAATTGATGACAGATTTTATGCATTATCAAGCATATTATTACAATCTATATATATATATATATATATATATATATATATATATATATATATATATATATAATCTTAAGTTGATGACCAACTGCACACACTAATGAAGAATAACTAAAAAAAGCATAAACCATTTTCCTGAATTCCATGCAACGCAGTTACTTGAACATTCTGCACGCGCAACCACATCCCCAACTCATTCGCATCAGCATTCCTTGCTGAGTGACAACCCCAATCTCAATCAGCAGTTACTTGAACATTTTGCAGCCACATCCTAAATCACAACCATGCCGCATCGACCAACTCCCCTCATTCTCTTGCACAATACATCTCATAGCTTTGTAAGTCCTTATTAACCTCTTCGCATTCTCTATGTTGGCCCCTCGCACACATCTCCCTCAATTTCTACAACCTCGGTAAAACTACAGCTCTAGCCGACTCCCAACTCCAACAACCAACATAACTATTAATTGCATTTAGTCTTTAGAAGTCCGCTTCATAATTAAGTAATTATTTCAGGACATGGTTTCTTTTCCAGCCTTTGAAGGAATAATTTGGATAAGTCATTTGGGGTATGATGATACCTAATGTGATAGCATTAGAATAATATTTTGTGCAAGAATTTGTTATGTATTGATTGCATTGACATATTAAAATATGTCATAGGAAACATAACATAACACATGGCTACTTTTGATATAGTGACTATATGTAGTTACTTTCACCTTTCGGTTGTTCATATTGTATGCCCCATCTCTTTTGTCATTTATGCTTTAATAGATAGGAATTACTTGTTGAGTTTGATTTATTAAACTCATCCATTATCTCTTCTTACAACAAGTCCTACAAATGTGTTTAGCGGACAGTCACTTCAAAATCAGAATTACCAGCAGTAGACTGTTTTTGATATTTTTATTTTATAGTAGTTTATTTTTCTTTTGATTTTGAAGGTTGGGCAGTTTATTTCATGTTATCCATTTTGTTTGAATTTATTTGTTTGTATCACTATTATTGTCTAATTAAATTTAATTAACGAATTAATATTTTAATTTTCACTTTTTATGGTGACTTTGTTGTATATATATTATGCTAAACCATGGATATACATGTTTATCTCTATGAGTAGAAGACATGTTTTTATATCCCTTCATCACATCCGATGCTGTCGGGCTGTATCGCCTTCCGAACCCAGGGTGTAATAGTTTCACCCGGAGCAAGGCTCCTTTGCAATATTATCATTCTCAAATAACACGGTTAAGTAAACTTCTTTATTCAAGAATGACTTGAAAATCAATGTTGGCATTCCAGCAATCCTTGAACAACCAACAGCTGCCTTCGGTGTGGGAAGATAGAAAGACAAGAAGCCCTTAATTAGACCTGTCAATTTCGGGTTACGGGTCGGGTTCGGGTCAACCCGAAATTGACCCGGTATTATTCGGGTTCGGGTCGACCCGACCCGTTTTTTCAAACGGGTCGATTTTCTGGACCCGAACCCGACCCGCTTCGGGTTCGGGTCAACCCAAACCCGAAAATTCCGGGTCGGGTTCGGGTCGGGTCAAATATTGACAGGTCTACCCTTAATCAAAAGTTACGGGGAGCCGCTGAAGTAAATTCAATAATGTTTTAAGTACGAAACAAAGCAATTCAAGCCTGAAGCTAAGAGGTGGAGGCAAAGAAACAATGAATTCTAAATTTCACATATCATAGAATGGATTTGCAGCAGGAGATGCTTTTTGGACAGCAAGATTACCTCTCTTTCTTGAATCCTAAGAGTGCTTAATCAGATTCTCTATTTTGTAAATGTCATCAAGTAATGTATTATTAGCTTTTCAAAACAAGTGAACCACTCTATTACATTTTGCAAGGGTTTAAAATTTAGTGGGGCCAAAAATTGTCTTAAAAGTAAGTTCTGAAAGAAAAACCACCGCCCAACAAAAGGTAAGGGATGGAAGAAATTACCGCAACTGCCTATCCACTTGGACCTATATATGCAGCCGGCTGTTTGGATGTGGAACTGCAGGGAAAAGCAGCTGCAGTCATTTACCACTTGAGATAGAAACATCGACATCATACAGTTGGTTTTTGGTTAAAGTGTTATCTTAAGCCTATTAACGTGTCATTGATTCATACATAAGAAGAATTCAAATACATAAGATAGAATGCCATCTGCAAACCCATAAGTTACGAAGCTGTTCGTGGGAGAGCTCAACCAAAAATTGAAAGTTTTCATCAAACACCTTGCAGTCCACACCCATACTCCTTAACAAAACAATAGATGAGTTAACGTTGCATCTTACTTTACCTACTACCTGCCTCAACTCTCCTGTTGTGTGTTGATAGTGGAGTTATCATTAAAATTACAAATAAGTTCAAGATTTCATTTTTGGATGAAATATTATATCTAATTTTGTGATCATTGTTCTTCTTTAACTCGATCAAGTTATAATCAAATTAAGATGCATCCTCGACATAAGTGGACGATACCTTTTAACATCCCTAAAGGTCTATATGAATAACTAGAAGATAACATTTAGCGTCCCTAAAGGTCTATATAAATAATGAGCGACATCTTTGTTATTTTTCATATTTAAGTACTTTATGAAAATAATGAACAAAGTTTTAGACTATTTACTAGTAAGTTTCTAATTGTATGGTTTGATGACATCCTTATTTACAGTATATCTATTATATATAATATTCCTCGAAATTTTAGAGACGCCTCAACATGAATAGCTGCATATAATTTTGAAGTGTACCATTTTTTCAGTTTCTTGTCATATTGTAAGGTTTTATGGTCTCTCCAAAGGATTACAAGATAGTCCACAAAATATTAATATTATCATTGATTGGCCTTCACTACACTCAGAAGGTCATCATTGATGGCCTTCACTACAATCATTTCTTACATCCAAACTTATGATGGAGCATTGCATCAAATTGTTTTACTAACTTGGACATTGTTTATATTTTAACCATATGATTATAGCACTAATAGATGTGTGTGTTTTATTATACGACTAATTTTGATAAATAAATTATTCATTAAATGAGTTATTAAAATGGCCTCAACAGATGGGCAAATTATTCAGCTGGGTATTTGATATGCATACCCATGTAACTTTCATTAAGGCTGATTTTGTCATATAGATGGATTACAAAAAGCAAATTTGCGAATTTGACCTTGGCCACAATGGTTAGACGGGAATCTCATTAAGTCACGGTTTGCTTGTCCCTTTATTATTGTTTTCTAGATGATGATCATAGAGTTGTTGGATCGGAATGTATTCGAAGGATTTTTTAGAATTTTGAGTCAGAAGCTAGTGGCGCAATTGTAATGGATTGATTTCTATCTTTCGTGCTTGTTGATTATTATGTTCTGTTGCAATAGGGTAATCAATAGGCTTCAGTGTGACTAAAAAAAGTAAATATGTACTATATATTTATAGGAGAGAGAGAGATGTAGGTAGGCAAATGATCAGACACAGCAGGTAAGCCAGCAACAGGATGATTCTGGATAACTACTACAAAATGGAAAATGAAAAATATAATTACAATATATGCAAATTTAGTTAATGACTAAATTCAGGCTGGTAGCTCCGTAAAAAATGATGTCAGGAAGGGAAACACTAGTACAATTAATATATCAACTAAACGCCTCAGGTATAAGAAACACAATCAGCTACCTGCATCAATCCATGAAACCATATAACTTCTAGGCGTACTAAGAACAAGTGGATAATTCTTGAGAATTACGTATTGCAAAACTGTAGGAGTAGATCATAAGTTCCAGCAAAATAAGAATTCAATTATAAAGAAATCATAAATACAAAAAAGAAATCGAATGAGGAATTTATTATAACTAAAACATAGCCATCCAGCAAAATAAAGAAAAAAAAACGAATCAAAGACAAAAAAAATGAAGAAATTCTTACTAACCATCAAATCTTTTATATAGACAATCAGTTGGTAAAGAGTATTTACGACAAAAACCCTCTGCAGCCTGATGAAAAAAATCTCATATCATCAAAACTAATTATCTTTAGTATACGGTAAAAGAAGAATAGGGATATCAAAAAAGGACTGCTGATTAGAAATATATAAAAAAAAATTAAAAAATTAGAAAGATAAGAAGAAACTAATAAGAATTTTAATATCTTAATACCAACCATAAAAGAAATGTCTACTAGAAGTCATCACAGCAGCGTTGTACTAATCCTCTTCCTTCAACCTTCTCACACGTTTTAACAGAGGAAATTTTAATCGAATAAGAATTTCTAAATATCAAACTTCAATAATATTTGGTATCAGATACTCTGATGGATTGTGATCAATTTAAAGGCAGAAACTAGGAAAATAGTGCAATATGATAACGGAACGTGCATTTCCAGTCCATGGTTTAAAATTGCGCAATATTGTCCCTTTAAGCCTCAAATCCCACGCAATGAGTTCCGGATTTGAGGCGTACGCCTCAAGTTTACTGAGGCGCGCCTCAAGGCGCACCTCGCCTCACGATTGAGAGGCGTCCGCCTCTAAAAATTAAAAAAAAAAAAAAGCTAATGTATATGCTCGGTACCGCTCAGTACATGCTCGTTATCACTCGATATCTTTTCATACAAATAACTTACTAACTTTAAAAATAAGCATAACTTCAAAATTACTCTTACAATAAAAACATGACTGGGCAGGTCGAACCCCGCCAGGGGGCAACGCCCCCTTGGACCCCCAGCAAACCGGTATATTATTCTATTAATGTTATCTTATTATTGGGATATTTTGATTTCACTTCATATCTTGTGCATTTTTATGTTTTATATATTATTTACTCATTAGTATATACAAAATTTATCATTTTATGTTTACGCAATTTTTTTTATTTTGAGGCTTACGCCTCAAAACACCTTGAGGCGTACGTCTTGTCTCACGAACAAAAAATGCCTCAATACCCGATTACGCAATTTTAAACATTGATTTACACCATTGTTTTGTAGGTATTAATTAGACGGTGTTCCATGTGAGTCATGCATCTCTGTAAATTCATGCACCACACAATCCTCTGGCAATGATGATTACTATTCCAAAACTCTCTAAGTAATTATCATTATAATATATATCAAATTATGCATCATACCAAGCTCAAGCACGTCCAAAATCTTACCATCAAATTAATTATCCATGTCCAAATCTATATTCACCTCCATCGTGTGATAGTATAAATTACATGAAGAATGAACCTTCTTGATCTTCTCGTCAAACTTTTATCACAATCCCCAATATCAATCTCATAGATGTCAGTATTCAACTTATTAACAAGAATGATATTATTGTTATGATAAAATGATGAATCCCATGATTATCAACCTTCATGCTTAATCTAAACAATCATTTCATAATTAACTCATATGATGATGTTGATTATTACAGTTAGTAATCTTCCACTCCAAATAATAATTCAAGTATTAAAACATGTGAAAATTACAATGATAAAGAAAATTTTTGACACATTTTTTGTGTCAGCTCGGACCCAATCAAATAAATTGACTCCTCCAATTTGACTCAATTTGGGCCCAATTTAAATCCAACTAAGCTCGATTTCATTAAATTAAATCAAATCGATAAAGAACAAATCAAATCAATCCAAATTGAACTTAACTCGGACTCAAATTCAAATCCACTCAACCCAATTGATTAAATTTGAACTCAACGATTCATATTACCTCAAATTTTAAAATATGTTTCTATGTCCTTCCTGGCAAAATTTCGCAATTTAGGGGATCTCTATGGCTCGAAGTAGGCGACTAGAGAGGGACGGGACCTTGCGTCTGGGGTTGTTAAATTATACAAAACGTGAGAGCAGGAGAATTCTATTGTTCTCTTTGGGCATCCTGTCGCATGCATCCAGCAAAGCATAAGAGCAAGAGACAAGCAGAAGGCTTCCTGCATGAGATTTTTGTGTGCGTCTAGCCAAGCGAGAGAGCAAGAAGCGAGTTGCTCGTTGCATGCCCTCTTCATCCGAGCCCGAGCAAACAGAGAGTGAAACCTCTCTCCTTGCGTGTGGGTGTTGGAGTCAGACCGAGCGGTTGATGGGGCACTTGTGCGTGCGCCAATGCCAAACCAAGTACAAGGAATCGAGCAGCAGTTTTCTACGATTGTACCTAGGCAGCGACGAGTGACACAGAGCATCCGAAGGTGAGTTCTATGCAGGTCAGAATCTTTAGCTTGCCACATGAAAGCTTATTTCAACTTGCAGAAAAGGAAGAGACTGTTGTAGTTATCTCTTTTCCATAATTAAGAGAGATCCAAGAGTTTCTTCTTCCTACTCCATCAACTCCAGCAAGCTCGTGACTATGGGGATGACATTCGGAGGATTTTGGACAGCAAGTTCGACTTCCATCCCTCCGTTATCTCGCCTTTTCAAGGCAAGAGGATATCGGCTTTCACCGTGACTTCCTCCAGTGAGGTATATTCCTCAAAAGTTAGGAAAATCCCTAGGTATTCAAGCCAATGGATGTGGTTGACGCTCCCAAGACTTAGGACCCTAGAAACCCATGCATTATATTATCTAATGCCCACAAAAAATCCTACGCTTGCTGCCCTCTCCAAAAAAAGCAATGAAAATTCGGTGATTTCCACTTATTTGCTCTTATGTGCGAGCCCAAGCAGGACCCAATGCGCATAGGGTCATTGGACTTATGTCTGACACCCTCCAAATGCTTGTTTCGCATTCATATTGCATGTCTAATCGTTGCCTACGATAAATGTATAGGTTCCTAATATATAAATTGCATGGGGTTCAGAGGGCCCCGGCCTCCGCCCGCTTTTCTTTTTATTCAGCGAGGGAGTTTTAAATGATAAGTTCCGGGGTAAATTTTGGAAGGCGAACGGCGCTGGCCATAACCGGTATTTCGTGATGCCATTTGGCGGCAAAACCACTCGGTTCAGAGGGCCCCGGGTCATAACTGTTTATCCTGCGATGCCATTTGGCGGCAAACCGCCAGTCAGAGGACACGTACCACGTCCTTACTAGCAGGAGACTGTTTTGAGAATGGATCCTAGTGATATTTTCGACTAGGCATTTGGCTCTTTGTGAGCTGAAGTAAACTTCATATATCCACCCCGACAAACTGTTGCGGAGGGTGGATAAATTTTGCTTTAAGTGGGTGAATGGATTTATTTCAATTTTAAATATTTTTTGGATTTTGAGATTTTTTGGATTTTTGGATTTTGATGGGCATTTGGGTGGCATTATGAATTATTGTGGGATTTGAGTGGAACTTTAGATTATTTGAAATGGACCCCTCCGGTTGAGATCTTCGTTCAATACGGCCATCATCGGGGTGTTCAGCGTCATTTTCATTTGTGGATTGAACCCTGTCGACTCAGCCGAGCTATTGACTGAGGATCGGGTTTCTCGTAAGCCTTGTGCCCTTGTGAGTGAATTCTTTTGATTATAGGTCTTGAAGGCCTAATATGAATGTATTAAAATAAATATAATGGTCTCCACAACCTTATATTTTTCAATGGTTCAAACCCTGTCGACTCCTATTGATCCGTATAGAAGGATCGGGTTCGAACATGAATTCACTTATTGACCCGCGCAGCATCCCTAGACGTCACGTGTGTACCAATAACACACTCGTCGGGGCCCATACGGGTGTTTGGGGCACTTCGTAATTGAACTCTGTCTACTCATTTTACCTACCTAGGAGGATCGACTTTAAATTTAATAACCCGCGCAGCATCCCTAGACGTCACGTGTGTACCAATAACACACTCGTCGGGGCCCATGCGGATATTTGATTGTACATCCCCTTGTGTACCTATGTGTATACAAACTACGGTGCAGGTGCAAGGGTACTTTGAAATCATTTGTAGACGCCTTCTGTCCGCTTGCATGAATGTTGCGGATCTGGTGACGTGGTGTAGTAGCTTCTGAATAGAGTTGTTCGCTGCTTCGTATAGGTAGATTGTCGTGCACTACTCGTTGCATGCTTGCATTCATCGTAATTCTTTCATGTTTGCTTATAGACAGTGTACTTTACGTACAACAAACTTCCTACAATGACCCGTAGGAGCTTGCATTCATTGTAGTCATTTTGCACTTTGCTTGTGGATAGCTTTCTTATGCACATTTTAAAGAACCAAATCGTTGCTAAGGTTCTTCGTGATCTATCTGTAATCATCATAATTCTCTCTTGATTGTCGTTGATTTCGCTTAACTAGATAAGTGACTTGTAATTATGCTTTTTCAACTATTGAGATAAGCCTCTTTGTCGTTATGCCCCCTTTGTTATACAGTTTGTAGATGCTTTCTTTTGCTACAATTTCTTCTGCATCTTGTTTGTGATATGATGTGTGACATGTCCATGTTCACAGAGGATCCTTTGTATTTGCAATTTCTTACTGCTATTGTTTATAGATGAGCCATATTTATCATACTTCCCTCTGTACCGCACTTGCGAATCGTGGACCTTTGTAGTTGTTCGTGTGCATTACAACCATACTACTCTTACTTGTGCACAATATGCAAATGACACTTTTACTTATTGTATACCCATTATTCTTCTTCCTTGAATATCTTCTTCAACTTTATTCCTTGCATGGTTGGGTATATGAGCTTTTAAATTCATATTCAAAAATCCATTGATCACAAATTCTTTGTTGTCTTTGAGAATAATTTGTAGCAATCATAATGGACCTAGTGATGTTATATGTTGATGCTTATTCTCCAATCATCATGACATATCTTATTACATATTAGTAGTTGCTTCTATCATCACTTGCAAGTTGAGACCTTGTTGCTTTTCTTTTATCGCAAATAAATTGCATTTGGCCCTTGTTCACATATTCGTTGCGAGTCCCTCTCACTTGGTTCAAGCAAGTTCATAAGTCTCATGTTATCTTGACAAGTTCAAGTTGAGTTTTGCTTGAGTCCAAATCAAGTTTACAAGTTTGTTGTCAACTTGTCCAAGTCCTTGCTTAAATCTAGTTGGAGTTCAAATTATGCATAGTCCTTTGTGCTTTCTTGTATATAAGTCCAAGTGACCCAAGTTTCAGTTTGCAAGTCTTCATAGTTAAATTGCAAGCCTTTGCTTGTGTTCAAGTTGTTCAAGGCTTTGCTTACATCATTTGGTTTTCAAATCAAATGCAAATTCAAGTTCAATTTAAAGCTTAAATCAAGTTTGAGTGTAGTTCTTTGAGTTCAAGATCATGTTCAAGTTCTCTTGTAGTTGTCCCAAACTACAATCTCAAGTCAAAAGTTATTTGTATTTGTTCTTTTGAGTTCAATCAAGTTCTCTTATATTTTCAAATTCACTTGAATTTTAAGCTCATTTTGTTCAAATAAGTCCAAGTCCAAGCTCATTTTTTTGTTCAAGTCCTTGGATTTTCAATCCAAATTTCGGCACCTCCCGGCGTCTCCCCCATTTAGGGGAAAAACCAAGAGGCAACCTTCCCTCGACGCTACGTGAGCGCTAGCGTGAGCGCTTCAGGTAGGTGTCAAAATGACACCGCTGCGCAAATATATTTTTTTTATCCCCGCCCGCTACGTGAGCATTTAAGGGTTTTTTTATTATTATAAGAAGAAAGCATATGTTAGAAAAACACAGATTTCCCCCCTCTGCACCACGTGGGCATTCGGGTGTACTTATATAAAAATAAAGAAAACATATTTTTTTTATCCCCTTCGCCGCAAGCGCCGCACCGGTTTCCCTCCCTACAACGCTACTTGAGCGCGTAAGTGGTTTGCCGGCTTGTTGCTAGCATTGAAGAGGGATTCTTAAATCGCTGCAAGCGCCGCGCCGGTTTCCCTCCCTACAACGCTACGTGAGCGCGTAGGGGGTTTGCCGGCCCGTTGCAAGCCACGAGAAAATAACCACTTTCTTTTTTTTCATTAATTAATTATAATTAATTTTAATTAATGATAATTAATTAAAATATAAGATAATTAATTATAATTACATTTAATTAATTATAGCTAATTATCATTAATATTATTTAATTATTATTAAAAATAACTAATTCATAATTAACTAAATTAATTATAAACCAAAGATAATTAGTTTATAATTAACTTAATAGATTACAAATCATTATAATTAATAATAATTAATTAAGATTAAAGTAATTAATTATAATCAAATTTAAATAATCATAATTAACAATTAATTATGAATTAACATAATTAATTATATTAGAATAAAATTTGAGCCGAGATAAAACAGGATTAGGGCATGATTTACGAAAATCCTCCGTTTCCCTCTATAGCTCGGCAGGTTTACAGGATTTGGCCACAAGAAGCACGTGAAAGGTAGAACATTACCTTCACCACCAGCGAGCTCCTCTTGTTGTTTCCGATCGGAGAAGAAGGGAATGCCGTCGAGTGAGCAAAATCGGGCAGAGGAGGCGACGGGAGGAGGTAGAGGAGCTCGGATGAGATGGGGTTCGGCCCTATAGGTGTTGGGGTGAGTTCGGCTGGAGAGAAGAGGTCGGGCTCTCTGGACAGGATCGGACGGCTGCAGGTATGGGTGACCGATCTCTCTCTCTCTCTCTCTCTCTCTCTCTCTCTCTCTCTCTTCTCTCTGGATCGGAAGCAGCAAAGGGGGTCGGGTGAGGAGAAGAGGCCGACGGAATTTGGTCGGAGAGGAAGGAGGTCGGGAGGAGAAGTATCGAAGGCTGGGCTCGGGATTGAGGGGAGATCAGAGAGGGTTACGAATGAGAGAAGAACGAATGAGAGAGAGTTTGGGAGCAAAGGATTCGCGTCTGTGGGATTTGCGAATGGAAGAGAGCCCCCGAAGGCTTCATTCAAGTGGCCTTTAAAGGCCTCTGAGAGCAGCGATCGAGGCTGAATACGGGATTTGCGGCTGTTTTGACGCGAACGGCGCCAAATCAGCGCGATTTCGACAAGGTTTTGAGAATCCGACGGGTATGAGATTTATACGGGATTTCTGCTTTGCTCTCTTCTTCATCTGTTTACTTTGGTTATAACATGAGAGTCAACATCAATAAATATCATTGCTTCCAATTCAGGCTCATCAAGTGAAAGATTAGCAATTTCTAATATTCTCATATCCTCAAGAGATTCAAATCCATCTCCAGCAATATCCCACATCCTGTTGTCTCCCTCCATATAAGTTGGAGTTTTCCTTGAGAGAAGTCGAAGGTTTGTATGCACATAAACTAAATCTTCATCCCATTGTGGAGTAATTTTATTTCTCTTCATTGATTGGATGAATGAGTATGTGCTCCTATTTCTTTCACAACAGGATGAAGATGAAACTTGACCAAGCAATTTTATGGCGATTGTTTGAAGTAGAGGTGCTGAAGCTCCATGTATAATCCATCCCATTTCGGATCAATTCTTTATCTATCACGCAATGACTCTTAGTCACCAAAGTCCTCTAAATAACTAAAAAATTTAGCAAGCTCAATGTTGACACTTCTTCTCTCCTCCTCATTTGGAAAATAATGCTTCAAACAAATCTTCCTTATATTTGAAATTTTTAAATCTTTCTGTGGAGAAACTCTTTGAGAATCCTCTTGAAGTCATTCTTTAGTTGAATATCTTCAAATAACATTAAAATAAAATAATAAAAAAATGTTGAAATTATAAAACAACCAATTGTGAATTCAAAATGAAAAAATGTTGAAATTTACCTGGGATTTAGTGAGTGAGCCAAGCAATGTAAAGGTGTATTACTTTTGCTCCACCTATCTTCTAGAATAGCATAAATAACATCCCAGAAGCTTGAGTCTTCATGAAGTACCTTCTTCTCAAGTCTATATATAATTTCTTTTACTTTGGCTAGCATTGAATCCAACATCTCATAAATGAGATGTAAACAAGACTTATCCGTATTAGCTACTCTCAACATCTCATAAATTGGGTCTGTGAAATTTATGATGTATACAATCTCATCCCATCATAAATCATCTAAAAGCTTCTCTTTTACATACCTAGCCTTTCCAACATCATCTTCCCTATAACATGACCATTTGTCACTGATCACCATAGCTTGAAGAGCATTTTTTTATTTTTTTGAATCTTCTCAACATCATTATAACTGAGGCAAACCGAGTTTCAACAACTGCAAGCATCTTCAAATTAGAGAAATAATTGAACAAAGAGAGTCTCATAGAGTGATTCATAATAAAATTCCTAATTACAATTGCATCTCCAGCAATCACTGTGATCCAATGACATTCATTATAGGTGATTTCATTTGAATCGGTATTCTTAGCTGCACAAATGTTCTTCAGAGCAAGATTAAGCGTATGCACAACACATGGTGTCCAGAAAATATGAGGATATGCTTGCTCTACATGTAGACCTGCAGCTCTACAAACAGGTGCATTATCAGTAATGACCTGAATAATGTTTGAAGTCCCCACCATTACGATAACTTCTTTGATTAAATTAGAAATGAAGATCTTATCCTTATACTGTCCTTCACAATTAACAGCTTTGATAAACATATGATAGCTCTCTGTTACAGCCATGAAGTTGATAAGTAGTCTTCTTTGTGGATCTATCCACCCATCACAAACCAAAGTAACTCATTTTTTCTTCCAAACTCCTTTAGAAGGCTTGAGCAACTTCTCAATATTATCCCTCTCTTTGCAACAACTTCGTTCTAATGACATTATATCCTGGTGGCACGTATCCTACAAGATTGTTATTGCATGCATATGTAAAGGCATTCTTTTAATGTGGATTTCTTGCTAGGTTAAAAGGAAGTCCAGCTGAGTAAAACATTCTAGCTATTTCCCCGTCTAGTTGTTCTCTCATTTGTAAATGAAATGTTTTCTCCAAAGCACTATCTACAATATTTTTTCTTTTTTTTGGTTCAAATCCCTCCATTCGAAAAAGCCCTTTGTTTACAGTACTATCATCACATCTAATTGAAGAAGATGATAAAGGATATGAAGCATGAGTGCTTGGAAGTGGAATATATTTTGGAAGCTCTTTTTTACTCATTTGCTCAGCTTCACTGATTTTTCTTTGTAATTCAGCCATTTGTGATGAGCTTATCTTCGGGCAAACTTTGATTCCATGACCACTAATCTTCAACAAATGAGCTTTTACTCTATAATATGATCATTTATATGTTGCATTACAAAAATTGTATTTGAATGCAATATTGCCTCCCCCTTCTAATGTTTTACTTATTTTTGTAACATAACCCCATAGAGGTTTGTTATCTTCAATATTGATTTATGATGGACCATCATCAAAACCAATTCCTACTCTACTAGGCTCATTATCCTACAAATGATCTATACAAATTAAAACATATGAATTTGAAACATGAAAAAAATTAAGTGAAAGTGTATATATGTTGCGACTCTACCGGGGGTCCAAGAGGGCACTGCACCCTGGCGATATTCGACCTGCAGGGGTTTCAAGGGGCAGCGCCCCTGCAGGGGTTGTAGGGGGCAGTGCCCCCGGAACAAATTTTTTTTGTAAGAGTAATTTTGAAGTGTTGTTTATTTTAAAGTTGTTTTTATGGAAAGATACCGAGCGGTACCGAGCATGTTTAGCTTCTCGGTGCCGCTTAATACCATTCGGTACCCCTCTATACCGAGCAATTTCGAGCGGTACCAAGCAATACCGAGTTACAATACCGAGCGATACTAAGTTCTAATACCGAGCGGTACCAAGTTCCAATACCGAGCAGTATTGAATTCCAGTACCGCTCAGTACCGAGCAATACCGAGTTACAGTATCGAGGGGTACCGAGTTCCAATACCGAGCAGTATTGAGTTTCAATATCGCTCGGTACCGAGTAGTACCGAGCAATACCGAGTTCCAGTACCGAGCGGTACCGAGTTCCAATACCAAGCGGTACCGAGTTCCAATACCGAGCGGTACCGAGTTCCAATACCGAGCGGTACCGAGTTCTAGTACCGCTCGGTATCGAGCAGTACCAAGCAATACTAAGTTCAAGTACCATTCGGTACCAAGCGGTACCGAATACCGAGTTTTGATACCCTGCCTATGATTAAGAAAACGAAGAACGAAGAAAACGAACCTTCACTGCTCACGTCGCCTTCACTGTTTGCATTGTCAAGCCGCTCTGTCGATGAAGGATGATCCTATCGACTTTAATGCTCGCGTCGTCAAGCCTCTTTGTCGACAAAGGATTATCTTGTTTTCTTCTATGCTCGTGTCATCGAGCCGCTCCTTCAACTATAACGAAGAAGACGAACACTTGTGTGGAAACGAAAAACCTAGCTCTTTGAAATGTTTCAGCCGCATAAATGAATATGAATATTGAGCAGAAACGCCGAAAGGCCAAAATGAATAGGGTAAATTGTGGCTCCGCTTTTTCTTTCTTTTTTTTAATAGGACACGCGTATCCAGTCAAATTTAAATAATATTTTAATTGGACACGGCAAAGCCGTATCCGACACGTATTCGTGCCGTATCGGAGGCGTATCCGTATCCTACACGTGTCCGATACAGCACGCCTCGTAAATAGGAGTATCCGTGCAACATAGATGCAGACCATGCACATAAATTACACATAGAATACGCAGTAATCCATATTAATAACTTGCTATTAAATGATTTAATTTAATTAAGTAAATAAATTTATTTATGTCTTTTACCTTGTTATACAATTTTAAAGGCTGAGGGTCATGACATGAATAATAATTTTTATTAGCTATGGACTGACGGGTGGCAGATATGATTGGGAGGGTTGGTTGAATTTTTATGAGCTTTTATTGACATTTTATTGCGTACCCTTGTTCAATATTCTACTTTTCACTATATAATGCGAGAACACTTGTCTTAGGGTACTCATGATTATGCAAATAGAAGTAATGCAGCCTGGACAAAATGTAAAATTTTTTATTTCAGAAACTAAGTCTAAGGCTGTTGTTAGTTTATGATTCTTTTGAGGAAGAGGATAACTAAGTAGATTGCAAAATCGTAAGAATAAAAAAATTAGTTAATCATCAACCTCAAACGAATCACAAACTACCAGCAACCTTAGATTTATTTCTGAAGTAAAAAATATTTCCTTGTGTCTGAGGCTGCGTTACTTCTGTTTGCATAATCATGTCTTCGTAAGAAAGCAAAACTCCTTGACCCCTACATCTAAAATTCTTTTGGTTAAATTGTTTTCATAGAATGTATATAGGTTCTCTTGTAATTGTTATTAATGTTCTTTTAATTGGTTCCTTGTATTTTTTATTTTATAAATAGACATTTTTTTATTGTTTAAAAGATAAAGAACTTTTTTAATGATTTTTTTAATTTTTTTTTAAAATAAGCAAGGAATACGCAGAGAGTACGCACAACATATACAGAGATTACGCACAATATACACATAAAATATTGCTGAACACATCCAGTACGCATACTTTATGTAGAAAATCATCACTTTTATTAACTATTAATACAAAATCATACATTAAGTTACAACTGCTCCAACTGCTAATTTACAAATACTTTAAAAATAGATTGCAAACCTGCATCCCGGACATTCACAGGGATTATTACAACCAACACCAATTCCTAACTCTATTAGATAAACATCTCTCTTATTCAAACACTAAGATAACTCTAAAAATCACTAAGGTTCCTCTTGATATAATGATAAATCATTCCAGCCCAAAAAGTTGAATGGCAACATCATTGGATCTTAAGATTCCATGAGTAGCAAGCTTGTCTCAAAGCAAGCAGTGGCTACTCTATGGATTTTTCATAACCCCTTCTAAATATGAAACAATTAAAAATTAAAAAAAAAAAAGCTTTAAATTACAAATAACTTAAAGTAGAACCACCCCAACAAATAAAATTAAACATTTTTATTCTACAACAAAACAATACAGCACATGTAATATGACATACCACAAAACCAACACACACTTAGATGCAAAATCCCTAAGCATGCTAGGATTAGAATTTTTTTTATGTACATGTAGTTGATATTTTAGTGTGATGTTTTGGATTGTGTGTATTGTGGGGAGTTGCCCTTCAATGATTAGGATAGAAATATATGTTCTTTTTAGCAGGTGGTCATGTCCAAGAGAGGATAAAGGTACCTTACAGCGATACGAGTAAATTTTCCAATAAGCTTGACGGACAAAAATTGCACCGCAACCTCCAAAACTCAAGGTTTTCTTTCTCTCCTCTCTTTTTCTCTAATTTTTCTCAAGCCATTTCTCTGTTAGCCATTAGCCGAAGTTGAAAGGGATTTTAATAAAAAACTTTAAGTGGATTAAGATATTTTAATAATATAATATTTAATCTAATCAATTTTTTTGTATAAAATTTAAATAAATTATTTTAGGAATTCAAAAATTATCGAAAAATATTCATAAAAGAATTTAGTTTATTTAAAAAAATATCGATGAAATTAATTTGCAAAACGGACACCTGACGGTCTCAAAATCCTCACTTGTACCAACAAGTGCCAATTTCTTAAGAATTTTCGACAGTGTCCAAATATTACAAAAAAAATTGTGCAATTAAAGTATATAATAACAATGCTATAGTGAAGACAGTTTGTGATTTGGAATTATATTGATTCCATAAAATATTTATTTACCTCAGTTAAAATACTGGCTATTATACCCTCCTAAACTTTGGTCTACCAAAGTAGAATGTACCATGACCCATTGGAAGCAACAAATTGCATGCAGCACTCAATCCTAAAATCATCAACTTTCATACTACTTGTTAGGTATGAAGAAAACCAAATGGGGATAAAATTTAGGCCAAACGAACGAGTGGTCAAATAAATTTGAAACTAAAAAACATAAGCTTATGGGTAGGGAAAATGGCATAGTATTTCAACACCATCAGTTTTTAGCTATCCACTATAAGACTAAATCCAAGTCTTTTAGGTGCCTTACCACAATAAATGTATGGAAAAGCAAGAGAAGATAGATTAGCAAATGCTTAAACCACATTACATGACAAAGTAACATCTAAAAATATGATTATAGAATTAGGTAATTTTTGTGTAATTAATGAAGAATAAAAAATGCACCAATTGGACTTGAATACAATCATATGTCTTTTTAGGTATTTAACATGTAGTCGATAGGTTATTGAAGAAGAGCTCACCCACTGGTTATGAAATCCAACTCTACAAAGGATTCATCAGGGAGTCGAGTCCAACGTGAAAAGTTTGAGATATTCGCAATTCATTGAACTAGCCACTCGACCCTAATGAACAACTCACCAACAAAGCTGCTCACCCTCTATCTTAGCAGGGGAAGACCTTAATCTCAATCTCACTCGCATCCTCAATAATAGGGAAAGTATTTATTCAAGAGACTCTCTGCTTGCCCATCCTCAATCAGCCGGCCATAGAGTTTGTCTTCCCAACCACACAAGCTCACCTGCCTCTCCTTTTGCAAGGCAAACTAGAGCTCTAGCAAAGGCTACTAGTGACTCCGGGAACCCACCAGCATCAATTTCCTCCGTTCATGACTAGCCTATATCTGCTCCCCTATATGTACTCGGCACTCTAAAGTTTACAAAGAAGCAAATTAAGTTAAGCTCAAGAAAGGTTACACCACACCACACCCAACTAGAGGGTGACACATGGACAAGCCAATCAGCAGTCATTAAATTCTTATATTTTTTTTTATTCATTTCATTTATGCAACCTTTTTTGTAGCTATCTGATCCCTATCAATAAATTGCGAAGAAGAACATTTGGGACTTTTAGTATTCTCTACTATTATTACTACTTGAATTAGTGTACTCTGTTTCTTTTTTTCCCCCTAGCTTTATCTCCATTCTCACAGGTTTCCAATTTAAACTCATTGAGGTTGTCTGCTATTAAGGTAGAGTATTACAATGAACATATTTGGATTCAATACAACAATAGATAAAATTAAAAATAAATAATGAAAAAGGTCCCAAATCTTTTCAAGTGTCACTTTAATCTCAAATTTCTCCAAACATCCAAACTTTCAAAGCCCACTTCATTAGTTTAAAGTTGTATTAAATAGTGAGACCTGAAAATGTGTAAAATGTCATTATGAAAAGCTTCCTTCCACCAAATTCTATCCAAATAAACTAAAAAATTAATAATAGGACCAATTTGTCTAAGATTTGGTAGTTAACGAGTTAAATTGAACACTTAAAACAATTTAGGTCAAGAATGGGCACACCTAAAAAATCTATGGAACGTTTTGATCATTTACCAAAAACGTTAATGTTTAATGATGAGGAAAGGAAAGGGATCGATAGATCAAGGATAACTTTGGTAAAACTTGTACAAAAAAATTCAAGTTTAAGACCAAAGAAAACATAAAAGTTGCAGAAAAAAGATTTACCCAAAATAGGTTTAACACCTCGTCGTTTTCAACAAAGATGAATGAAAAAAGAAGATTCATAAAGCAATAGAAAAATAATTTGGATAAGAAAGTGGAGGATCAGAATAATATAAAATGTATCAAAAAAATTGTAATTATGAATTATATGTAATAATGCCAACACACTTGCAAGACTGAGATCAAAATATCCGAACCTTAGTAGGATTTCCATCATAATCAAATGCCCTTGCAGCTGGTGGCCCACGTATCTCAACCTCACTATCTCCTTGCCTTGAACTAAGATTCTCAATGTAAATCTACAAACAGATGAAACTTGAGCATTAAATATTTTCAGAATTATTAGAAAAGAAAGAGCAAATGGTCAAATTATAAATTAATGAAAACCAGCACTACAATACAAGGGGATACTTCAGCAGCAAAGTTCCATTGAACATGACATATTTTAAATCGGCTCATGCAAGCTTCTTATTTGTCTCTCACGCAATCAAACAACAATTGAGGAACCAAATAAAATTCATTGACGCAGCAATTGCAACCATAACTTCAAAATATTCTGTGACGTGCCTCTTTAAAGAAAAACATATCTCATCAGTTGTACAACACAGCAACCAATATTCAAAAGCAAATCAAATAAAAGCATAAGCAAAATCTTTACATCAACAACAACAATATCAAGCCTTTGTCCCACTACATGGGGTCGGCTTATTTATATATATATATATATATATAAGATAGAATTTCTAGATAATAGGCTTCAATCTCTTTTGAAAATAATAAAGTCCCCCGAAACAAAGTAGACTGCTATGCCATTTAAACCATAATTTGAAACTTCTCCTTCATAGAAGAGGATTCAATCTTCCTAAAAATTGTCAACTCCAAAATGAAGTACCTTGCTATGCCATTTCAAGCAACAACATCCTCGGTCTACGGTGGAAAAGAAATAAATTAAGAGGTTGTTTTCTAAAAAGGATGCATAATAAAAGGAATATAGTGTATTTAAAGTTGTTTGGATAAGTATAAAAAAAAAGCAGCAGATTTTTTTTTTCGCTTGAAGTGAAATGAATGCAATGTAAAGTTAAATGATGGTGTTGGCTAGTAGCGGCGATAGTCAGCAATTGGTGACTGGTGACAAGCATAAACAACTCAATCAGCCTCCGATGAAAAAGGAATTTGACCAAAACCGGTTGAGTTTACAATACATAACAAAAATGAAAAAGGGAGTCAAAAAGGAATTTAAGAAAATTCTCTTTTTTTTCATCAAACCAAACACCCAGATTTTAAAATCCTCTGCATCACGTTTTTAGCAACCCAAATAGCCCCAAACTAATTGAAGTTATCAAAACTATCAAGCTGACATTTAACAAAAATATCTATGCAAATCCATTATCGGAGGAATTACCACAACTCGACGTGGTGTACAATGAGCCACAACTTCTCCATGGCATAATCGCCGTTTTTCTAGCGTCAACAAAATTAAGCTTTTAATCTGCAAATGAAGGAAATGATTAAAAGTGGATAAATTAAAAATAAATAAATAAATTTAAATAATAAACTCATTTTCAAGAAAATAAATGAAAATGAAATAATTCATGAGTAGTCATAATGGTAAAGAAATATATTGCATGTAGTCAATCTAACTCTCCCTTGAAAGTCGATATAACTTGTTAATCACCATGTAAAGCTTGTCCGATCAGAACCATATGCATGCACATCAAGGATGCATGTAGGTTAATCTTCAAATGAAATTAAAATTATAGAGTTAACACCGCATTAAAGTCGTAACATACTTGCTCACTTGCTTCAACTACATCATGAGGTGGCAATTCTTCGGTTCCAATCTCAAGAACGAAGGCACTGGGAACTTGCAATACCTGCTGAAAGTTCGGGAGAACAAATTGTTGAGAGAAAAGAATTATGGAGGGAAGACTACAGCAGACATGAATTAAACAGTATAGGTTCAGCATAGACCAACAGCGTTTACTCAAATGTCATGACACTTTCAATATTCCAACATGCTCGTCAAAACAGACATTATTAACAATTTAACATGTAAAAATGCTTTAAGGAAAAGAAAAAAAAAAGAAAAAAACTCCAATCAGCTAAAATGATAATAAACTCCAAAAATCAAAATACAAAGTAACTCTCTTTCTTTAACCTAATAGAATTGGCATCTAAGAAAAATTATCACTTGTTGCTAATAGAACTTGTCCATAACTGAGTTTAACTTCAAGACAGATTTAAATGCCTCACCACACAAAAGATCAGATAGAATCAATCAATCAATCCAAGAAAAGGGTATCCAAGCTGGCAAGTCTCAATCCTACTTTATGCAAAAAGAGTTTTACAGCTGTACCTCTCAAAACATCAATAACAAAACTGATAGAAACCTTTTACTTAAAAATAAATAACAAGGTGAAGATATTTAGACCAGAAACAGTAGATTTTTGGGAACTTCACACGGAAAAAAGAAAGGAAACAACCTTCTGCATGCACACTAGTACTGAGGTGCACAAAAAAAATTAAATGCAACCACAGCTTGATACATGAATGTAAGTCAAGTAAAGTCATCAATTAGAAAAGTCTTAAAACAAAGTAAGACGGTTCCAAAACTTCTCTGTAAATGCATGGGTAAAGTTATATACAACAATGCCCCCCAAAACCTTGCATTAGCAGAAGTTTCTCGGGGTAGGCACATGCCAATCTGACACCATGATCATGGGTCTAACACACAAGCTGCAAGATCACTACAATAACAACAAAAATATCAAGCCTTTATCCCACAACGTGGGGGCAGCTACATGAATCTTTCATCTTCATTGGGTCATATTAAGAGCCAAACTCTCATTTAAATCTAATAAAAAAGGTCATTTATAATACTTTCTAAACAAGACTTTTTATGCTTGTTGACCACTATTTAGCCGATGTACTCCACCTCATGCCATCCAAACGACACAACATTTCATTCACTCACGTAACTCAACAACACGACTTCGACAAAACCACTAAAACATCTCTCCCTTTCATTTCGTTCGACCTCACGCACGCAGGAACCGTCCGCTCACCTCTCTCGCTCGTCTTCCTCATTTATTGTTCGGTCTGGAAAAATATACAAAAGGCACAAACCTCGCTCTCACAAGCTGAAGATTTCCTTATTTTCCCTGAGGCATATTGGATTTAACATTTAACCAAATTTCTCCTGAGAGTAATATCAAGGTTTATTTAAACATGGGTTCTACTTCCCCTGAGAGCATTCATGACTAAAACAAAAATATATGGGATTAAGGTTGATCCTTGAAGTAATCCAACTGAAATAGGAAAATACTTGGTCAAACCACCTTGTGTATGGACACAAGTAACAGCTCCTGCATACATATCCTTAATGACGTGAAGCCAAGTACTTTTCTATAATGAAATAAAAGTTCTGGCAGATTTTGAATAAGGGTAGTGCAAGTGGCTTGCCGCCAATGCAGAATCGGGGGATAAGCAACCCTATCCATGCATTGCAAGAGGTTTTTTTTCTTTTTGTCATATTGCATATTTTGAGTTTTAAATATGATGCAAAGAAAATATGATGTTTATTTCCATAGAGTAAATACAAATCAGTTTCATATTAAAGCAGAATTTACAAGAGAAAGGTTAGGTAATCAAAACCTTTACTTGCTCGGTAACAAGAATTTTAGGGAATATAGCACTGTTTCCATCAGAAGAAATGCCTAGGGGATAACCAAGCATCTCTCTTGACTTCACCCATAGTTGAGCGCATTCTCGAGCTAAACTGGTCCACAACAGATAATTTATATGAATTTTACAGAATATATCAATTACTTATTAACTTGAAAAGGTAACTACATAAAAAAAATTGAAAGAAATGCTGCATTTATAAATATTCCAGGGATTGAATCCCGTTTTTATAACCCCTTAGGCCACCGACCAATCACAACTCAAACAGCTCATTCAACCAGCCCCAGTAACAAATGTAACCACGTCATTTTAGTTGTTAATGTAAAGACCTTTTTTAAGGGCAAGAATTGGGAACCTGCATTAACATGTTATGGGAAAATATTTCAGGTATGTGCTCTGGTAACATGAGAGATCTGCATGAATGTTCAGCGAAGTTTAACAACATAAGTTTGCAAACACGTAGGTAGGGAGTGAATAAAATAGCAAGCAGGTAGCCTGATATTACAGAGACAAGTATGTTTTTGCATATTTAGATGAAGATGAAAGTTAACAAGAACTGAACTTTCAAAAAGGTATAACGTGCATGTCTAAAAGATTTACAGATGTCAGTCTGTGCATGCTCGCATGGCCAAGCCAACCTTCGTTTGGGTAGCTTACATTAATGCCATCAGGCAGTTCACAGGTCTTCTTGGAGACGCGTAACCATTCATTCAGGCTGAGCTTAGTTAGTTTTCTCAAAATGTGTCCAACCCATTTTCTAAAATATCAGCTAATAATTTCCTACACAATTTTGTGGCTTGGGTGGGTAGGGTGAGGGGGTGAGGGTGAGGTTCCACTCTAGTTTCTTACAAGTTACCTCAATCAACACTTTGGAGGTTTTAACACCAATTGTTCGAATAACATAATTACTGTAAAATGAAATAGACTTAGGCAGTAACTTAACTATATTTATTTTTGGGTAAATATGGAATGAGTAATAAAAATATGATGAACAAATCTACATCTGATTTCATCATATCACATAAGAGAATGGCACTTGTTTAAACCAAAACTGGATATACAAAATGACATATATATACTCGACATAATTTTTTTTGGAAAAAATTGTTTGTTGATTGTTGATTTCATAAGAAAATTTGACCACTGATGATGTCAACTAAAAAGCTCTACAGAACCAACATAGCAATAGTCAGTGGCGGAGCCAGAAATTTTATTCAGGGGGGGCCTAAATTAAACACTACAGAAAAATCACCCATTACAGGCAGAATTTTCCGGCGATTTTCTGACAGTTTATTTTCCGTCGGTCAATTTTATGACGGTTTGTCATCTCATCTTGAATGTCAAAATACATTAAAATAGTTCCGTATTCCGTCTTATTAATTTCTGGAGCTAAAAAGAATTGTATGATCAAAATTAAGAATGCAAATAATATGGCGAGAGAGGAGCGAAAAAGAAAAGGAAAGTTGTGCTCGAGATTGTGAGTTGCGAGAGATGAGCATAGGGGAAAACGAAGCAATCAGTTTGTGTCGAGCGAAAGCAAGTCATTTGGAAGCAGTCTCTGTTTGGGCTTGTGATATGATACTGTTGCTAGCTGAGTGAAAATTTCCCCCCCCCCCCCCCCCCCCCCCCCCCCCCCCCGGCAACAGCTATGATTTCTAGAAGGATAAAATGGGTTCGGAAATTCAAAAAATCACCGAGTTAATATTTTTGGAAAGGCCGCGGTCAAGAAAGGTCCGACTCATAACAGTATCGCTACTGCATGGTAGCAAAAGCCTCCAGCAAGAATGAACTAATAGTGTATTACAGCCTGCAGCTGCCTCAGCCTATGCCTATACTTGCTGCAGGTGATCTTCACGTTGGTTCCCACACCCAAAAACAACTCTCATTAACTTCCGAAATGGAGTTTAGTCTCCCATTGCCAAGTGCAAGAAGAGCACCCATGCTCTCCTCCATAAAATCCAAGCATCCAAAGTGTGAAGAAGGTATAAAAAAAAGAATAGCGAGCTGAAACAATGGCTAAACATTGTTGGGATCTCTTCTAACCACTACAACCTCCTCTTTCCCTAAGTTATAAGATTCAAAGGAACCCATGAAACCATCCATTATTTCACCCAAAATTGTCTGTGGAAAACACCTCATCTTACCAGCAGGATAACTATGAGAATATAACCTGGAATAAAGATAATTGTATTATAGAAAAAAATACAAAATTATAACATACAATAATTATCATCCTGCATTCTAGCTCAATAGAAGAAAAATTTTCAAACTATTCCGGCCAACTTTTGCAGACAATCAAAGGACTTATGCAGAAAAGAATCGATTCAGTAGAAATAATAGTAAAATATTCCACGGTACCCCCTCACCAAAAAAAAAAATGATTTAGATCATCCATTATTGCATAAGCACTATCAATGAGATCCTTGTTTGTCATCCTTTTTTTGTTTTACAAGCGAGTTACATGGTTGCACCTTTTCCTTTAGATATACATCATAAGGTACTAACAACCTATTGATGTAAAGCTAGCACCCTTTATAGGATGTCATCGAAGCTTTACATCCTCGAACTATTAGGCACCACAAGAACATTGAATGTGGAATAAATATGCACCAAATCCAACCAAGGATGCAAAAAAAAAAAAAGTTATGTATAAATTTAAAATGGTACAAAGCATTAGTTTATTGAGGCATCACTCGACGAGAATGAACTAAGAATGAGGATTCATAAAAGTAATCCACATAGGTAGGATAATATTAATGATGATGGTACAAAGCATTAGTTCAATGAAACTAATTGAAGAATAGAGGCTAACCTGCGCATGCGAGAAAAATATCTAGCACGTTCAGTAACACCAATAAAGCCTCTAGAATCTAGGATATTGAAATTGTGAGAGGCCTTCAACAACTGATCATACCTACAAAATTATTAGAAAAGGAATCATATTTAGCAGAAGTTTTCCTTCTAAATCATAAATAGAGTGGAAAAAAAAACTACAGTGTTTTTCTAAGCATACGCGGGAATAGCTAGCCCAAGTGCCAATAATGATCGAGCATCTTCCTCAAAGTTTTCAAACTGCTTGAGTACATGTTCCACACTCGCATGCTCCAAGTAATATGCACTCATTTCCTTCCTGCATCAACAAAAAATATGAGACCTACCATTTCATTCATAGTGATCTGTTAACCTCATAAAACATATCGTTGAAGAATATTGATTAAAGAATTTTCATCTTAATGGCGGAGGAAAAGAGAGGGGGAAAAAAACTAAACAGGAAGCATTTCAGCATGATAAACTAAAGCCTTCTGAATTCATGTGGCAACCTAACAATGAGAAACAACAAATTCTAGTTTCGAATTCAAAACCCTGCAATTCCACCTAATTTCCTCTCACTCATTCCTCCCTCTCCTCTGATATGGTGACATCAACACCCTTGATATGAATAATGACTTCAGATACATTTCCCCTGATATGAGTTTGCTTTGGCCTGCTACTTTGGAGTGATCTACAAACTATTTGGTTAATTGTCAGGACAACTTTTGATTTAGAGGAAATGGTAATGGGGTTTTCAGCCCAACAAAGAGAATTATGCAATTTCCTCTATAGATCAAATTTTCTAGTCTCTCGCTTAGCTGTTGGAACCTAAGTAGTAATTCCAAAATTAATAACTTTATGGGTAAATTTATTATGATAGACGATATAACTGCTTCTTAAGTCAGGGTCACCTTTGTTAGAGTTAATGCGGAAGTTAGTACTTCCTCATCCCTACCTTATTCCTGCATTCTTAGCATGGATGGAGTACTTGCTGGGCTCAAGAGGTGGTTAATGATAGAAATCCTCTTTTTGCATATATTGTGACTCATTCTTGCATGCTTCTTTTTCATGCCCCAAATTGACTACTATTTTTTGTAAGGAAGGTACTTACAAACTCCTGAGAGGAAAGAACTGTCATACCCAAGAGTTTCAAGCAAAAGTACAAATTTTAGTTGCTATCAAAAAAAAAAGTAATTTCTACAGAAGGCATTCAATTTATCACATGAATTAGTAGTTAATTAAATTTTATGTTAACAATTTCAGTTGACTTATGTAAGTGCAGTTAATGTTAAATGTTAAATTAATTTCTGTTAAGTAATACACAAACACCATTAAGACAACCTGATTTTCTCGTTCTCAGGACTTAATAATTACAACCTTAAGTGGTCCACTAGTCCTGCACTAGGGTTAGTCAAGTAAGTTGCTGTAGCACAGCACTAGGTAAATCCACTACTAATAAAATATCTCTTCAGCCATCCACTATCTTAATGGATGCAACCGTTGATGGGGAATCCAATTGCTATGAAATGTTTAAGTGCAAATATTAAAGCTATAGCGGGTAAGCCTTTTCTCTCTGTAAATCTTCTTTTAGCTGGAAGCTGTGGTGAGGTTTCGGCGGGTAAGCCTTTATTTCTTTAAAAGGCAATGGGCTAGATTTCAGATGCTGTTAGAGGAAAAATTATGAGGGAATAATTGGAGTGATTGCTTGCCGTGAGAGTGGGAGGCTATATTTGGCGGAATAAATTGCAAAGGAGTTAACAGTAAAGAGAGGATTAGAGGAGTATGAGGAAGGTTATAAAGCAATAAAGGTAAATTATTATTATTTTTTATTACGTTATGTTGTATGTTGTCTTGTAAATTCTTTGGATATTGATAAGGTTGCTAAAGGAGTTTATACCATAATTGTGTTGTTAGGATTCTTTTTATTTGGTGGATGAAGAAAGGAGAATCTGGTTGAGAGGTAAGTTGCTAAAAGGTATGAATGATTTTAATAAAAATCTGGGAAACTAAATTATAGAAATTTTGGAAAGTAAGAAATGTGAATCGTGTAGTTAATTTACAAACGAAAAAGGTTACGATGTGCTGAATTTGTGGAGGCAACTTGGTAAGGGGGTAAGAAATGCAATTTAATTTAATCAAATAAATGTATCATTTTTTGACTTGTATAGTTGCATGTCATCAAAACAGATGGGTAAAAAGACAGCAAAGTAACTTTTATATGTTAATGCGTTTACAGTCAAGCAGTCAAGTATGAATGACCTCATATAAATTTTTTAAACTTATCATGCAGTATTATATGATTAGTTAAATGTTTTCCTAATTAACAATGTTTTGAAAAGAAAATCATCTTTTTAAGGGACCTCGAATGAGGCAAAAGGGACCTCTATGAAATTCAATGTTGATAATGTAAAATGATGTGAAACGTACAGGTGAAAATGAGTTGCTTATGAAAATTTGTACGCTTAATATTTTGAGAACAATATTAAATAAAACTTATGCCGATTTAAACGCTTAAGATAAAACAATAAGGCGATAAAACAAGCTTAAGCTAAATTACATGCATAGGAGTTAAGATCGTAAAATAGCCAATTTAATCTAACATTGCATACATGAATGATTTTCAACTATAAATCTCAATGCTAACAGTAAGATTAGGTACGATGCAAGAATACCTCACTCAACTCTCTAGTTCTCTAAGCTTTAGCGGTGAAGAGCTTGACATGAGCTTTGTGAATCAAAGTATAACCATAATTGAAAGATGAATTAGGAAGATATAAGCGTAAGAAGAAAAGTTTACCAAGGGAAGACAAATACGAAGCTCCAAAGTGGTCGTTTGAGTGTTTGGGAAGGGATGGATGGCAACACGAATTTTCTGGCTGTTTGGGACAGCACTTTGGCAACCCCTGGGTAGTAAAGAGCACTCGGGGCTTCACCAATCAGCTGGACAAAAGAAAAAGGGTTGCAGAAATCTCTGGGACAGTACTTGGAGGAGTGCTGGTTAGCAAACAGGAGCAGACCTGGCAGCACTATGGCTGGTTGGAGTTTCCCGGACAGCAGTTTCTAAGTGGAAAATTGTTGGACAGTAATTTAGAGCAGGTTTTAAGAGCAGGTTTTGAATTTTGAATCCCCAAATAACGTAGAAAGGCGGGAAAGTCATTCCTTAATGAGAGGTTGATTGAAGCAATTTGTGGGAGGTGATTTAATGAGGCGAGAGAGAGAGGGGGGAGGAAAGATTGTGTACACATTCAACGAATGTGGACCAAGGCATTGTAAGTGTGAATTAAATCTGAGATTTATTTCAGATTTAAAGTGATTTGGCAGGATTTAATTTGAATTTCGAATTCAAATTCAAGTATGATGAAGCCTTAATAGGAAGCAATAAGATTTAGCCCATTAATGGGTGGTCGGCAGCATCATGAGGGGAGGAGTATGGGGAAGATTTTAATAAGTTTCCAAACGAGGTTTGCCACATAGGAAAGAGAATAAACAACCCTCTTTAATTTAAAATTAAATCGGATTGAAATTTTAAAACTTTCCTTATTTGCAAAGTTCCAAATAAGGAAAATATTTGAAATTTGAAGCAAGGGTCATTACTTCCCTTTTCCATGGAGCTAATTTAGGAAGGGAAGTATAACAATTGAAATCGTCATAATTGAGTTGGATCCAATGGGGAGGCCAATGACAATGGGGGCTTGGGGGGGATTACGTCGGGTGTGAGGAGGGGAGAGTTGATCCGCCGGTTGGAGAGGGGAATTTGGTGCTTCTAAAAGGTAGGATTGGAGTCGGGGTGCATGCAGTGGTGGAGCTCGGAAGGAGGGTGGTTGTTGGACGGCAGGCAAGGAGAGGAAGGTGGGTAGGGAAGGTGGAAACTAAAATAAAGAACTAAGAACTCACAAAGAGATCGTAAAACTGTGAACCTTGGACTCCTCCAAAGGTTGACGGGTATTGCTTTCAACCACCTAGGGTCTCTCCTCCCATGAACTCACTTAGAGATAAAGCAAAGAAAACAAAACTTCATTCAATATTCATCATCCTACAATACAAAAGAGTTAGCCTATAAATAGGCCTCATGAAAAGAAAAATAGCAAAGACTAAAACGCCCTTCAGGCTACAACACCACATGACCACTCCTAAGGGTAAAATGGGAAAAACAATAATATAAAATAAACTAGTACATAAGACATAAAAAATTTAAATAAGCTCTAGATCGTAGCCGTTGGTCTTCTGATGTCCTCATCATCAAGTTTATCTGGGCTTCATTGAACATTCTTATGAATGTTAACTTTATGAGAAATGATGGTCAGAACTCTTAAAAAACTAATTATGATATTTTGTATAGGCCTCATATAATACAAAAGATAATGCTAAATATGAATTTTTTTATTTTTGCAAACTATTTTAGATTTGATTCGGTTAAGATTTCAATTACGTTAATTCTATAAATATTGCAATTTATTTCTTATTTAAATTGCATAATTTTATGAGCTTTATGAGCTTCATAGCTCACCAGATTTTTATTCTGATTGTTGTTACAATAAAGGGCAAAGATAAAGAGGAAGTTGAATAGCCTCAAGCCACTTTAAAACTTTATGCTTTGCTGTGCGTCTGGTATATGAGTCTACAACAGAGGTATCTAGACTGTTTGTTACTGCAATATTTTGGAGTTTGTAGGGCTCTGTAATTATCCATGGATGAATAAAATGAGATATTTTGGAATACTTCCGTATATTAGGAATATATTAGATGAAGATTGACTATAGATTTATGATGATGAGTTTTAATTTCATGATTGTTGTTTCTAGGTTGCACCCTATGTTGCCAGGGGGGTGATTTGGGGTGTGAAAAGAACCTAGACCAAATTAAGGAAAACAAACTCCATTATAATCTCCATTCAAACTAAGCTTTCGGAAGCAAAAATTTTAAAATCTCATCGAGTACAACTACTTCACTTTTGATAAGGAAGGTTCCACCAATAATTTTCAATCTCATCATAAAGAAAGAATATTTTTAAAATGGAACAAAAATTCCCCACACTCCCCATTCCTTCAACTAACGGGAAGAAAATCCATTCTAACATTCAATGTTCCTAATAACTCATCTTTACTAAGGTTAATGCCTACTATGAATTCTACCTGAAGCATGATTTATAAGAGTTTTTACGGAATGATACTACCAGTAACATTGATAATCTCCCATGGCTTTTCATTGGAGCCTTTAATTACATTTATTATTCTGACAAGAAATGTAATAGCAGACTGAACCCTTTCGAATTATGGAGGTCTTTAATGCTACAGTTCTTTAAAGTGGCATCAATGATTTTTAGTAATATAGCTCTCACATTATTTAATCTAATAAAAACCCTTTAAAACAATTATTTTATAAAATTGGATAGATGTCTCGCAAACAATTATTGGGATAGCTCTTTTGGTAACAATATTCCAGCGTAGAAGGTAGACTCTCATCCATAGAGAACCGCATTAAAAACTTTGAAGACCTTAAGAAGAAGTTTATCGAAATGCAATCAAAAGCCTCACTGATGATTCCTAGGGCTGAACCAAAGGGAAAGAAAATTCAAGAGAACGATGATGAAGTGGAGAGTGTTTTCCCTCATGGACCACCACGGGGGGCTCCAATGGGAGATGGATCAGGGTATTTTGAAGAAAGGGCTGCAAGAAGGGGGGAGGCAGAACCCTTTGAGAGACCACCCATACATGGTGGAAGGTGAACCTAAGGAGGAAATGATTGGGCTAAGCCATGGGGCCAAATCAGCCAAAGAAGGAAGAGAGTCACACCATCATTACATGGGAAGAACTAACGAATGGAGAAGCCATTAAACTATAGATATGAGATCAAGGAAGTTAAAGATACTGATTTTTTTAAGGGGAATATGTTCAATGTTGGGTGTATCAGGAGGAGCGTTGCTTTGATATCAACAGGTTGATGGAAGGGGGAAAACTCATGACGGCAGGGCTATGTATAAAGGAAAAAAGCCCTAGCTTGGTTTCAATAGAAGGAGACCAAGTATTCAGTCTATTTATAGGAAAAATTTAAGGAGTGTTTGTTGGAACATTTTTTAGCCATTCGGAAAGGAGAGGAGGCCTTCACGAACAAAGGGCAGTCATAGAGTATCGGGAGAAATTTCAGCTACTATCAGGATGACTGAGGGGAATATTCAAGGAAGGGTTGGAAGATAATTTCATGAAGGGGCTTAGAGAAGATATATGAGCAGAGCTCAGGGTGTTGAGACCTAGAGGGCTAAAGGAGATGATGAAGCTTGCTCAGAGAGTGGAGGAAAAATATTAAAGGGAGAAGACTAGCCGGAGCAACACAATGGGAGGGGATTACATGAATACCTCTATGACCCTGGCACCGAGGTCCCAGACGGTGTTGTTCCAAAGGAAAGCGCCAAAAGAGAAGAGCATTGGAATTCATCCTGGAGGCAAATTCAAGCACCTTACAAAAGCGGAGGTGTAAGATAAGCGAGCAAAAGAGTTATGATTCAGGGGTGATGAGAGATTTCCACCCGGACATAGATGCAAGAATCGAGCCCTTCAGGTCTTGATGGTCTACGATGGAGAGAAGGAAAGTGGGGACGAGCTGGAGAAGATTATAGAGAAAACGGCACATTTACATCTGGACATGGCATACATGTCCCTACACTCCATGGTGGGATTCACTCCAAATCACACCATGAAGGTACGGGGACAAATCGAGATACAACCAGTGGTGCTGTTTTTTTTTTCTATGTATTGAAATATTATTCATACACGCACTGCAAGTACTTCACACAGCTTACTTCATCCTAGCAGATAGCAAAAGCAATTGATCCAAAGAGTAACATAAGTCAAATAGTTTTTTAAATAATCTAGTCTTTGTCTATATTATTCTTCACACATACAAATAGAGTTCTGTCAAAAACAAGTCTAGCCAAACAAGCCAATTCACTAACAAATGCCCTCCATGACAACAGAAATATTCAATAAAGCAGGGATCAGCTAGCCAACTCCTTTAAGAAAATTTATTTACCTACACAATTGCATCTGGATACACCCTCAAATGAAGTTATTACCCTAAAAAAATACAAGTATAAGAAATTCATTAAAAAAAAAGGTGGCATCAATTGTAGGATTGAAGTAAACTCAATTGCATTTCTATGTAAATAAGCAAACTCCTCTCCATTACAGCATATACTTTCTCTGACACCATTAAGCCAACCTTTGGAAATCACTATCCTGGTTTACTTCCAAACAAACTAGCCATGCAGTTCAACATGTTTTAATAGGATACTTAGAACAAACATTAAAAAAAGAATTGTTGTACAAATTAAAATAGTTATTACTTGCACAAATTAAGCAAACTTTCAGTACATCTCAACAATTAATGAACAAAAAACTTTAGTTCCAAAAGAACGATTCAAGAATTCCTGATAGCATTTTGTTACTTTCATCCCCAACATTCATAGAAAAAAGATTAATCATAATAATAGCATCGAAAAACAAAATGTTTGATGATAGACCTAAACTGGTTAGATTAACATGGAAGTGCTTAATCAATAAAACATACGGAATGAATAATTAGGAGTTAAACTCACTACAAGCTCTTAATAACCTACTCATTTTCCAAAAAGATCTCGCCGTATGTAATTCCATCAGTATATTTTATGTTCTTGAAATGGTCTACCTCCTGCAAAGCAAGCCTGAATCATATTTCAGTCTTTCTCAGCTGAGTGATATAAAAGTCACATTGAGATAATCGAAAGCTATAGCATACCTGCAGCAACATTAAGATACGTTCCAAGCCATAAGTTATTTCAACAGAAACAGGCTGCAATTGGAGGCTTCCAGCCTGAAATAATTTAAATTTGCAAGGTATACCACACAATTACAAAAATCCCAGGCTTAAACAAACAAAATACTTATCAAACCCAGCTCATGAAGCATTATGAAATTAATTTAAACAGTCTAAAATCATAATTTACATAAGAATCGTGAAAATATTTCTATTTTCTTTTATTTGAAATTAAAAAAAAAAAGTTAAATAAAGAGTATTTGAATCACAACCCAGACATCTGTTTCAGTAATAAACTAACATGTAAGATATCCAATATGAGGGAAAAATAAAAGTCTTAGCAGTTCAGAAAAAAAAAAACTATCAAGTAAAATAGTTACAGAATTACCTGCTGAAAGTATGTGAATTGTGATATCTCCATCCCATCCATCCATATTTCCCAACCTAAACCCCACGCACCAAGAACCTGTCAAATTTTGAATGGAGAAACGGAAATAATCAACATAAATAGAGAAAGCCATGAAGGAATTACAATGCTTTACATGATGAAAACTAATAGATAATTCTATGTTCAAAAAAGGATCTACCGGACTTTCCCAATTGTCTTCAACAAAGCGAATATCATGTGCTTTCACATTGATTCCTGAAGTGGAAAAAAGTTTCCGTAGTTATAACATCAAACTCGTTATAATTTAAGGAAATAATGTTGGACAATATAGAAAACAATTTAAACCACTATAGTCTCAGCTCAAATCTACTTGGTTTCAATGAACTTTGTAACCAGCCTGCAATATTCATTCAATATAAAGCCATCATCTGAGATTCTCTGCTCCAGGGCTCTCCAAGAATTGGGCAGACCAATCAATGCAAATCTAACCTAGGTAGGCTCAAAATTGATTTGATCACTTTGGGCTAACTCGCACATTTGATCAGTAACATTGGGATAAGCCAACTACAAAGGTCAGCTATTTTGGACTCAACCCAAACACATTGGTGAAGTTATACAAAGGTTATATTTAAGAAAACACAAGAAACAATTCTCAAGAGGCTGGACATAACCTCTCTCATCCAAGGCTGACGTGGTCAGCTCTCCCTCATGCAACGAAAGGATATGGTCAATCTTAACCATATGGTCAATCTATTCCTGTTCAAGTTCATTTAACCTTTCTAAATTCAAATAATCTCTATTTATGTCTTATATTATTATTTTCATTAGGTTTCATTACTCTGCTGAGTCTTGGGCTTATCTTGATCACAATTTAAGCAACTAGATTGGGTTCAATAAATCTTCTTGTAGACTAATAAAACATGTACAAACTCATTTGAGTTAATCGAATTGATTTATTATGTCATCTGTGTTTGATTGATGATATAGATAGACAAATTTTATGTATTTCTATTTAAATTTATTAGGAACCAACAATTTATTTATGAACAATATCATGTAATAAACTTTAGGGATATGTAGGATTTTCAGTTTTCTATAAATAGCGCAATATTCTTTATAAAAAGATGAAATGAAAATTTTAAAATTTACACAGCTCATATTTTGGTTTCCTAGTTTTCTTTCATTGATAATTTGGCAACATGATGTTTTAAGAATTCATCGTCAACTTGAGGATTCACTATTTTGATATCATTTTCATTTGTTTCTTTTAATCTCCCCACAGATTCTATAATCTTGTTGCTAAACCTGATCATTTTGGCCTCAAAGCAAAAACTTTGTTATTTTGGCAGTTGATTTCAGCAATTTATAGTGGTTTTGTGCTTGCTTCATCAAATTTCTACCGATTTGCACCTTTTAGTTCAAGTCCATGCATTTTCTTGCCTTACCGAGGCCCTTTTCTCCAGATTAGCTTTCTTTCACCACCCTAACGCAAAGTTTAAAAGCAGCGTTTTTGGTACTCCAACCACCCCCTTTCTATTTTCAAACATGTTCTTGAAGAAATTGTTTAGGGGAAATTGAATTCGAATTTTTATCCTTGGAATTATTACATATATATACACTCTAGGAGACGACAACAACAACAACAACATCAAGCCTTTATCCCACTACGTGGGGTCGGCTACATGAATTCTTTTTCTCCGTTTTGTCCTATTAAAAGTCAAATTTTTGTTTAAATCTAATAAAGAAAGGTCATTTCTAATATTTTCTAACCAAGTCTTTTTAGGTCTACCCCTACCTTTCTTAACATAAGTCAAATCTCTACTCTCCTAACCGGGTCATCGGAAGGCCGCCGTTTTATGTGACCAAACCATCTAAGGCGACTCTCTCTAATCTTATCTTCTACTGGAGCTACTCCAACCTTTTCACGTATATGCTCATTTCGTATCCGATCTCTAAGGGTAAAGCCACTCATCCACCTGAGCATCCTCATCTCTGCCACACTTAACTTAGTATTATGCTTCTCTTTTAATGGCCAACATTCAGCACCATAAAGCATTGCAGGCCTCACTACCATCTTATAGAATTTTCCCTTAAGTTTGAGAGGTACATTTCTATCACATAACAAGCCCGATGCATTCCTCCACTTCAACCATCCAACTTGAATTCTGCTGATAATATCCCTATCTATTTCACCATCACTCTAAACAATAGATCCAAGATATCTAAAACATGTACTCTTATTAATGACTTGATCGCCCAAAGTCACAATCCCCTCACTATGTCTATTACTACTAAAATTACACTCCATATATTCCGTTTTAGATCTACTCAAGCGAAAACCTTTAGATAAGGTTGACCTCCATAATTCAAGTTTACCTTCAACTCCCTCTCTAGTCTTATCAACAAGAAGAATATCATCAGCAAAAAGCATGCACCAAGGTACATCCTCTTGCAAATGTCTAGTGAGAACATCCATGACTAAAGCAAAAAGATATGGGCTTAAGGCTGATCCTTGATGTAACCCAACCGAAATAGGGAAATACTTAGTCAATCCACCTTGTGTTTGAACACAAGTAATAGCTCCTGCATACATATCTTTAATGATTTGAATATAAGCATTATTGACTCCTTTCTTTTCAAGAATTCTCCATAGCACTTCTCTTAGAACTTTATCATATGGTTTTTCTAAATCAATAAATATCATATGTAGATCCTCCTTATTTTCTCTATATTTCTCCATCAAACTTCTTAATAAATGTATGGCTTCCATAGTCGACCTACCCGGCATGAATCCAAATTGATTTTGAGAAACATTAGCATCACGCCGCAACCTATGCTCCATAACTCGCTCCCATAGTTTTAAAGTATGACACATTAACTTAATACCTCTATAATTCGCACAATCTTGTGCATCACCTTTACTCTTAAAAATAGGAATTAACACACTCATTCTTCACTCATCTGGCATCTTTTTAGTCTTCAAAATAGTATTAAAAAGTTTAGTAAGCCATGAAATTCCTTCATCTCCTAAGATATTTAATCTAATTAATTATAATAAACAGAAGATGAAAGTCATTTAATCTAATTGATTCAAATAATTATATCCCACAGATCTTGGTCTCAAAAGAGGATATCTCCAATTGTAGCCCATGGTTGCAGCCCACAGATTATTGACATGTCAAAGTCGTGGCCCCCTCCTTGCCGTGTGATTCAACACTCTCCCTCAAGTTGGGTTGTACAGGTTGTAAAATCTCAATTTGCAAACAAATTTATCAAGTAGAGAACTCGGTAGCGCCTTTGCTAGAACATCGACAAGTTCTTAGTTAGGGTATATACTACTTAAATTTCTGAGTTTTCTATTTTCTCAGCTATAAAGCATCTATCAAAAATAATATGTTATGTTATATTGCGATTTATTGGATCCTTGTCCATACTGATTGCGGCTTGATTGTCACATTTCAACTTTATCATGTCTTCAATCTTTATTCTCAGTTCAATTAATACTTATCTGATCCAAATACCTTCACAAATAATAATTGTTAATGCTCTCACTTTAGATTATGCACTGCTTCTAGAAGTAACAGATTGTTTCTTGCTCCATGTCACTCGGTTCCCCCACACAAATGAACAATATCCTGTGGTCGATCGACTGACAACCTGACTTCATAACCTTATCTGTATCAGAATAAATGATCAATTTTCTATCTTCATTTTTATTAAGAAATAGCCCCTTTCCAAAAGTATTCTTGAGATATTTCAAGATTTGATATACTGCCTTCATGTGCTCCTTCATAAGATTACCCATATATTGGCTCACCATGCTCACAGTAAACCCAATATATGGATGGGTGTGGGAGAGGTATATAAGCTTTCCTACCATACGTTGATATCTTCATTTATCTACTGAAACTCCCTCTGTTTCTATCCCAAGTTTCTTCTTAGAGTCCATAGGTGTACTAGCTGGTCTGCATCCAAGCATGTCGGTCTCATTCAGTAGTTCTAAGGTATACCTACATTAGGAAACAAATATAGCTATGCTTAATCGAGCTAACTCAATACAAAGGAAGGATATAAGTGATTCTAGATATTTAACTTCAAACTCCCTGGATAGAGCCTATTTAATCTTCATTATTTCCTATATATCATTTCTAGTAAGGATGATGCCATCCACATATATAACCAATATTGCTACCTTGTTTCTTTCTGACTGCTACACAAACAAGGTATGACCTGCCTGACATTGTCTAAAAATATGGCATTTTAAATACTTTGAGAATCTTCCAAACCATGCTTTAGGAGATTGCTTTAATCCATACAAAGATTTTAGCAGTTTACACACTTTGTTCATTCAATAAGACTTATGAATCACCATTGGAATCTCAATGTAGACTTCTTCTTTCAGGTTTCAATTCAAGAATGGATTCTTGATATTTAGTTGATGTAGGGACCAATCTAAATTTGTTGCTAAGGAGGTGTTGAGCTTTGCAACAGGAGCAAAAGTTTTCTTATAGTCTATTCAATAAGACTAAGTGAATCCTCTTGCAACCAGTCTAGCTTTCAGCCTCTCAACACTGCCATCCTCCATATGTTTTACAATGAACACCCATTTGCATATCACAACTTTAATCCCTAGTGGGATATTCGTAATTACCCATATTTGATTTTTCTTCAAGGCCATAATTTCTTCTTTAACAACCGTATCCATCCTAAGTGATTCAAAGCTTCCTAAATATTGGTCGAAATCTGCACATCATCCAACTTGGAAAGGAAGACTTGATAAGTGTTTTATAATCTGCTATAGGAGGAAAGTTTTGATTGGATGCTTGGTGCATGATGCTTTCTGGCCATTTGATGACTCTACCTCCTTTTGAACTTCCTCGTTTTCTCCTCTGCACGAATTTCTACAGTTGTTGGATCCATTAAAGGAGATTTGATAGGTTCAAGATGTGTCTCACTGCTCTGCATGCTGGTTTTCTTTCTTTTTCTTGGATATACATATTTTTGTTCCTTAATTGCTACTCTTTGCAATGATTGATTAGGAATTATTGGTGGAGGTAATAAGACTGAAGGTTGAGGTCGAGATGTAGGAGATATACCTTAGGAAATACTTGTTTAAATTTTTTGTGTTATTTGTTGATTTTGACTGGACTCTGTTTGGTTGTAAAATAAGAAATTTCACTCCCAAGTTTGAAATTCTCTTTCACTCTCCACTAGAATTTCAGAACTAGTAAAGTATCGATTATTTTCAAAAAAGATGATATCCATGGTTTCAAATACCTTTGCATGGTTTCAAATATCTTCCTAGAAGTAGGGCAAAAGTATTTGTAACCTCTTTTTGTAGAAGAATAGCCAATATAGATGCATTTTTTTTTTATCTTGGGTCAAGCTTGCTCCTATCTTGTGAATAGATATGAACAAAGGCATAGTACCAAAAAAATGTTTTGAGGAAGATTTGATGATATGAACCGAGCATGGAGATAGGCTTTGAGTAGAGTTTGTCTAGGAGTTAAATTTTAGTACCCGATTAGGTAACCTATTATTAGGTATGTAGTAGTAAGAATGGCTTTCTCCCATATAGATATTTTTGTACTTTATTTATAGCGTAATAGATCTAGCACCTTTCAGGAGATGTCTATTTTTCCTCTCAGCAACCCCATTTTGTTGAGGTATATATACTCTAATACCCAAACAATATAGGTAAGGGAAAATAGAAATTTCAATTTTAATATATATCTAATCATATCAATTATTTTAAATATAATAAATTACTCAAATAACTGTATAAGCAATTAACTAATGGGTTCTTATAGGAATTGATTGGCAATCAGTTGAGTGGTGGGACCCACTTCCTTTTTGGTGTTCAGAAGTAGCAAACCAGTGGAATTGTTATGCAAACAGCAGTTTCACGGAAGGCAACAGAGGGAATTGGGTGGAGAACTGTAGATCAATTCGATTCTATGGTAGAAGGCCGCATAGTGATCTGTTCATAAGAATTATGGCATTGAGCAGCATAGTAGAAATTCCTATAGACGGTTCGGCACAGTAGAATTTCTCCAGCAGGCGGCACAGTACAGTGCATTCAGGACTGTAGCAGTGTTCGACAGTGAGAATTCGGCACAGTACACTTAAGGGAGTTTGGCTGTGCAGGTATTAACAGTATAGTTGAATGGAAATTATTTGAAAATTGTCATCAATATTTGGATGTGATTAATTTAGAATTATGTAATGAATTGTAATTTGATGTGAGTGTGCAAACTAATTGTGAAAACAGTGAAGGAAGATTAAGAGGTTAGGTTAGAGGAAGAATTATTTCAGTGAAAGGAGAATAATAAATAATTGAAGGAAAAAAAAGAAGGTAAGTATTTTGGTATATTCATAGTCATGTTTTAAATTTCCAAAAAGACAATAATGACTTCTGAAGCAAGTATACCAATTGTTACCAACTGTATGTAGGAATTACCTGAATATATGAAAAAAAAGAGGTTTTGAGGTAAATTTTATATAAAGTATAAGTTGATGCTATATATACTTTATTAAATAATAAATTACGGTTTTTATAAGATTAGAATGGCATTGTAGGTGACTTATAATCAAAGAAGAGTAAGAAGTGAAAGATTGGAAGAGATAACTCGTCAAGAAGGTAAGTTGTGTAAATTTAGTTTACAAATGCAAGAATTATTAATTCTAGATATATATTTATAATGTTATTTGAATTGGACGAAAAAATAAATGCTTACCTGAATATTTCAAAATAGCTACATAGGACTGGAGGGAGAGATATGAGGATAATCAATAATGCAAGGATCATGGAAAGAATGAAACATGGGAGGATCAAAAATGCCATAAAAGCTGGAGTTATCTTGTTGAGATCCACTTCTGATGAGAATTTAGATTTTCAGCATTCTAGTGTGGGTCATTGTATACATCTCAAACCTAAGTGACATGACCAGTAATCTAGCAGCCACCATATATACTCCACGCTTTCACAAATTCAAAACTGCCTATTTAAATCTCTGCAAATATGGTAAACTTCCAACACTATGAAGTCAGGATATGCCATCCCTTTGGCCCTTTGCATAACTTCAAATGGCATGGGTGATAAAAAAAGGGCGACCTTTTTAACAGCCATCTTGACCATGGACTCCAGTAACACATATTATTATTATTATTATTATTATTATTATTATTATCTACCCAGGAATATACTTCAGGATTATCTCATTCTGAGAAAATAACTATTTCTTCACTAGTTGAATTTTCTTCACTAGTTGAAAACTCAAAAATAAGGGGGATGGGAAGATAACCTAGTATTTAGAAGGGCAAAACTAAAACAACAACTATGCCATTGGTGAATGAAGCCCATTGGTCATTTCAACCTTTGTATTGCAGTTAAGCCATATTTCAGAAAATGAAAGATAAATTCTTCTACCAGGATAACTAAATAAAATATAAATACAAAATTTTTTTTTTTAAAAAAAAAGGTATCTTACCTAATGCTGAAAGGCTATGGATGAAGAGGTCCTGTGCATTCCCAGGATCAGGCTTTAAGATAACCTGCAAATTAGAAAAAGGTAGAGATGTTACGCCTTCATTCACACACGTACTGAGTGTCATATAACAGTACATCCACTGAACCTGAAATTGGGTGTGGCGCTGGAGCCTGTTAGGATTATCCCCATAGCGACTGTCATCTGGACGTATACTAGGTTCAACATACCTTCAAAAGGAGACCACATTCTTAAACTCATATTACATGGCAGGAAAAAAATGCAATAAGTAATTTCCGTGGGGATGCCAGAAAATATAATATAGGTGGAAAATTAACAAATTAGTTGCATTCTGCCTCATGATAACAATCCGCTCACACATGCACAACACTAGCATTTGATTCTACTGAAAGATAGAAGACATACTAGAGAGACATCGTAAAGCAATCTTACTTGTAAAATATTTTATTCATAACATCATTGAAGTTATTTTAAAAATATCACTATTTATAAAGAGGATCTTACATATGAGGAAATAATAAATAAGAAACTAATTTAACAAGTACAACCAAAAAAATTATTATGGATCTTCCAAAAATGATCAGACCTCATGGAGTTGAAAGGAGTAATCGGCATACAAGGAGATGGTATTGGCAAAATTGGTTTGCGCAATCCTCCAAGCTCACACTAGATTGAGACAAACATAATGACTTAAATCATAAAGATGTTCAAGTAGAGATAGGGGAGGGCTTTTGGAACCTAAGCTCATCTATTTACTATTTATTTTAATGATAATGAGTTTAGATTTCAATATCAATTGGCCAGCTGCATAAATTATTTGAGTCAATTTATATAAATTTAATAATAAAGGACGTTTTTTCATCGTTATTTAGTTATTGAGGCAAACTTCAAATCCCAATTATTTGTATATAACCAATATAAATTTAGAGTACTACGTTGCTCCAATTTTGTCCTTCGACTATACAAAATTGATTCAAAATAATATATTTGGGTCTAAATTGATGTAATACCCAATTTTTTTTAAAGTAGCTTGCAAATTTGAATTAATTAAATTATACGCCAAAATATTAATTTTCACAAAAATCATTACAATGCAACTCTTAATTGAAATCAGCAGAAATGAAGGATGAAGCAGGATGGAAATGAATCATGAAATTATAGAGTTTTGTAGCAAGTTGCACACTTACGCAACATTCCAGGGCTCCGGACCAAGAACACGCAAGAAAGTTAATGGATTCATGGTACCCGCTCCAACCTACAAAGTTGAAAGAAAAATTGGGGTAAGCAGTAACAACGATGAAAACTTTGCAAAAACGTTGGGACAATATGGAAGCAACATATGACGTTTACAAAGACTGAAGCAACATATAATGCAAAAACGGTATGACGGAGAACAGTTTGGTCAAGAAATAATTCAACTTCATATCAATTTTTTAGTTACCATGTAGATGGTCAGTTTGAAATTAGAACTATTGGATTCAAATTTATTCATGAACAACGCCGAACCCTATTAAGAAGTTTTAGCGGGTTAGAAATGGAAAACCAAGTGAGAAAATAAGTATGAAAAGAAAGTGAGAAGCTCTAAGATATATGTGAATAATTTAAACCATATGAAGTCCAAAATATGCCGCCTCCACCTTTATTTATAAGTTAAAGAAGGCTACAAAAAAGACTAAATCAAAAAAAATGAAAAAAAAATCATGCATGATGTTACTCAAGTATAGAGTAGACTAACACAAACATGTGTTGATTGGGGTATGTACCTTTAAAAAAGTCCTAAGCAATTTGCAAGGTCCTCTAGCAGGTGCCCTGAGCAAGTATTCAAGAGCAAGTACATTCGGTGAGTTTGAGAGAACTATTACATAGGGTGGTCTTTAAGACAGGTCCCTAAGAACCCTAAGAACGACTGGCGAGCCCTCGGGAGTAAATGGCTAGTCCCCTATGCAATAGTGGTAGTGAGCAAAAGAAAAATTAAGTCAATAAAGTCATGGCCTTAAGCTTCGTAAGTGTGAGCTTCATGTAGCTTAATATGGGATATCAAACAAAGATGAGTGGCCTTGATTGTGGACAACAGTTATGAGATGGCGAGTTCACTTGGAGCACCCTTGGGGCACAAACCTATATGGACGAGTCCTTTGGACAAACCTTTCGAGAATAAACACGCCTCTCATATGACCGCCCATGAGAGAGCACGTACATCGCAAGCTCAGCTGAGGTGAGCGATTATTTGTTCACAGGCTAGTAATAATAGCTACCTTACAAGGAAAGACTTCCTTTGGGGTGAGCATTGCTTTGACTGCATACTACCTTTTGCCAAGTCCTGTGGACACAAACTTGCTTAGACATCTATGAGTTACAAACATAGATGTATATGGGCTTATAGTAATGAAAAGCAAAAGCTAGTCCTCTTCATCCATGTTAGACCATGCCAATGCACGTTTATCCCTCTACACACACGTTATATGTGCATATATATCTACATACACACAAGCATATCTCTCAACAATCATATTGTTTCAATATCAAGATTTTATGACCAAAGATTTCTCTTTAGGAACATAAATTATACATACAAAAAGAACAAAAAAAAAAAGTTGAGTAGCAACTATTTTTAATATTAGGATAAGAAAATCATAACATGATTGCTTATAGAAACAAAACTACTTATCTACCTTACAATATAAAATTAAATGGCACAATGAGAATCAATATTCCAAATTGCAATTAGAAGGCCTCAAGCTTTAATCTATTAAGGATTAGATAATCATTTAAACTAAAAGAAGAAAAAAAAACTATAGAAGTAGTAGTGATCAATATGTCATGGCTTTGGAAATTCAAAATTCAAAATTATTTGAATTTGAATTCTTTCCTAAAATAAGTTGACTTGTTTTGAAAACCTCCCCAATCTCCTCAATCTGACATTAATTAGAGATTCTCCTCTAATCCTCTTTCCTTAATTAATGTCCTAGGTTTGAAAAGGATTTCAAATCCCCAATCAAGTTCCCTCTTGCATGGTTAGCCCCTAGTCCCTTTCCCTCCTTAATTTCCCTCTTTTCTAAATTAGTTTGATATTAATTTGGAAAGTTTTTGAATTCAAATTCAACTAAATTTGAAATTCAAATCTTAAATTAATTAACATATTTTAGGAAACCCCCCCTCAATCTTGGATTGATTAAAATCTGAAATTGAATTGGAATTAATTCCAATTTCAACATTCATTGCACCTAGACACATTCATTGAATGTGGACAACCCCCCTCCCTTTCTCTTGACCAGCCCCCTTTCTTCCCTCTCTCTTAATGAATTCCCCCCAACTAACCACCCCAATTACAGCAGCCATTTAACCCACATCAATCCAAAATGATTTTTGCTTTAATTTCTCTAGCCACCTAAGAATAAATTAACTCCGGATTTCTTTCTTAACAGCTGGAATTAATTCCAGAATTTATGAATTAATGTCCTTTCCTTAATCTATCCCCAAATCAGGAATTAATTTCAAATTTGTAGCTCCATTCTACATCATGAACTCATAGACCATAGTGGTAAAATATGCCAAAGAGACCAATTTTATAGCAAATCTTAAATGGGCCAAACTCATTACTTATGATCTCTTTCCATAAGAACACGAAGGAAACAAAATATCTTTAATTACCCTCCTTTGCATCTCCTGATATTATTAGCACAATCGCTTCTCTAGATTCATCATCCCTAAGCTAAAATTGTTAGTATAATCCCAAAGCTATCTACAATCTCCCAATAACCTAACCATCTTACTTGAGCTATCACTATCTCTAGAAATACCACCCGGGCAAAAATACTAGTCAATTATTATCATTAGATTGCCAATAAAAAAAGTTTCTTAAAAAGCTACTACAAACATCCTAATGTCCTCAGGCCTCTAGCTCCTGCAGTTGCTCATCTCCCAAGCCACATAGACTTCTTGCAACCTTATTTTCATAGCCCAAGTCTTCAAGAAGTTTAAGTTGTCTTTATGTCGTCAAAGTTTGTAAGTGTCTAAGTTTGTAAGTCTTTTATATTAAAGTGAAGTTGTTTTTAGTTCAATTGTCGTATTTTGTGTTAATCATGTAATTTCTTTTATCCTAGATAGAGTACGCTTTGCTTGCAAAAATTTGATGCCCTTCCCAAATTTTTGCTTGCATCAATTTGGTTTCAGAGCAAGTTATCGTGTGTATCTTGATGAGTCATAGCAGTTGTTATGTGTGTCATGTGAGTCTGTGGTATCGAGTGAACTTAAGTTTTGTTGAGTCTTCTTTTCTTTTAGAAAAAATGAAAAAAGATAAAAGTAGTGATCCAGTGGAAGAATGCAAGCCAGAAGATCTTGAAGTCCCTCTTCCGATGGACAGATGGATTCCAACATAAGGTGATTCAACGGATCCACTACAGAATGAACTATATAAACTTCAGTTGTGGTTGCATATGAGTGCAAAAAATTATTTGAAGAAAAGGAAACATCTGCAAGAACAGTTCAAGCAAGAGCGAGATGAAATCCTGAAGAAGTATGCGACAAAGATTCAAGAGCTAGATGCACTTCCTTCGTCTCCTCAGATCAAATCAAAAGCTTCCTCATCAGGAGATGAGCCTTTTAAAGTGAGGGAGAATCTGATGTAGGCAAGGGGGGTCAAAACAAGTTGGGATTTAATTTTGTAAGTTTCTTATTGAATCAGCTCATTAATGAGCATCTACTTATGTTTCAGCTCATAATTTGGTTTTAAATAGGTTCATTCCCCCTTCCCTTTGACGCTTTGGTTCCTTCTTGTGTCTCTTCCCTTCCCCTTGTCTTCTTGGTTTCTGCTAGCTGTTGTTGTTCCTGTGGTCCTTCTCGGTTTTCCCCTTGCTGGTTGGTTTCCCGTGCTCTGCCTCTTTGTCTCCTGTGCAGGATTTTCGGGTCCCTTGCTGGCTGGATCCCTATGGCCTGTTGTTTTGGCTCCTGTGCTGATTTTTCGGGTCCCTTGCTGGCTGGATTCCCGTGGCTGTTTGGGGGGGGATTTCCATGGAATTTTTCCTGTTTTCTGTGCAGTTTTCCTGTAGCTGTTTGCTGTCTTTTGGCCTTCTCTTTAGTGACCTTTGGCCTTGCATTTCCTCAATTCTAATTGGATTTGGTTAGAGATGTTATGGCTATTTGTCTACCTTCTTTTGCCTATAAATAGAAGATGTTTTTGTATGACTAAAAAGAGGATGTTATGATGTAATTTTTGGAAGCCAAAACCTGCGGGTTTGTTGTTTGGAAAAACTTGCGAGCTTTGTCCAACTACTCTTCTTCTTCCTTCTAGGAAAGCTTGCGAGCTTCTCTTTCCTTTCGTCTTGGCTTCTAACCTCTTTCTTCTCGCCGCAAGTGCCACTCCATATGTATCTTTCTTCTCAAGCGATGGAAATGCAAGTTTAGGTTTTTATTATATAAGTTTGTTTGAGTCTTTTGTAATCATCGTTTGTGAGCGTCTTTTGTTGTAAGTGTCCTTTGTATATGTTATAAAGTTGTTGAATGTTGTGAGCAAAGTCTCTACAAAAACCTGAGGGTTTCTTCTCTTGGAAAAGCTTGAGAGGTTGTTCCACCCCCTTTCCTCTTCTCTATTTCGTATTGGCTTCTAACCCCTTCTTCTCTACGCAAGTTCGACTCCACCTGTATCCTTCTTCTCAAGGCAAAGCAACTTTAGGTGTTTAAGTTGTCTTTATGTCATCAAAGTTTGTAAGTGTCTAATTTTGTAAGTCTTTTATATTAAAGTGAAGTTGTTTTTAGTTCAATTGTCGTATTTTGTGTTTATCATGTAATTTCTTTTATCCTAGGTAGAGTACTCTTTGCTTGCAAAAATTTGGGGCCCTTACCAAATTTTTGCTTGCATCAACAACAGTCCAATGTTCATCCATTGGAAGAATTTCCAATGGTTACAGCACCATCTTTTGTCAGATACTTGAAATTCTACTTTCAGTTTGTTTTATTTTTCTTTCATTAATCATTGTCTAGTGTTACAAGTTAAAAAGTTGAGTCTTTATTGGTTTCTGTGTTTATTAGTTCATTCTTCATTCTAGTGTCAAGTGTCACAAACCCTAAGCTAAGACCTTAAGCATAAATTAATTAGATTAAGATCCTTATCTGACAACTGATGAGGACATCGTCAGCATTTTCGACGCCGGAGATCGACGGCCACGAGCATGACTTGTATTTTGTCATTTTATGTAGTAGCGTATTTTATTTTGATGTTTTTCCGCTTTTGCCCTTATGGGCATTTAGTCGCTTATGTAGCCCGGAAGGGCATTTGTGTCATTTCTTGTTTTTTTTCATTTTGGCCTATTTATATGAGGCCTCATGTATTGTAATTTCAGTTTTTGATGAAATGAAAATTATCCCCTTTTGTTCTCTTTGTCAATGCATTTCCCTTTGATCTCTTAGTGAGTTCAAAGGGAGAACTAGATCTCTCCGTGAGTTCTAGATTTAATTCGTGCTTGTAGTGTGAAGGAGAAGAAGAGCAGAAATTTGAGGCGAGGAAATCGTTGGAAGAAATTCTCAGACTTCGTCCAAATTTCCCTTCTCCTCCACCTTGTGCCGCCTCCCTGGGCCAGCAACAGCAGCCGGCCTCACTGGCCTTCCCGTCCTAGTCAGGCCGCTGGCCTCACTAGCCATCCCGACCCAGCAAAAATCCCCTCCCGCCGGCCCAAAACCCCACTCAGCAGCCGCCGGCCACTCCCGCCCACCAGCCCTTCCCCCCTGCGCCGCCCCTTTTTCCCTCTTCTTTTTTCTCAGTTTTCAAATTATGAACGTTGGGTTTAATAAACATTTAATGTTGCCTAAACACTCCTTAATTTAAGCCATCAAATAAATTGTTTGGATTTGAAATTCAAATTCAAATTCAATCCAATTAAATGCTTAAGTTAGGAAACCTCTAAATTTACTCAAACTGAATTGTTAATTTCAGATTTTATTAAATCTGAGATTAATTTTGTGGACCCCACTTGCTTAATCTCCACTTCCCCCTTTTCTCCCCCTTGGCCGGCCCCCTCCTTGGTCTCTTCCCTCTCTCCTAATCACCATAAATTCCACAAATTCAGCCCCAAATCCTCCCTATTAACCGCCCTCTCCTCTCATGGATTTAATTTGTTTTTCAAATTAATACCTCCAATTAAACCTTCCACAATGAATTCCTGCAGAAATTTTCCTGCAGCCTCTCTTTTCTCCCTCCTTGGTCCGAACTCTCTACCCACCCATTCTTGCCTTTTCTCCTCCAATGCCCGAGCCGCCATTCTCCGGCAACCTATCCAAACGACGTAATGAACGAACGACGATCCAAGGCTCCCCCTTCCTCGGCGCGACCTCGATTCTAAGGTGGAGACTCTTCTTCCGCTAAAGCCTAGATTAGTTGAGCGTACGGGCTCCAAAGGTGAAAGTTCTTATTATTAAGTTGTGGATTTTTGTTCACCGTCGTAGTTTTACAATTTGAACTTTGCGTTTTCTTAAATTGTTTGGTTTCCGGATTTTGCTCATCCTTGCCTAAGCAAGTTAAAACCACGAATTCTAATGATCACTCTTTTATTATAAACGATAATTTTATTTTGGGTTATTAAGTTTCAATAGCTCTCTATAATTTCCTAAAGTAACTCCATCGCATGTACGTTTCACATCAACAACTCATTACAAAATCTATATACAACTCAAATCCCAAGAGCATGCCAAGGCTTCACTCTAAAAATTTTTCAAAGTCACAAATACTTCTAACAAGTTAAGGCACTAAAACCACACCCATTTGGGCTAAGGCCTCCAACATAGATAGAAAGGAACAAAGCCCAATCAATCTAAAGGCAAGCCCCAATGCTATCCAAAATTTCCTAAGAAAATTAAGGTCCACTCAACTAAACCATAATCTAATACTCTCAAACATTGATATTTGGGAAAATCCTCGGATAAATTAACCTATTATTTCCAAAAAGGATGTCTACTATTATTTCCAAAAAGGATGTCTACACATCACATTTAAGGTTCCATGATGATGAAAATCGGTAACCTGATAAACCTAGATTATGCAACCATGGGATCTTCAACTTTGATAGAGACTATGGGATATTCTTCTTTAATAAACACACACTGATGAATGCGAGAAAAGGTGAACTGAAGCAAAGGTTGTTTCATGTGAAAAAATTTTGCAAAAGAGATGAAGAGAGCAAAATAGAAAAGGGTTGGTGAGAGCAACCTAATCCAATAAATGCTAGTTAATTTATGACAATCACTAGATCCCCATTATTGTCGTAAAAAGCAATTACATGAATGACTCTAATCATAATAATTATAAAGAATTTGAAAATAAAGCAATAAAATAATCTAAGGAGCAAAAATTAAGAATTACCAACTTATATGAACTAATAAAGTCAAAAATGATAATCACTCAAGCTAATCGACATTGCATATATATCATGATCGGAAAGTCTCCATCATTAACAGCACTAACAATATAATAAAAAATATATACACAATTACAATTTAGTTTTTAAGAATGCATAGGATTGTACATTTGTACTTGATGGTTCTCTATTGTTCTTATGATCCTAAAAATGCAAACAATAGCATATCAAGTAGAGCACTGAGGTGAAGCTTTAAGGAGAAAAAGTGCATAACAAATAATTAATTAAGGATAAGTATGAGCTAAGCATAATTTGAGTTTCCAGCTCATGCATCACCCTACCAAAATGAATCAAAAATAAAATTTATAAAGCCAATGGCAAAGTGGTCGGGTAAGGATAAGAATAATGACAATAATGATGATTGAATGAGAAAATATTGAACGATATTAGCATTACCTAACATAGAAGCGTTACAACAACTCAACAAAGAAAAGAATTGTGGTAACATCCTTCTAAACTTGTAATAGCATCCTTATAGTTGACATAGAAGTGTCAATGGTATGTCTTGTTTGGATTTATATTTAGATGGCTTAATAGCAACCACCATCCAAATTCCTAATATAGCAGTACATTCATTAAGGTTTTTAAAATGTCCTCAAACAAAAAAAATTGCATGCAATTTCTTAACTAGAATAAAAAGAAAGGGTAAATGGAGATAGCTACCGGTTTAGCGTAATTAATTTAGCAATATTCAAAATGAAGTAAAGGAATTAAAGAAAGTGTAATCATTTTATATGAGTAAGATTGCTAACAATTTATGGTTTAAGTAACAAATATAGTGGATATAAAGAAGAAAATAGTAGCTTATTCAAAAATTAGAATATTAGACTTAGTAGTTAAGGACCATATTATGATACATTAACCGACAACAACACTAACAATAGAAGCATTTAAGACAAATTGTTGTAGCTAAGCAAAAAAAAAAATCCCACAATTCAGCAGACAATGATAAAATGCCATATTTAGCTGTACTTGAGTCGCTAGCATGCTGGCACAATAAACTAATTTCATGTGAAAATGCATGCAACCATGTGCTATGAAAGGAAGCACACAACAATGGCATAATCGCAAGAAAGATATTCAATACAACAACAACAACATCAATCATTTATCCCACTATGTGAGGTCGGCTACATGAATCATTTTTCTCCATTGTGTCAGATTAAAAGTCAAACTCTCATTTAGAAGCAAGAAATTCAATGATTTAGAAAAAAAAATCATTCAATCACCTCTGTGTTGCTACACTGCATTATCGAACACCCAACTGAAGCCCAATACTCCTATAGCATTTAAAACCACTGATAATTAGTGCTTTGAATTGTGCATGAATATGACATGGTATTAAATAAAAATATAAAATTTTAATAGGACAAGCCGCTTGTGCATGCAGCACAATTTTGAATATATTTCAAGAACTCCACACAAGCTCAGTTGGGTGCAGCTTTTGAATTACTCATCTTGCAGACTTTAATTAAAAGCACTAGAGAAGTAACTAAAATGCAAATAGAAGTAATATCAATAGAAGCAATCAACTTCACAAAATAGCAAAGGATTCCTCGAAACCTAAAATTCAATTACGAAGAAGCACAATGTTTTCTCTAATTAATAAATATTGAAGAATATTACTGATGACACATTACTATCAAGCTCAATGACAACCCAACATTAAATTGTACTTGGTTTTCATTGCAAGCTATTTTCTGATGCTTATATATTGGATATGATTTCTGGAGTTAGATTTAGAAGTGAAATTGGATATGATTATTGTATACATACAGGTAAATCCAAATAGGGGTAGTTGATCTAATTAGGTTTACAACATAACATAACTATCATATAATAACTTACAATAAATAATTTACAGAAAATTATGACTGAAAAACACAAGATAGAATGAATGATCATAGTAACGGGCTAACCACAAAAGCAGAGTTGCAAGCTAAGGTTAATTCCAATAGAAGTGATGTTCATAATAGTATGAGTGAGGAGGGCAGACCCAACAAAATTAAGATATTATGAAGTGATTTTTTAAGTGGTTGAAAATTTTATATATATTGAAAAGTCATCTTTAAACCATGGGCCGAAGTCTGAATTTGGTAATAAAGTGGACCAATATCTGAGAATGCTTTAGACTTTTAAACCATCAGCATTCAAAGGAACATGTGAGCCAACTATTACTAAGGACTGCTTGTTAAAAATACCAAGAATTTTGGATTGTATGATTTGTCCTGAAAAATAAAAAAGTGGAGTAGACAACTTTGATGTTAGAGGAGAGGTTGAGAGATGGTGCCAAGCACAGTGTTCTGAGAAATTGCAAATAATGCCTTTATAAATAATTAAATTAGATGATTTTATAAAAGTGCTTGAACGCTACATTATTTCAACCACAACAAAATTAGCACTGTAGGATAAACTCTTTAATTTAACTTGGGTATCGAATATAGAAATGTAGTATGAGTAAGAGTTCACATTGGTAGGAAGGTATACTTCTCATTATGTCAATACCCATGAAGAAAAGTATTACAAATTTTTTAGAGGTCTAGGAGATCAATTTAGACTTGCTTTAACACCTTTTTCCATAAATAAATTTTCAATTTTAATTAAAAGTGCAAGAAGAGTTAAGCACAAGCTGAATTAATCCAAGAAAAACTTGGAGCAACAATCTGATGAGAAAAATAAATTTTGATAAAGGAGAAAACTTCAGGAATAAGTACAAATTTTTTAAAATAAGTAAAATCAAATAGTCTTACAAGTCATTATCTATGATGCACCGACACGGACACGTTGACACGGAAACGACACGACGCGGACATGGGACACGGCATTTTTTAAAAATATAGGACACGGGTGCGGCGTGGACACGACATAATAATTTTTTAATATAATATATATAAATTAAGGTGACATTATATTAAAAATGACAAGCAATAATAAATCAATTTCATGATAACTTGTTTAGCTTATAGCATATAAAGTGGGGTTTTTCTTGATAGACGATGAAGATTTGTATGCACATAAACTAAATCTTCAGCTCGTTGTGGAGTTATTTTATTTCTCTTCATTGATTGAATAAATGAGTATGTGCTCCAATTTCTCTCACAATAGGAAGATGATGATATTTGAAGTTCTACTTTTTTTTAAAGTTCGTAAGTTATTTGTATGGAAAGATACTGAGCGGTACCGAGTATGTACCGAGCATGTACTGAGCAGTACCGAGCATGTACTGAGCAGTACCGAGCATGTACTGAGCGGTACCGAGCATGTACTGAGGGGTACCTAGCGATACCTAGCGGTACCGAGCATGTACATTGTAGTACCGAGCATGTATCTAGCGGTATCGAGCAAAAAAAAAACCATTAATATTTCAGGCGTCGATGCCATTTATCAGTCACCGAGAGAGGAGATGAAAATATCTTCACTACCAAAAAGAAATGAAAATGAGAATATTCGATGATTGGGAATTAAGTGCGGACGTTGATTTGGTGTTATGGATAGGAAATAAGAAATTTAGTTTAAATCCCGCAAAATATAAGAAATTATATTTTAAAAAGTTCATAAAATATTTATGATACGTGGGTCGGACACGCGTGTCCAATTTGCATTTAATATTTTTAATTGGACACGTTTTCGGCGTGTCCGACACGTGTCGGAGGAGTGTCGGACGAGTGTCATGTCGGACACGGTGTCGGACACTGCACGCCTCCTTGAGGAGAAGTATCGGTGCATCATAAGTCATTATGCGAGCAGTGTGAAATGGGATATCTTGAGTTAGGTCTTTTTGGTTCCAGCAAATAATTCTGATGTGGAGATGTAGGGCACCACAAGATAGACTATCCTTTGGGAAAGAATGATGGTGGGCCACAAGGATTTCAAGGACAATCTCAACATAGGATGTTTTTGGAGGGCAACCCCAAAGCAAGTAAATCTCAAGTCTATGAAAAGCAATCAGTGCACGCAAGGAGAAATTTCAAAAAAGAAGTGTAATCATCCAGTGAAAGCAAGGGTCCCAGAGAGACCAAAGAAATAGAGGAAGTGGTTATAAGTAAGCTTTTAATTTCCAGTCAATTTGGCATAGTTCTATTAATATTGGTACTTCAAATACACTTATTTCTAATGAGTTTTCTACCAGTTTATCTGTTGAAATCCCGTGCTTTGTACATGAATTGCATGTTATGATGACTCCTAGAGATAGCATGTATGCTAATACAAAACATATTGCACACACTGATATCCATGATAGGAAACTATAAAGCAAAATCGATTAACCAATGACTGTTTTTTATATTATTTTGGGGCTGGACTGATTAATTAGATATTTTACTACTACTGAATTTTGGAAGAAGAGATTTAGGTTTAATCTGCCCAATGATAAACCATTTATTTCTCTTGCGATAAGATTATTATTGGCTTCTCTCTAGCTAGAGCTTTAAATATAAGTTAAAAGAAGAAAAGTGATGATTTAGTACTCTTGATTATAATTAACGCAATCTGGCTAGAGGTATTTCTCTGCTACTCACTACTCTCACAGTTAAGGCTAAGTTTTCAAAAGCCAAAAATCATTACTTCACTATTACATGGGTATTTATAAAGGTCCTTAGGGGTGACATGAGGAGGCTTCTTAGTCATGCGGATAAAAAGGTGTGCCTACTCATTGGCCGCTACAAAGGTCTTTGGGGGAAGTGGCCACATCGCAACAGATAAGCAGTTGATAGTGCGGTGTGGTCTATCATCAATTACTATAGTAGTGGCATAGAGGATTGAAGTGTCTATTATCCTAGCCACCATAAGACCCCATAAAAAAAAAGGCCATCTATCAATTATTGGATGGTCAGCAAAAATTCGTCATGTCATGATCTACAAGAAATATATGCGGGCGCCTAATAATTTGTATGGTGCGTAAAAAATACCAAGTATTATCCTCATGCATGGCATCATTGGTACTAAATGCATTGGTTCTAGAATCTACGTATTTCCTTGGCGTTGTTAACTTGGCATGCCCAATGAATTACCAAAACAGCTCCTTGGCCATTATTCCATGTTCGCTCCTAAGGGCTAACAACAAGAGGTCATTGGGCCTACCCGAGCTGACCAAGTAGAGAACAGAAGCCACCTATATACTAATTGATCGATTTTTAGGTATACATGTGGACTTGATCAGATGGTGATTGATACATATTGTAAATGTAGCCAAATATACAACTTACAATTAAGATAACGCACTTTGATTCAGAATTTTCATGAATAGCATATCTACAAGGACGCGTAGTTCTTTTGGATTTTAAGTCATACACTAGCGCGCCAAGTCATATTCAAAAATAAGACAAACCAAAAAGGTCGGGAAAGAACAACATGTCAGGGCTCAGAAATCCTAGCATTCCATAGTAAAAGTTTGCGTCTCCAAATATCGCAGGCTCTCAAATAACACAAATCCGGAAAAACTAGAGAGAACCTGAAGGCGATGAATAGCCTCTTGGAAAGTGGGCACTAATGCTTTGCCTCTCGTTTCACGCCCGTGAAGCGTAGGATGCAGTTCTAACGAAGTGCTCGCAGAAGGGAACCCATTACTCCGTGAAGGAACTGTCAAACGAAGAGGATAGAAGCCAAGGAAGCGTTTAGGGATTTCACGGCGGAGATGGAGGTAGCGGAGACGAGCGTCGTGGGGTTCAAGGGCATGGAAGGCGAGGGGGCAGCATAACAGAAACATGGGAGGGGGAGTGCCGGGATAAGGCGAGAGCAGAGAGTGTTCGGGGTAAAGTGACAGAAACAATTGCTGGTTTGGGAAGGATATAGGCTTGTTTGTTTTTTTAGTGATTTTGTAAAATACAGTTTTAAAAAATATTAGTTTAGAAAATGGAGTTTTCTAAGTGAGAAGTATATATAAAAAGCTTTCTCAAAATTGTAGAAAAATGAAAAAAAAGAGTTATTGGGAACGTGATTTGACGAACCAAACAACACAAAAAAATTCCTCCGTTTTTTGAAACATAAAAGGCAAAAAAACGCTCAAACAAACAAAGCCATAATAAATCGGTCACATTTTTTTAATTTTTTTAAATATATTTAATTTTATTTTAAAATAAGTCGGAATTTTTTTTTAAATGCTCAAAAAAATATTTTGAATATTTTTAAAAATTATGTATCATTGATAGCCTATGCCATCAACACTATCATCAATCCCCTACCATCATCATTGATGGTTAGTGTTGCATGCTAGAATATATAAAAGTTCGTGTATGTTGTTAAACTTAAATAAATCAATCTGAGACAAAAGCTTGAAAAAGATAAGGAAGAATCTTGCTTGGAGTAACCTTGTAAATCCCTCACAAATCTCCCTTACAAAAATCTCTCCCTCTCTTCTCTCTCCCAAAGCTCCCCTATGCACATCTTTGCTCCCTCACAAAAATAATTAGCAGCCAAAAGTCTCTCAAATAAAACAATATGAGAGTTTAAATAGAGAGCCTAAAAAAAATCCCTAAATTTCAATATGGCGCTTCTGATCGTCCAGTACAATCCAAGATCACCCGACAAAACTGCGATTTTTGAACTAATTGTACTATATAATAGTCATATTGTACAGGACAATTTACCTAAAAATAACTAATTATACTATACAATGAAAACAATACAAGACGAGTGATAGAAATGACGTTCAGTTGTCTTAGGAATTGTCTCGTACGAATAGAAGAAATTAAACAGATCGTACTAGATTATCTCTAGATCGTACTATACGATGTTTTCATAAAATTTGAACATATCATTTGAACAATTGTTTATATCGTACTGGATAGAACTAGTTTTGAATTGATCGTATTATACGAACTTGGATCGTATTGTATAAATAATGATAGCCAACTTGAATTTTTAGGATTTCTTAAAGTTTATTATAAAAGTCATGCGTTAATCATTTTTTAAGGATGCCATGAGAGGAACGTGATTGAAGGAGGAACTCTGAGAGGGAGATTTTGAAGAAAATCAGGGTTTGTAAGAGGAAGGAGAAGGTAATGAGCATAAGTAATTATATGAGCTGAAAAGGACTCTATGCGGCCACCACGAGTGAACTCAGACTGTGCAAAACGTTCTCCTCATCATATCCATTAATCTCTAACGGTCCAATCTGGAATGTTGAAGTCCCCATCTACTTTCCTACTCTTCACTATATGTATGCTTGGCTACAGTGAATACGATAGGAAAACGAATTACTTCTGATATGGTTCTTTCTGTATCTTTTCCTCCTTCTCTGTTTTTGCTTTGCTAACTTGCAGGTGCAGATACTTCAACATGGTAACAGAGCATTTTTTAGGCCTTACGGCTTAATCAATCTCAATGACGTCTTCGGCTTCGTCTTCTACGTCAATCCCTGCTACTCCGTTTGCTGTGAAAATGGCGGACGTAACCATACCGTCACAGCTGAAGTTTCTGATGTCCAATGTAAAATCCATTCTTAATCTCCAACTAACTGCCGATAATTTTCCTATGTGGAAGTCTCAGATTCAAAAGCTATTTACGGCAAATGGATTTGATGGGTATTTGGACGGCACCATCACAAAACCTCTGAAACTCATCTCTACCGCCTTCGGCGATACAAGCCAATACAGAATATGCTACATGGCTTTTAATTGATCAAAACCTTGCTGTTGTTCTATACTCAACTATTTCTAATACATTTCTTCCCTATGTTTTAAATCTGGATTCATGTTCCGATATCTGGACAACTATTGAACAGCGACTGCAATCGACCAACTGTTCAAGGATCTTACAGTTCAAAAACGAGCTACATCATGTGTCCATGATGGATAAATCGATGATGCAGTACTTATCAGAGATCAAGAGCAAAGTTGATGCCATTGGTTCTTATGGTTCTCCGTTACCTACAGATGATATTATTATGTATACAATTAATGGATTACCTCCCACGTACCAGACGTTCAAAACATTCATTCGCTCTAATCTAAACCCCATAAGTTTAGATGATTTTTATTCTCTATTATGCAGTGAGGAACTGAATCTTGCTGCAGACTCTGTTCGTGATCTAAAATCTCCTCCTCGTCAGATTCCATTTCTACGTTGTATGCTCAACGCGGTCGAGGGCGATGTCGCTCCTCTCGTGGACGGTTTTCTCCCCGTTCAGGACGCGGTCGGGCTTCACCTTCCCGATCACAAAATGTCTCTTCTACTCCGATGGAATGCCAAATTTGTAGAAAGCTGGGTCACTCTGCTTTTAAGTGCTGGTATCGGGGTGATTTTTTGTTTCAACCTACAGTTCAGGCATATGCATATGATGCTACATCGGTGTCATCTGATATGATATTGGTGCATCGTCGCATCTCACCAGTGATTCAGGTCAACTTTACCAGCCTTAAGCTTACAATGGAAATCAACAAGTCATGATCGGCAATGGTGATCTTCTACCAATTACGCATACTGGTAAAGGCTTGTTACCTACCCCTACTCATAAGCTTCATCTTAATTCACTTCATCTTGTTCCTAATCTCAATTGCAATCTTCTCTCTGTTAATAAGCTTACTGCTAACAATGCTTGCACTGTTCTTTTTTATTCTCATGGATATACAATCAAGGATCATAAGAACAATCAAGTTCTCCTTCAAGGCCAGTCTCGTTGAGGTCTTTATCCAATCTCTACTAAAATCAGCTCTGATTCTTCACAGTTTGCTCTTACCGCAACTACCTCCACGACTTCTCTTTGGCACAGTCTCTTGGGACATCCTTCTTCACAAGTTTTACTCAAGCTTCAAAAAGTAAAGTTATTTCTCCACTTAGTTCAGCTGTTTTTTCTTCTATCAATTGTAAAGCTTGTGCTACTTCAAAAAGCCACAAGCTCCCCTTTTCTCCTTCTATTTCTCGTACTAGTAGTCATCTTCAGTTAATACATAGTGATGTATGGGGACCTTCTCCCAAGTTATCTTTATAAGGCTTCAAATATTATGTTATTTTCATAGATGACTTCTCTCGTTTTTGTTGGTTATATAATTTGAAAGCTAAATCTGAGGTTGCTCTTACTTTTTATCATTTTAAAAGCCTTGAGGAAAATCAATTTAATGCTAAAATAAAATGTTTACATTCTGATGGTGGTGGAGAATATAATTCTACACAATTTCAATCATTTCTAAAACAATCTGGCATTATTCATCAACAAACTTGCCCACATACACGTGGGCAAAATGGGCTTGCTGAACAAAAACATAGGCATATCACTGAAATAGCTCGAGCTTTGCTCTTTGAAGCAAACTTACCTACCCATTTTCGGGCACATGCTGTCCAAACTGCCATTTCTCTTATTAATTGCTTGTCATCCCTCTCTCGAAAATCTACTTCTTCATTCGAACTTCTGTACAAAACTAAGCTGGATTAGAACAGGTTTAAAACATTTGGATGTCTATGCTACCCGTTTCTTCCTTCCCAATTTCATACTAAATTTCACCCCAAATCACTTCCTTATATTTTCCTTGGGTATCCTTCCAATACCAAAGGTTATATATGCTTTCACATAGAGTCTGACAGATTTTTTATTTCCTGACATGTGAGGTTTGTTGAATCTATTTTTTCTTATTCAACAACTACAAGTACTCCTCCACCTCCCACATCTTCAGTTTATACATCTCCTCTGTTAATTGTTCCAACTACCGTTCAGTCACCTCACCAATCTTCATCCACTCGGCAACCTGCCTCACAAATAATTGATGTTTCTAGTCTACCACAACCAGCAGCTTCTCCCACCATTTCTCCTACTGCTGCTTCCAGTTCAGACAACTCCAAAAAAATTCCATCTCCAACTCTTCAGCCTATTCAAAGTAACCATCCAATGCTTACTCGTTCCTGCACTGGTACGCTCAAGCCTCATCATATTATCAGTATGCATACCTCTGTTACATCACTTGATCCGACTTGTTATACACAAGCTGTTAAAGATGTTGTTTGACGCCGTGCAAAGTCCTCAGAATTTGCTGCATTACATAAACAAGGAACTTGGTGGTTAGTTCCACCGCATCCGCTTCAAAATGTTCTTGGATCGAAGTCGATTTATAAAACCAAATTAAATTCGGATGGATATGTGGCACGTCATCGAGCTCGTCTTGTTGCTCAAGGGTGCCACCAACATTATGGTATTGATTATGGATATACATTTAGCCCAGTTGCTAAGTTATCTACCATCCGAATTCTTTTGACACTTGCTGTCAATTTTAAATGGAATATACTACAGCTTGATGTGTCAAATGCTTTCCTACATGGTTCACTAAGTGATACAGTCTACATGTCTCAGCCCCTAGGATTTAAGGATCCTCTATATCCCGATCATGTATGTCTATTACAGAAATCTATTTATGGATTAAAGCAGTCTCCAAGAAAATGGTTTGAGACATTTTCAACATATTTGCTGTCTTATGGTTTCAAACATAGTTCGTCGGATACGTCTTTGTTGATTTATCATAAGCAGTCAACCACTATCTACATTCTAATTTATGTAGATGATATTTTTCTTACCGACAGTGATGAATCAGTCATCCAAAATCTTCTCTCTGCTTTATCTTCACGGTTTAATATGAAAAATATGGGACCAGTTTCTTATTTTCTCGGTATACAGGTTGAACGAATTCCATATGGTTTACATATTTTTCAATCAAAGTATGCCTTTGAAATTTTGAATCGGGCAGGCATGACCGATTTCAAACCGCTTGCATCTCCTGCTCCAGCTAAATCTCCTCCTACTTCGGCTGTTGATCTCTTGTCGGATCAAGCCCAGCTCTTTCGCCATCTGGTGGGATCCTTACAATATCTAACACTTACCAGACCTAATATTGCCTTCACCATGAGCCGTTTATGTCAACATATGCATCAACCACTCGATGTTCATTTTAAAATCCTCAAACATCTTCTTCGATATGTTAAAGGTAAAATTCGCTTCGGCTTACCTATTTTTCCTGGTTCACTTCATCTATCTGCCTACTCCGACTCGGACTGGGCAGGAGATCCGGATGATCGTAAATTGACTACAGGATATTGTGCATTCTTAGGCACTACCTTGATCGCTTGGCAAGTTCAGAAGCAAAAAACAGTAGCACGTTCCTCAACGGAGGCTGAGTACCGTGCTCTTGCCACCACGACTACATATATTATCTGGCTCCGGAGACTTCTGAATGAATTTCAGCTTAATGTAAGTCAACCAACAATGCTATTTTGTGACAGTATTTCAGCTATCGCTCTTGCGCACAATCCTATTTTTCATGCCTGAACGAAGCATATTGAAATTGATGCTCATTTTGTTCGTGAGTGCATCAAAGATAGCACAACTCAGATTTCTCATATGCACACTGTTGATCAAATAGCAGATATTTTTACAAAGTCTTTGTCTATTCCATGCTTTCTTCTTCACCGTTCCAAGTTCACACTATCAGAGACATGTTAGCTTGCGGGGGGCTAATGAGCAGAAGTAATTATATGAGCTGAAAAGGACTCTATGCGGCCACCACGAGTGTGCTTAGACTGTGCAAAATGTTCTCCTCATCATATCCGTTAATATCTAATGTTCCAATCTGGAATGTTGAAGTCCCCATCTACTTTTCCTACTCTTCACTATATGTATGCTTGCCTACAGTGAATACGATAGGAAAACAAATTACTTCTGATATGGTTCTTTCTATAGCTTTTCCTCCTCTGTTTTTGCTTTGCTAACTTGCAGGTGAAGATACTTCAACAGAAGGTGAGCTTGAGCGTTAAGGAGAAATAGTGTGAGGGGATCACACGGTTGCTCCGGGCAAGCTGCACGCTTACTACTCTTGTGGCCTTTGTGAGTCTTTTATGAGCACTCTAGGGAGAGAGGCTTCTTAGTACAATCTTCAAGGTTCTATTCCTTCTCTAGGAGGGAGAAAAAGGAGTCAATGTTCTCTACCTGCGAAAAGAGATTTGGTCTTCTTCCGCACTAGGTTGATGGAAGAGAGTTTGTAAGGACTTATCTGCCTTACTGAGATAGCAAAAGGAGAGTCACTTAGTGTTAGTGCAATACTCAGAGTGTAGGACTCTATGAAGTTCACGTAGGTTAAGGTTGATCAAACCACTATAAAAATTTCTAATGTATATTTTTATTTTCCACATTTTACTTTTTGGATTTAATTTTTATTATAACTGTTGGGTGAATTTCTGAGATCAATATTATGTTATCCAATTTAGATTTTCATCATCATTATTTTCAAATCATATTTAATTTATTAGCTTCAACATTTGTGAAATTAAATTGGTTATTTCAAAAGTTTAAAAATTTTCAAAAAATTAATACTCATATTTAGGATTATTTTAAAGTATCAATTCACCCCCTATTGGCATGTCTCGAACTTTCAAAATCCCTCGCCAACCAAATCAAGAAACGAGCCCTATTATATGCACTAGTCAACAATACAATATATCGTCAATCATTTAATTAGATGTGGCTACATTGTTTAGAAAAAAAAAGACCCTGAAGATCATTAAAGAGGTACATTCCGGACTATACAGTGCTCATCAATCGGGTCTGAAAATAAAGTTGAGAATCAAAAGTCTTGGATACTACTAGCCTATAATGATTAACAAATTGCTTGGACATCGCAAAACATTATCATCAATGCCAAGTTCATGATGTGGTTTTACATCAGCATCTAATGTGTTGCATTCCACGATAGCTTCGTGGCCCTTCGAAAGTTGGGGCATTGATGTTATCGGGCCAATTGACCCTCCATCTTCAAAGGGTCATTGCTTAATATTGGCTGCAACTGATTACTTTTCAAAGTGGGCGGAAATGATTCCCCTATGTTATGAACATCACACTATATTTTAAAGTTCTTTTATGATTATATCATATATCGATTCGGAGTACCCCAAAGAATTATATCTGATAACGGGTCCGCATTCAAGTCTACAAAAATCAATAGTTTCGTAAGACATCATAACATTGATTGGAGATACTCAACAATCTATTACCCCGGGCTAATGGATTGGCTTAGGCCTTCAATAAGACTTTGGTGCATATTTTCAAGAAGACCCTTATATATAATAAATGCTAATGGGATGAGTGGTTCGCGGAAGCTTTATGGGCATATCAGACAACTTATAGAATCCCAACCCAATCCATTCCGTTTATACTAGTGTATGGATTTGAGGCGGTACTCCCCTTAGAAATACAAATTCCTTTTCTTGTGTATGGATTTGAGGCGGTATTCTGTGTGGAGCAAGCTTCCTTCCTATATGACTATCAACTAGTGGTGGAGTATGCCCTTCATTGCATCATCCTAGTTTTGATCCCAATTTCATTTTCCTCTAAGATAAGATTCATCCTTTCCTTTGGATTAGAAGTGCTAGTGGTGGAGTATGCCCTTTGTGGAACCATCCTAGCTTCCTCAAGTTTCTTCTCTATAGGGTCAGGTATGTGCCCCAATGCTTCCTTTCCTTAGAATCAAATTCTAAATCTCACCATTTTAGACGATCAACACCAATAGGTGCAGCATAACACATATATTGGGGGTCCATTTGTTGACCTCATTTTTATATGAGGTAATCAGGACCTAGCCAGATTCTACTTGGAAATGTAATGGTTGATAATCACCTTGTCAATCATATATATCCTAATCAATCCCAATCCAGCCTTTGACTATGAATTTTCAATCCAAACATTCACTTGACTTTTACATCAATTTTAAATCAACCTCAATCATTCATTTGATTGTCATTGGTAAGAACAACTCAAGATTCAGTCAATCACATTCAAATATACATTCAAATCCAAACTCCTAAATTCAAAACCTAAGGCAAAAAGCATGTCCTGAAACACTTTATGGGTGAACTTTCTATCACTTAGAAATCTACTCAAATGATATCTAATTCAAGATTTTCTAGTTTTCTATTGACCTGGCATGTCTCTAGAGCCAGCCCTCCAAATTTGAGCTCATTCTACGGCCTCTAATCCCAGAAACTAAATTTATTTTCAAAGGCTATAAAACATTCAAATATTTACAGCCTATGCCACTAGACTCTTCACTTTATGGAAATTAGCCTTGGCACCTCACCAAAACCTTTGACCATGTCCATGGCCTCTAATATAACATGTTAGTTAGCAATCCACACTTTGCTGGACCCAGTTTGACCAAAGGTTGACTAGGGATCAAAATGACCAGAATGCCCTTTAAAGGAATTTTTTATCTTTTCCCCAAAATTCAACATGGCCTTCCCATATCAACCTTCAAAACCTCCCCCAATGAATTCTAAATGTCATTAAGAACGTATTGGACCCCAACCCACACTAGGGTTTGACCTGGTTGACCAAAGTAACCCTTAAGAGTTCAAACACTCATTTCAAACCAAATTACCTCTCCTTGATATGAAATAACCTCCATTGGGTTCATATGATCAATTTGAAGTCAATAGACCCAACCCTTGACCCTAGGTTAACTTAGTTTACTAAGTCAACCAAGTTTGACCAAGTTTACATAAACCTTCAATACACTTCTACCTTTTCAAGCCGTTTGACCAAGACTCCCCCAAACCCATTTAAATATATGAGGTGGCCCATTGGGTCCTCAAGTGATCCCTCCTAAAGACCCAAGACTTGGGCCTACTTGGGTTAGCCACTTAGCTTCACCCAAGTGTCCAAAATTAGATTCCCCTTGAGCCAAATTCCAACCCTAACCCATTTAGATCAAACCAATGGTGGCATTGGGTTCCTTTTGACTCAATATATCTTCCTTAGTTGACTCAACCCATGGGTCAACTTGGGTTTAGAATTAGGCTAACCCAAAGTTGCCAAAACCACCTTTGGTTGAGTTATTTCTCAACCTAAGATCAATTAAACCCAACCAACCCTTCCATTGGGTAGCCCTATGTCCAATACATCTACCCTAATCAGCCCAACCCTTAGGTTGACTTAGGTCAACCTCTAGGCTAATTAAGTGGTCAAAACCACTTTAACTTGAGCTTATCCTTTCCATAGGTTGAATTAAACCATATTAACTCATGTATTGGATAGGCCTTGATCCAATGCTCCTCCCACCTTAAGCCCTGGGTTTGTCTTAACCTGGGTTGCACCCAATCAGACCCAAACCATCCAATTTTGGTCAACCTGAGCCATTTCCTTGAATTGGACCTCACCATACCCAATTGACCCTATGGATTGACTCACCATACCTATAATAAAATTTCTAACTCATCTTGACCCGATACCTGGCCGGCTGTAGTCGAAGCGAATGTAAGGTGAGCCCTAGTGGTCCCCTCCATCTCGAGCTCCACCAAAAGGCTTATAGAGCCTGGTTTCACTGACCTTAAGCTCACAAGGCCTTGGGGATGTCTCCACTTCAAGATGGAAATTATCCAACAGCCTGCTCAATCAATCCCAGCCGTCCATGGCCGCGGGGATGACTTGAATAGGGCACCCTCTCCTAGTCCCCCTCATTCTCATCCAACATTTTGAAACTCCTCCCCAGAGCTCTCTGAGCAATCCCATAGTTTCTCCCAGCCTCTTCCGACCATTTATTTGAGTGAGCTCCGGCAAAAGCTATCCATATTCCGCTCGAAGTCGGACCTCCAGCCATCCACTAGTCTCGATGTCTGAAGAAAAACTGCTCATCTTCTTCCCCTCAAGCTTCCCATGAGAAAAATCCAACAGTTGGGGCTTTCTCCACTGTAAAAATCTTTTCACGAGCTCCCTAGATAGGTAGTCTGGTCAAGTGTGAAGGAAACCTTCACTCAAATGGATTTCCACCGTTGGATTGAAGGTTTCTATTTTCCAGATGCTCTCTGTGAAGTTTGATGAACTTTCGCTAGTAGGATTCCTTGGATCACGTCAGAAAAGCTCTCCAGTATCAATTAACCATGTGAGGGTTGAGACATAACCATAGTCGTTGATTTAAATCAATAACACAATTTTGATCCTGCAATCCCGGAGCCCTGTTGATCACAACCGTCTGATTCATGATCCAACAGCTAGTTTAATCCTGCTTTTATACAGCCAGTATGCAATCATTATCCTGCCAATCAAAGTGCACCGCGTGTAAAAGTGTAATATGACTATGTAATTCCGGGTGAATTAAAATAAAAAATCACAGAAAACTTTAAAATTTCATACCTGCTATTCCACTTGACCAATTTAGGTATTCTTAGGCTCATTGGAAAGATCTCAGGGAGATCTTTAGAAGCCCTATAGTCCCAAACCTCAATTACTTCTGTATAGTTGCAATTTCCATTTGAATATATATGATTATTATACATTTATGTGTTTAATTGAAGTCACCATGGCTTGGGAATTTGGGAGATTGAATTTGGGTATATTTTTGACATGTCTAAATTTTTTTTCCACTATTTGTTGAGTTTAAGGGAACCATTTGGTCAATTTGGAATCAAGGGTCAGGGTTGGACCCTTGATTCCAAATTGCTTCTATAATTTTTCCAATGGGACGTAGGGTCTAATTTTTGGTATGATGATTATGAATAGAACAGGGAGTATATAGCCACTGATTGCACACCCATCTGAGCCATAGATAGTGACTTAAAAATTTTCTAATGTGACCTATTGCCTTGGGTGGCTTGGTTAGCCACCATAGTTAGGTCCATTTGGGCCCAACTTAAGGAAGTTTGGACCTTGAGTTTAGGTGATCTCATGGTCCAAAATTCATTGGGTTTGGGGCCCATTTGCTCCACCAGCTAGGGAGGACCCCAAAATCCTATCTTAAATTTGACCTAGAACATTAATTAATTCACTAAAAATTTACTTTAAATCCTAAAAATTCAATTAAGCCTTTTAATTGGCCATAATTTAACCCTTGATCAATGAAAAATAAAAGCCCCATGATTGGACGATTAATTTAACATTAATTTAATTTTTTTAAGGAAAATTGACAATTTATTTAATTAATTAATTAAATTTAAAAAAAAAAAATCTAAATGCTTGATGACATCCCTTTAGATTATTTCTAACATTTGGGGGTGATTTCATATAGTTTGAGACTAACTCGGATCAAAATATAAAAATCCTCTCAATTAAGGTAGTTTTAGAAATTTAAACAAATACCTAACTTTGAAAAATCATAAATAATTTCAGAAAAATCAAATTTAATCAAACTAAAGCAATTCAACTCTAATTAAAATTTAGTATTTTCTAAAAAAATCAAAATCTCAAAATCAAGGCAAAGTCAAAAGGTCAACTTTACGGTCAATCATAGTTCAAATCTAGGTCCAAACTTAGAAATATCATAACTTTTTATATAAAAATAAAAATTAAGCAAACTAACAATCTAATTGCTCATCTTAAGGTTTGATATTTGTTAAAAATCTAAAACTTCCCAAATCAACTTTAATTTAAAAAGTTAACTTTAACCCATTAATTAATGCAATAAAATAATTTCAATATTCTCAAAATTTAATAATCTACTTAAAATTTTAGAAAATTTTAACTTGATTAATAAAACCCTTCAACTAATTTTACAATACACAACAAACATTCCATAGAGGAAGTTTTTAGGATGGACTACTTCGGGCTGTGAGGCTAAGTGTCCTAAGGAGGCCTAGTTCCTCGAGCTTTGTGGTACAACACCACGAATGAATTCAATGGAGTATAAACTTTTAAAATTAAATGATTCTTAATCATTTAACTAAATTAAAATTTTAAATCCAACCACATCAATAAGATTTTTAGGATGGACTACCCTAGGCTGCGGGGCTATGTGTCCTAAGGAGGCCTAGTTCCTCGAGCCTAGTGACACAACACCATGAACCAGTTGATAAAAAATCTAAATTAACTTAATCCTTAAAATCAACAACTAATCAAATAAATTAAAATTCATCAACTCCTTTACCTTTAATCAAGTAAATTCATTTCATCCATTAATCTCTAAAATTCATCTCAAATTAAACCTTAATACATTAATATTTAATCTCAAACACAAGCTTCCCCTTCAACCTTTAACAAACCCGAAAATTAGACGACTTTAACAAACAAGCTAGGTTGGGATCTACCACAACCACACGACCTTTTACACACACTTTAGATGATTTGTTAGGACAACCAACTCTAGCCTAGGCTAAGCCGATGTTTACTTTACCATTGTGTGCCGAGTTTTCTGTGTCTTTTGCATGTTGTAATTGAAAATGATTGATATGTTTGTTTACTTTTATTTTACTCTATGAATTGATGTGATGGGCAATAGCTTACCCTTAGTTAGGATTGATTTGGTTGCTCATTGAGTTTTCTGCAGTTGGTCATGCTCATGAAAGTCAATTAAAAAGGGGCTCTAAAAATAATTATTATTATAAATGTTATAGGTACTTTTGTTGCTTAGCCTCCAAATAAATAAGAGCATGACCAAGTGCGATTAACTTTACCATATATATTATAAACTGCTTGGGATGTATTTTATTTTCAAATACTTATGATAACCTTAGAGGAGAGTCTAGATTTTTTTTTTTTTCAAATATCAATGTAATTTATTTAAAGTATTGAGTTGTAAAAGAGTCTTTGAGTTGAGATACATATATCCAAAGTTGGATTCCAAAGAGAAAAGGATACCCCATAGGGGGATAGTCCTTTTTTATTTGGAAGCTTAAATTTAAATCATTTTAGTACCCCTTAGGGGGATAGTCCTTTTCCATTTGAAAGATCAAATTTGAATCATTTTAATACCAAAAGAGAAAAAGAATAATCTCACTCCAAGGGAAAGAGTTTTTTTCCGTTTGGGTATCTAGGTACGACAAATCCAAGGAGGCTGAAGAGGAGAAGACCGAGGAACTGAAGACATAGAGTATCTTACTCAAAGTCACTTACGTCTATCTTAAGATTACAATTCGGGTTTGGGATTGATGTATTTGTTTACTTTTAATTCACTCTATTAATTGATGTGATGGGCGATAGCTTACCCTTAGTTATGATTGATTTGGTTGCTCATTGAGTTTTCTGTAGGTGATCATGCTCATGAAAGTCAATAAAAAGGGGGTTCTAAACATAATTATTATTATAAATGTTATAGACACTTTTGCTGCTTTGCCCTCAAATAAATAAGAGCATGGCCAAGTGTGATTAACTTTACCATATATATATATATATATATATACTATTTGGGATGTGTTTTATTTGCAAATGCTTAGGATAATTCTAGAGGAGAGACTAAATTTTTCTTTTTAAATATCTTTGTAATTTATTTAAAATATTGAGTTGTGAAAGAGTCTTTGAGTTGGGATACATATATCCAAAGTTGGATTCCAAAGAGGAAAGGACATCCCTTAGGGGATAGTTCTTTTTTATTTGGAAGCCCAAATTTAAATCATTTCAATACCCCTTAGAGGGATAGTCCTTTTCCATTTGAAAGCTCAAATTTGGATCATTTTAATACCCAAAGAGAAAAAGAATAATATCTCTCAAGGGGAAGAGTTTTCTTTTCCGTTTGGGTATCCGGGTACAATGAATCCAAGGAGCCGGAATAGGAGAAGATCGAGGAATTGAAGACATAGAGTATCCTACTCAAAGTCACTTACATTTATCTTAGGATTAGAATCCTGGTTTATGGTTAGTGGTGCCCGACCACTTCTAATTTCTGTAATTTTTGGTTATAATAAATGGGGCATTTTCCTACAGACTTTATTTTAAGGAATGAATTATATTGATTGATGTGATTAATTTGATTTAATTGTGTATAGAATTGTCTACTTTTACTATTTTTTTGGCAATTATATATCATTTTTGTTTTAGCCTAGATAGGTGGAGGTTTTTGCAGGCACGTATAAAAATGTTCAATTTAAATTTAAATAAAATTTTTAAGATAATATAGAAACTTAACGACCTAAGAAGTAAGCCTATGACAGCCAATAGTTCTCATAAGCATATTATTACCTTCTAAATCTTGTTAGGAACCTTCCTGCCTACAAGTTCTAACAGACCAACTGGCCTTTGAGGGAACATATTTGTCAAGTGGATGCTATATAATCTCTAGAGGAAAATATTTTTTAAGTCTTTTTCAAAAAATGCTACATACTCATTTTATGCATTTAATCAAGTTGATCATCATTAATTGCATTAGAAATAAATTAAATGAGTCTAATTATTTGATTATATTTGTTTTAAGCATTTTAACCCTGCATAAGTCAAGGGATAAATTAGGATCCGCTCAAGACGTCGGCCTTAATTCTCAAAAAACTTTAATAATAATGTCCCCACCACTCTTTCATAAAGACCAGATTCATGGATTTAAAATTGACTAGGTGGTTAGCTAGCTCCCTGATTCAGGCTGGGGTATGTTTAGGTTTTGCACTGCATTAGTTAAGTTTGAACTAATGTGTTCATGTGTCCAAATTTAGATTTAAGATTTGGGGCAGATTTTGAATCATAAGACCCGAATCTCTAGGAATATAATCCCAAATTTCTAATAAAATAATCAACTTAAATTAAAATTTCTCTCAAACCAAAATTTAAAGCCAAGTACTTAGATTAGGTTGGGGAACTTCTGAATTATTTTAGAATCCCAAAGTGTTTCCTAACTTTCTTCCTTTGACTACAAAATTAAGTGATCAATATTGCTCCAATCCCATTTAGAATTCCAGTTTCACCTCCTTTGCTATTCACTCCTAAGAATCTCTAAATAAAACTTTTGTCGTTGTTTTAATCGAGAGTTTTCATAGTTGGTTTTCTATGATGTAATTAACTACGAGGGCTTACGCTCATAGAAGATTTAGAACCTACACCATTTTTTCAAAACTTAATTAATATTTCTTTTAGTAAATCAAATTTATAATGATCGTCATCATCATAATCGAATAATTACTAACATATGATATCTTCTATCTTCAGGGAGGTATATCATGTGTTATCGTAGTCAGATATTTAACTAAACTTCATTTTGACCCTCTGGGGTCATAAGTGGTTCTCCCTTAAATCAAGCTACGATATTCAAGAGAAAATTTACAATTCTGAATCTAAATCCGTTAGGAGATTTTATCCCCACCTTTCAAGGTGGTATATTATCCCTAATAGTTTGTTTGACTTCATAATTTAAATTTAAATTTAAATCCTATTTTTCTCAAAGAAATTTAATTTAGATTTATTTCGCGCCTTACTAGACATTGTAATTGTTAATTTCTTTCACTAAATATATATTTATTATTTTGATGATTTATAGAAAATCTAATTGATTAATTAGGAAGATAAAATAGATAATTCATTCAAATTTGATTCTGGGTCGTTATTATTGATATTAGAGTAGTTATTGGATGAATTAAAATAAAATCAGAGCTCTAAAAATTGATTATGAGCATATAAATTAAAGTGAATGGTTTGCATTCGTATTTGTGAATGATATGTGATTGAGTAAATTGTATGAGTGTATGATAGGAATTGATTGAGTTCGATGAGTGTTGATTTGTGATTTATTTCGATTCAATTTAAGTTTTGATCTAACGGAATCTTTTTCGTGCCAAAATCCTTAACAAAAATTTCAAAGATGATATTTTTTCTTAGGCGGGTAAATTGTAATAACTCAAAATTTTAAGATGATTTTCTTAAAAATGAAAAAATATGAATTTCAACATCATTTCTTACCAAAGATAAAAGAGAGAGGGAGGAGAGAGAAGTTTGTTCGGAGGTTTCTTTGTCCATCAATTTTGTTTAAAGATTTTTTTTTTTCATTTAGTGTAAGTAACTCAAATCTCATTTTAGTTTTTAATAATTTTGAGTTTGATAAAATTCTTCTCTCCTAAATCAATAAAATTGCATTTTTTCATGATTTATCGAGTTTTTAATTTATAACTTTTTGTATATGAAAGATTTGAATAGTGTGGATATTTTGATAGTAATATCATTGAATTTCACTGGTTATAATTAAAGTTATGATTTTATGAGGTTATAAATATAAATATTTAATTTTTTATATTGAACAATATTTACTATTTCATACTGTATTTTAATTGTGGTATTTGCATAAGCAAATAAGGCTAGCTAACACTATAAAATTGGTTGGTTGTTAAAGTATAATACCATGAGCAATAGGGTAGGATGATAAACTTTCCTTTAAAGATGATTTGTGGTGTAATCCTGGTTGTAGCTTGTAACAGATTATCGAATTATGTAGATGGGCAGAGGGTGATGACTCTTAATGATTATTGAAAGACCTGTAATAATAATGATACAATATGAAAGATAATTATATAAAGAAAGAACATATGAAATGATGAAAGTACCACATTAAAGTTGAATATCCCATATTGCTAAACTATATACTGATGCATATATATACTGATAGCATTAATAAATAGAGTATCAATATGTGTAGATAGATAACATATGAATGGATACAAATATTGATTGCATATAATTGATATGATGGATGTAAGAGGATAAGACTGGTAATATTGACGCATATATACCTTTGATTCTTTTTAGTGACATTTGAATGATCATAGTACTGCAGTTTTATTGATTTACTAATTCTTATGCATGTTATTGATTCCTAGAATCATTATAATGACTTTCCTATTTTTATTATTAATTACTTTGATCTTTACAAATGATAATTAATCATTGATGAGATTAATCTTATTGACTGAACTGAGTATGCATATTGATTCTTCTAGCATTGTATTGAAAGCTTTTAGTTAGTTTGGTTTACTATTGGGCTTTTTAATAATTTCATATCAGAAAAAAGAATAGGAACAATGGAGTGAGATTGATATAGATCATCCATTTTTTTTCTTATTCTTTCGTAGTCAGTAGTTTGTGATAGAGTAATAATTATATTGATTTCATGTCAACTCCTAGCTATTATATATTGATTTTAGAAGAATGAATATATATAGTGTAATATTTTGAGGTAAGCAATTTTAGTTGCTTTCACTAAATATAAATTTATTATTTTGATGATTTAGAGAATCTCTGACTGATTAATTAAGAAGATAAATTAGATACAAATTTGATTATGGGCCATTAAAGTTATGAGCAATGTTATAAAGCCTACATGCTATAGGAGTAGTGCAATATTAAGAAGCAGCCCAACCTCAAGAGCCTACAAGTTGTAGACCAAGACATCTAGACATGACACTTTTTGAGATTAATAAAAGTTATAAAATGAGCTGAAATATAAATATAATTAATTGTGTATTGCAATGTATAAATTACAGATTGAGAGTAATTGACAATGTTTGATTTCCATATTATATGAATTGGTAAGGTATTATGTGATATGATTGGATGTTTACTTCATGTAAACATAATTCTTACATGGGGCATTATATATTATACATATCTTACATATTCTCTGTTAAAGTATTATAAACTCAAGTTAATTACATACAAATCCTTTTTGCAAATGTTAAATTTGGTTTTCCTATACTTGTCTTTTGTATTAGAAATGATCAATCTTTATTAGATTTAAATGATAATTTGACTCTTAATAGGACAAAATGGAAAAAAATGGTTCATGTAATCAACCCCATATAGTGGGATAAAGGCTTCATGCTATTATTGTATACTTGTCTTTTGTATTAGAGTTATAAATCTTTATGGGCAAGATAATTTACCAGAATTTTTATTCATTAAGTTCTTTTAGGGAAGGGAAAGGATAGAGTTAAGCCTGAGTAATGACAGGTCAATTTTTTTTATATTTTCTTTTGGCAATGTAAGGAAGTTCTATATTGAAGTCAGCTATCTGTTGATAGTTAAATATGTTGACTTTCATTTAATCACTTTGTAGATGAAAATTTTGAAATAAAAAGTTGGATAACTTCTCCTTATAATTGAAGGTTTCGATATCTTATGATTATTTTGTATCTTGATGAATCATGAACCGTAAACTGATTTTTGGTTTTCTATGTTTTGTCCCGCGTCCACTGCTAGGTGCGGAATCAATTTGGGCACAACAATGATAATATGTATGTTATTCCAATGATTTATCCTTTTCGACCATGCATTTTGGCACACAATCTAAAGCTTTATTTGGGATAGTTTTTTACTGATTTCTAAAGAAACCTTTTAGTACAAGAATTTTTGGTTCAACGAAGTTTTTACTAAAAAAATGCTTAAAAATCAATAAAAAAGCTGTTTTAAACAAAACCTAAATTTGTAGCTAATGTTTGAACTAAAAGTAGAGAACTGCTTATTATGATCGTAGTACAGATCCTGTATTTTGATGCGTGAACTACACAATGTGGATCCAGGAAATATGAATTAACATCCAGTAAGCTGCTAACAGGAACTTTTTTTTTCAGAATTTGTGAACAGTAAACTAACTTTCAACAAGAAAAAACACAAAATAATGCCTTGATATCGCTCTAATTTCCACAACTACACAGATCATTACATGAAAAAACAAAGTTTCCTCACCAGTAATCCCCGCACGTGCATTTACCATTTGTGAAGTGATGGAACCTTGCATTATCCCTCAAGATAATCTCCCTCCGTTCAATAATGGAAATGTACTTGATGGCATGGTGACAGTCTCCACAGACTCTAAGATTTTTGAACACTCTAACAGGAGTTCCTGGTGAAGTACTGATGAGCGCAAAAGCTATAGCTAGCTTCTCACCATGCTTCATTAGCATCATCTCCTTCTGCTCATCCCCAACATTATGCAACGCATATTCAAGATCAGGCACATACCCAGCTTCCTTCATTCGCTTCCACAATTCATTTAACTTCTTATGTATCAACTCCAAATAGGGATGAAGTCTATCTCCAGATCTGAACTCATGGACAGCTCCGCCAACCTCAATCCAACTGTATCCTGGCGTCTTCACTGCCAGATTCTCCTTCATCCATTTCCTCACTCTTGCAACTTCATCCCATCTGTTCAGAGAAGCATACACATTGGCAAGCTGGACATATGCTCCTGCGTTTCGAGGCTCCAATTCAACCAGCTTTCTTGCAGCAAACTCTGCAAACATTTTGTTCTTGTAGATCCTAGAAGCATTCAATAAAGTACCAAATGTAGATGGTTGTGGCTTGAATGGCACCGAATGGATGAAGTCCACTGCTTTCTTGAGCAAGCCAGCTCGACAAAGGAGATCAACCACGCAAGAGTAGTGTTCAGCACAAGGCTTCACACCATAATCCTCCTCCATTGACTCGAAGTACCTCATCCCAAGATCAACGAATCCTGCATGAATGCATGCGGACAATAACGTGACAAATGTGACCCTGTTAGGATTCAAACCTACATCTTTCATCCTGCCAAACAGATTTATCGCTCTATCTCCATGCCCATGCTGGGCATACCCAGAAATCATCGCGTTCCACGAAATAACATCCTTAACAGGCATTTCATCGAACAGCTTGCAAGCGCTCTCCAAATCTCCGCACTTACAATACATGCTCAATAAGGATGTCCCGACACTTCGATTGATGCTCATCGGAAACTTTGAAACCCACTGATGGATCTGCCTGCCCGACTCTAAGGCTGACGAATTGCTGCAAGCGAGAAGCGAACTGCTCAGGGTCGACGGGTTCGGCTGCACCTCTTCAGCTGAAATCATTATTCGGAATAGCTTCAGCCCTTCCTCGGCCTGTCCGTTCTCAACAAGCCCAGCAATCATCGCATTCCAAGACACCGAATTCCTCACATGCATAGTATCAAATATCTCCCATGCACGTTCGATCATTCCGGCAGACATGAACCCAGCAATCATGGCCGTCAGGAGGACAATATCATTCTTGTCCGGCGCTTGAGAAAAGTACTCCCACGCTGAATGCAGATCTCCGACTTGGATAAAACCAGAGACTATGGCGTTCCAAGAGACATAATTCTTTTCTGGCATAGAGAGAAAAAGTTCTCGTGCTTCATTGATGAGGCCATGACAAGCAAGGCCGGAGACCATGGTGTTCCAGGAGATGGCATCTTTTACCAACATAGAGTCGAAGAGATGGCGCGCCCCGAGGAGGTCGGAGTTGATGAGATGGCAGGAGAGGAGGGTGTTGAAGGATATGACATCTGGTTTAGGAATTCTGTCAAAGAGGTTCAGGGCATCTTTGAGTTTGCCGGGGGACTTGGAGAAGGCGGCGAGGAGGGAGTTCCAGGAGACGATGGTGGGAGAAGGAATGGAGTTGAATACTCTCTGGGCCGAGACAACATCGCCGGTTCGGGCGTGGAAGGCGATTTCGCGGTTGCAGAAAAGAACAGAGGCGAAGGAGGCCGCCGCCGACGAGAAGGTCGGGCTGCGGTGGGAAAAGTATATGGTGTAAAAACCAGAGGCGAGATGCATAAAGCTTATCGCCGGAGTGGCATGGACTCCGGCCCGCTGTCCGCAACTTCCCACCCAGTCCTTTAAAAAAAAATAAAAATAAAAACAATCATGCCCAAATTTCATTAATGTAAGATTACAGATTATTAAACTGCAAAAGTATAAAAAAAATAAGAAAAAATTTTATAATCATAGCAAAACTAACAAGAACTATTAATCAAGACAACCAAAGGACCATCATCAAAATAGAAAAGAACACCATATAATCACCTAAACAATAATGATTAAATAGATAAACAAAAAACTCCAAAAGCTACTAGTAGAATCGACAAGACATACGAATTTGTAGTAAAAAAAAATAGTTGAATCATCAAAATAGAGAACCAGACCCTAACAAATGTATCACAAGATTTGCACATAGAAGTCCACTTCCCCAACTTCAACAAATCATAAATCTATTCAAGCTTCAAAAAAGGCCAACAACTAGCATCAAGAACTTTTTTTAAGATACCAATCCACAAAAAAGAAAGGGATTAATAATGCTTATATTCCGGTCATTAGTGATATGTATGCTGGAGTTATTACTTATGTTCAAACACATGATGGTTTGACCAAGTATTTTTCAATTTCAGTTGGATTACATCAAGGATTTGCCTTAAGCCCATATCTTTTTCTTTAGTCATGGATGTCTTACTAGATATTGCAAGAGGATGTTCCCTTGTGTATGCTTTTTTGCTGACGATATCCTTCTTGTTGATAAGATTAAAGATGTGATTTGAAGGTAAACTTGAATTATAGATGTTAACCTTAGAGTAAAGGTTTTCATTTGTATAGATCTAAAACCGAATACATGGAAATTAATTTTAGTAGTAATAGGGGTGGGGGGTGGGGGGTTGTGACTTTGAGGGATCAAGTCATTAATAAGAGTACACGTTTTAGATATATTAGGTTTATTGTTCAGAGTGATGGTGAAATTGATGGGAATATTATTAGTAGAATTCAAGTTGGATGGATGTAGTGGAGGAATGCATCGGGCTTATTGTGTGATAGAAAAGTAACAGAAAAGGTAGTTTAAATATTTTGCATTTAAGTTATGTATAGTCTCTATCCTCAAAACTTCATTCTTTAATTTAATTGGGTAGTGAAGGAAATTTGGATAAGAAGATAAGAGGCATTACAGAAAAGTTGTATAAGGAAAATTGGGTATTACATGCATTACATATTAAGGTGAGAGTGAAGGAAAATTGGGTAGAATCGAAAAGAGGCATTAAGAAGATACGATGGAGTGATTTTTGCCTCAAAGAAATGCTGGTAGGCTTCTTCATTTTGTTTATAAAGGATGTTATCATGTAGTTGATTAGAACAAAATGAAGAGCCTCTAGAATATCGAGTCCGCTTGCTGTTGTTGCTTGTCATTTGGAGAGTTTTGAACACAAAATGATTTGAGATTGAAAGAGATTGTGAAGAAAACTCTATGGACAACTTCTAATTTAAATAAATTGGGGACATTTATACAATTTTAAACAAGGTTCGTACATATAATTATGATCTCATATGGGAAAAAAAAAATTTCATACATACGAATGGAAATAATCAAGAATGAAATAATTTTTTGTAAACTGCAATTCCTAAGGAGTCATTTCGTATGACTTTTAATCAAAATGGTCATATGGATGAACATATATTCTTTCATGATAATCAGGAAATAATGATTATACCTAACAATTAGGTTCGTCCATACACAAATTGATTATAGGATCGTACATATGAACATGTATATGTCAAGACGATCTTTGAAAAAATAACTGCACTTGGAATTCCCTCCATATTTGTACATAAAAAATGAATAGTTTATACAATATGATGATGTGTTCGTATAATACGATATGTTTATAAAAACATAATTTAATCTTTCAAACTCAGGAAAATTATCATGTAAAATCTAGTGATTTTGTATAGCATGAAAGTGATTCGTATAGTACGAATAGAAAAAGAATTTTTCGATTTACACATGATAATCATAATTTTTGTCCAAAAATAAAATAGATCATTAGGATCCATGAGACACAAAAATAAAAACAAAATACTATAAAAGATAAAATAAACTAAAATAGAGAAAAATACAATCAAACAAAAGACAAATCACACATAATGAACAAAACATAAACTTCAACTAAAAGATACATCATAATAGGAAATTGTAGAATTATAATTTTTAAGCATGAATATAAATAACACCCAATCTAGTTCTTAAGGTGCTAAACATTTCAAAAGTAAGTGGTTTTATAAAAATATATGCAAGTTGATTTTCAGTAAGTACATGATGTAGCTCAATTTATCCTTTAGTGACATGGTCTCTAATGAAGTGATCTCTTATATCTATATGATTTGTTCTAGTATTGAATATGATTCTTTGAAATATACATGACACTTATATTATCACAGAAAATTAGATTAGTGCCAATTAAAAATCCTAAATCCTTAAGTTATTATTTTAACCAAAAAAATCTATGTCACATAACTACCTAAGACAATATATTTTACTTCAATAGTAGAAAGGGCTACTGAATTCTATTTTTTTCTAGACCAGAAAACTTAAGAGTTTCTAATAAATTGATAAGTTCCAGAAGTACTGTTTGATCAACTCTACATCCTGCAAAATTTGAATTAGAATATCCAATGATTTTAAAAGAAGAGATGTGTCTAGGATACCATATCACTAAATTTTGAGTTCTCAAAATATATCTTAAAATTATTTTAACAACATGAGATGGGATTCCTTTAGATCAGCTAGAAATCTAGCATAAAGTCAAACACTAAACATGATATCCAGTCTACTAGCTGTTAAGTAAAGTAATGTTCCAATTATTTCTCTAAATTCTTTTTTATCAATAAATTTGCCTTTAGAGTCCTTATCTAATTACACTAAGAAACTCATTGATGTACTTATTAGTTTAACTTTATCAATTTTATATTTGTTAAGGATATCCTTTATTAATATATTTTAACTGACTAAAAAATTTGCCATTCTCTTTTTTGCTTTATGCTAAAATTAAGAAAGCAACTCAAGTCTCCTATCAAACTCATTTAAAATTCACTACTCTTTCTTTTTGAAAGATCATTACAAAAATTTTTATTAGTGGATCTAAATAAGATATCATCAACATATATTTGAGTAATGAGTCATCTTCTACTCTTTTTAAGAAGAGAGTGATGTCCACACTTTCTTTAATAAATGATCTTTCTAGTAAAAATATGCTTAGCCTTTTATACCATGCCTTAGGTGTTTATTTTAATCCATATAATATATTTTTTATTTCAAACATATGTTTAAAGAATTATAAATTTTCAAATGTTAGAGGATGCTTAATATAAATATCCTCTTGTATCACCTTATTAAGAAAAGCACTTTTAACATTCATTTGAAATAATTTAAAAATTTTAAAATAGATAAAGGCTAGTAGTACCCTTATCACTTCAAGTCTATCCACAGGGGTAAACGTTTCCTCAATATCAATTCCTTCTATTTGATTATATCCCTTGGCCACCAATCTTGCTTTATTTCTAACCACTACACCTGAATCATTCACCTTATTTTTGAAAACCAGCTTAATTCCAACAGCAATTTGATTTTTAAGTCTTTCAATCAACTCCCAAACATCATTTCTAATTAATTAATTTAATTCTTCCTACATGACAAAAATCCAAAACTCATCAAAAACTGTTTGATTAATATTAGTTGATTCAATCATTGAAATAAAGGCTGTGTGATTCAGTTATTTGTTAAGGCCATGCCTAATTCTAACACCTTTACTTAGTTCAACTAAAATCAATTCTTTAGGATAACTTTTAAAATATTTCCATTTTATAGGAAATGCATTTTTCTATTTTAACACTTTCTTTAAGATTTGCATTTTTAATTCCTTAGATTATTTCTTCAACATCTTCTTCTTTCAACTTAGACCATCCAAAAATATTATATTCATAAAAAACTACATGAGTGGTCTCCTCAACTTCTAAAGTCCTTTTGGTAAAAACTCTATAGGATTTGCCAACATTTGAATATCCCAGAAAAATTTTCTAATCAGATTTAGGTTCAAATTTTTCTAAATTTTTTTTACTATTATTATGAATAAACACCTTACATCCAAAGACATATAGATGTGAGAGGTTGGGTGTTCTTCCCTTAAGAAGTTCATAGGGTGTCTTGTTCAACTTAGATCTAATATTTACCCTATTCAAAACATAACAAGCCATACTAATCACTTCAGCCCAAAAATATTTTGAAAGTGAATATTTAGTTAACATTGCTCTAGTAGCTTCTATCAAAGTTCTATTATTCCTTTCAACAACCCCATTCTGTTGAGGAATCCTATGAGCTAAAAAGTTATGATCGATTTCTTGCTCTTTATAGAAAACTTTAAAATTTTTTATTTTCAAATTCTCCTTGTGATCACTTTGAATTAAAAGAATTTCACAAACTAGATTCCTCTGAATCCAAGTAAAATAAAATTCTAAATTTATCAAATGATTCATTCTTTTGTGAGAAGAATCTAATTTGAGTGAATCTTGAATAATCATCAATAATTACATACCCAAAAACTTTTTCTCCTAAACTTATAATGCTAATTAGTCCAAAATGATCCATATGAATTGCTTTTAATGGTTTTCTAGTTTTAAGATCCTTTGAATTAAAGGAGGATTTGACTTATTTTCCTAATTGATATGTATCACATAGGTGATCTTTAGTGAAGTCTAAGTTGGATATTTCTCTATCCAATTCTTTTTGGATAATCTTCCTAAGATTTTTCATGCTTGCATGATAAAATCTTTTATGTCATAACCAAGATTCATCAGTGATAGTTTTGAGAAAAAAAGTTTTAGAAGATTTAACATAATTTATATTAAGAATTTATACATTATTTATCCTATTTTCATGCAACACATCAACTCTATTTGGCTTATAATGTAGCTTATAGGTAAAAATTTAATTTTAAAACCCATATCACAAAACTGACTAATACTTAATAAGTTATGCTTTAGGCCTTTAACTAAAAAAAAAATATTAATAAAGAAATTATTCTTATTATTAATCATACATGTACCTACCACTCCCCTAGCGGTATTATCTTCTAGCTTCACTTTGCCTCCGACCTTGGTCTATACTGATATAAATTAAGTTGTATCTCCAGTCATATGTTTCAAACATCACTGTCCAAGTACTAAATTCTCTCATGAGGGCTTGCATAAGAGCGTGTCTATAAAATTATCAAAGGTTAGACTTGGGAACCCAAATAAATTTAGGTTCACCTCTTGACAATGATAATCTAGATGCATATTTGATACACTGTGATTTATGTACCTTAGGTCTCCACACTAAGTGTGTTCTACTCTGAATAGTGCAAGTGTGAGAAATATGCCCCATCATTCCACATAAAAAGCATTAAATATCAGGAAAAAAATTTACCAATCTATGTGCTTTGTAATGTCTTTTCCTAGATTTTAAAATTATATGCTTTTGATTAGGATTATAAAATTATTCAAGTGTGGAAGTTGTCTTATCTTTCTTAAGAGCTTTCAATTTTTCTTTAAGATGTTGGTTTGCACTTTCTAAAATTGAATTGTTAACATTCAACTCATGTCCTTTTTAATCTGATTCAACAATAAACATCGTAAAATCATTTTCAAGTTCAGTATAATATGTTTTTAAGGAATCATGCTTCTTATTCAAATTAGAATATTCATCCAAAAAGCCATGTGATTTCTATCTATGGATGCATGATCTTTCTAAGATGTTCATATTATTTTTGTAAATTCAAATGCTCGAGGTTAAGATTAGCATATAATTTTTTAAGCTTCATATATGCATTATGAATTTTTTTAAAAACTCTAAATAATTCATCATAGGATAAGACACATACCTCCTCTTGACCTGAATGATCAAGTTTATCTTCAATTAATCACAAGTTTATGGCTTCCTCTTCTGCTTCTATTTCTGAAGAGTCTGAATTTGAGTCAGCCTAAAAAGCTTTTTGCATTCTTTTCTTGCCCCTCCTAATATTTATTTTCTACTCAACTTTCTCTTTTTTAGGATTTGCTTTGAGATTTGAGCAATCAGTCTTTATATGTCCAGGATTTCTATATTCATAACAAATAAGTTCATTAAAAACTTTTATATTTTTATTGAACTTACCTTTATTCCAATGCTAATGCCTTTGTTGCTTTCTTTTAAGGAAACTTTTGAATTACATAGTAATGAGTGTAATATCTTCTTCATCATCATGCATTGATTGTTCACTTTTTGAATCATCCAATTTCTAAGCAATATTCTTCTCTTTTTACTTGTCACCCGCATCAATCTGTCTTTGATTCACTCCTTTCTTGAAAGCAATAAATGATTAAAGTAGATTGTTAATAGAATATACATTTATATCTTTTGACGCAGTTATGACAGTTATCTGTATATCATAAGCAGTAGGTAAACAACATAGGATTTTATTAACTTTTTTAAATAATTTATTTCTCTACCTAAAGCATGTAATGAGATAACAATCTGAGTAAAATGTATATACACATCAGAAATTGAATATTCCTTTCCTTCTCAGTGCAGTCGTTAGAAAAATCTATCGATACCATTTATTTTATTTTTTTAAAATAATAAAAAATGTTTAGTTTATATAATATGTTTTCAAATATGATTTTATATAAAATAATAAAATTAAGTTATGTTTAATATATTTGTTTATAATATCCCACAATATTTACTTTAAATATATCATAATAATTTCTTTCGTTCAAACCTGTAGAGTTTAACATCATACCACCTCGAAGGGTAGACTAATATTCTACTATCGATTTTGAATAAAAGAAACTATTATTTATTTTTTCTAATTAAGCGTAACGTAGGGAATATACAATTCATCCAAAAGATGAAAAACCTATTCTCCTATCATCCTTATTAAAGAAAAAACTTATAAATATATTTTTATAATTAAATATTTAGGATATTTGATTTTCCATAAAAATAAATAAAATGTACATATATCTTTTGATTATGAAATTAAATTTAGAATATAGATAAAGTTAGTGTGCATTCATAGATTTTTCCCTACCTTAGAAAGGAAATAATATAGGTTTATTCTATTCTTGAATTTAGACTCCCTATAGGGCAAGCCCATATAGTTAATTATATCTCCTAAGAGAAAACTCTTAATTAAAATGTAGACTAAATGATTTTAAAATTCATATAAATTTAAAGAAATACTTGGGCTACTTAGATTTCAATGAACAAGCTTTATACTATAAATTATAAAATTGATTTGAAATTTAGATTTGAATTAAGGAAGGATTTGTATCGAGAGGGGTGAATACAATATGGATTAATCACTTGCCTAGAGTGAGTTGCCAGCTAATAGTCCTAAATATAACAATCGGCATATGTATACAAGATTTGGTAAGCTCTATCCTAAGACTGGAGTTTTTAATAAAAGATTTTAAATCAAATGCTATACAACATGCTTACAAAAAATAGAAACTACACGTATGATGCAAATGATGCATGAATAATAATGTATAAAAGAGTTGATTTATTGATTTATAAATTTTTAATATATAACCTAAGGTCTGCAAAAAAGTAATAATGACTAGGCCCCACCAAAAGTAAACCTAAATTTTAACCCTATATAAACAGTTAATTTTGATTCTTTTATAACTCATGACACTTTACAACTCGATTTATATACAAAAATTTATAAAATTTAAATATGTAATTCTCTTTTTCATATACATTGTCACCTAGGAATATTCTAGTTTGTAGGAATATAAAGAGAAGAATTATAAAATATAAATATGACGGTGTAGTGTGAGTAGTTATGTATACATAAAAGTAAATGAAAGTAAATTACATGGTTTTGATTTCATTCACTCCACTTTTTGTTGTGCTGACAGAAAAAATAAATATGACATACAGACTGCATATAGTAAGCAAACACATATAGGTGCCCTCTAGGCAAAGGCACATGCAATTAAACCAAACCAATCCACCTGCCCAACCTAGGTTAAAGTTAGCTATTCAAATAACACGTCTAAGTGTGTGGAAGAGGTTATGTGGTTTCGATATGTTTTATAGTAATTTAATGATTAGATGATGTGTATTTTAAATTTTATTTATAAAACAAATCTTGTGGGATCCTTTGGTTTTTTAAACTTTATTAAAGCCTCAAAAAATAAATGCTAAAATGACCTCTAAAAGAAATCAAGCTTTAGGTATGAAGGCCTAAATTCATTTGTTTCAAATTAATCATCAAACTTGATTGATTAAAATAAGTTTTAATTAATATAATTAATTTGCTATATTTTAATTAAAATTTAATTCAATTTTTTTATTTTTATTAAGAATTTATTAATTAATTATTTATTTTTAATTAAATTTAATTAATTATTAATAAATTAGAATTGAATTAAAATTAAAATTTATTCAAAAGTTTTATTTAAATTTGAATTATTGATTTATGAATTTTATTTGAATTTTAATGAAATTTTTAATTTTATTTATTATTTTAATTAATTTAATTACCTATAATTTAATTATTAATTAACTTTAAAAGGAAGTTAATTATGGGTTTTTAAGTTTTAGTGAATTAAATTTAAATGAAAGTTAATTTTGGATTTTTAATTTTTTGTGATTGTAAGTTTGATTTAAAGTTGATTGAAGATTATTTATATTTTTAAGAATTTTATTTAAATTTTTTGAATTTGTTGAAATTAAATTCTTAATAAAGGTTGAAGTTATTTTATTATTTTTACAAGTTTGATTAATATAAAAAAGAGGTGAATTCAATCATAAGATATATTACACTAAGTTTTCTAAGTTTATTGTTTCATGCAAAGTGGATGTATATGGTAAATACTAGATTTTCCTAAGTTCATTAAGAAAAGGTCTTTAATTATTTTCCTTAGTACCACTCGGTTGTATAGGATTGAAATCAATGTTTCTAACTCTTGATATACACATAAAAAATCAAATCATATCAATCCATAACAAAAATATAGTGTCCTAATTAATGCACTATAGAATGATCATAATGAATTGCCAAAGCTATATGTCATAGAATAACATATAAGTTTAGAAATTTAATTATAGGAGATATGTATATCCAATTGACTTGAGACCATTAGAGGGTGTAGGGAACATCCTCAAATGATCCCTGATCCAATTTGGAGTTACGACCATGTATAGTTTGAGGGCAGTATAGAAAACTCCATATAGCATTAATAACAAATTTCCCTCAAACAATACATGATCATGGCTTGAATTTATTTTTTAATGAAAGAAAGTCTCTCACTAATTCCATAGATCCCTAGCCTGCATTTATTGGAATTAAATTGAATTCAATAAAAATTTCCAAAACTTTAGGTCAAATTATGACCAAGATTTTCATAAATTCATGTATGAAATGATATTACATCAAATACCCTTAGGAAAATAAGGGAAGGTCAATAACATACCCTAATTTAACCCTGCCAAAATTTAGATTAAAATGATTTATATATTTTTATTTAAAATTAAAATAATTTATTTGGTATTATTAAAATAATTTACATAATATTATTCTAATTTACTTAATTTTATTTTTAAGATAAAGTAATCTTCATTCTTAATCCATAGTGTCCAAAAACTCACAAAACGGATTCAAAATGAGTTTTCTATGTTTTTTTGAAGTTTTATATCATTTCTAAATTTTATAATAGGGTTCTATTACACAGTCAGTTGGCGACGCTAATAGTGCAGATATTTTCCACGCGGCGGTAAACGATAAAGTGACCAGATCAATTAACTAGCCATGAATTACTTAAAGCTATCTAATTGCATATAGAATGAATCCCAAAGCTAGCCTCAATCTTATAATTTTGTATGATTTGTGTGGTCGAATGGGCAATAGAGATGATAAAATCTCGACTGTCCAAATCAAATAGATTAAAAGGACAACCCTGACTTTGTCTTCCTTACATATACAACAAAAACCCTAGGATCATATTTGATCTTATACACCCAATATAATGACCTAAATGGTATCAAAATTTAAACAAAGGTATATTAGGGTCAGAATAAAAATGTTGAAGTGTTCTTAAGGCTTTTAATGCAATACTCATAGAGTTATTTAAAAACCTAAATAAAAACCTAGGGTTCGAGTTTTACCTCTGCATAAGAAATCTAAAAAGGATTTTAATGATATTTTTTCTTCATATGGAGTTCCTTTACTACTTTGAAGAGGGTCTCAAACATTTAAAATAAATGGATGAGAAGTTTGATTTACTAGAGTAGACAATCTCTCGGTTTCCTCCTCCTCTCACTTGTGGCAGCTTCCAAGCAATGGTAAATCATCTAGGAAATGTGTAAGAGACTATAGGAAAGTAAATATATATTAAAAAAAGTCTAGAGAGTTACTAGGGTGTAAATGAATTTAGAATTAAAGTTTCAAGAAGTTTAGCTTAATTCAAATGCTAGAGTTGTCGTAAACGGATACTGGCTATTTTCAGAATGCTGGAAAGCTAGGCCAAGCTATTAGGTAGTAGAGAGGCAAGCTGGGAAAAAGGAAAATAACCTGGTGTCATTTTAAAGCATTGAGGGGACCATTTATTGGATGGGATTAACCAGGGGCTACTTTAGGTTGATTTAGAGTCCAACAAAGTTCTAGAAGGGTTTAAGTGATCTGGGTGGGTTTGAGTTCAGCCAGGGAGGTTGGGTTGGGTAGTTTTACTACTATGATGTGTTTTGGGATTTGCCTTAGCTAGTTTGACCATTTAATTGATCTAAATTGATGAGATAGAGTTCAAAGAGATCATATTTGTTGTTAAAGGTAATGGTCAAGGGTTTAAAAGGATAGAATTGATATTTGAATGTGTGGGTTCATGTGTGAGATAATTTGACCACCCTTAGTTGTTTGAATAAGTCAAATTGACTCAAGTTTAACTCAAGGGAATATTGGAAATGTTCAGAGCATTCTATAGAACAACAGTGAGGAGTTTAAAGCAATGAGATTGGTGTTTACATATAGTGTTGACCATGGAAGGATTATTTAAACTTGAGTTGACTAATGTGACTAGTCAACTAAGTTTTGATTACTAGGACTGACCCTAAAAAAACATTTGACATGGTGTTGGAATTAGTTTCGAGTTATAAGATTGAGTTGTGATGACTAGGATCAAAGTTGTTTATGAATTTGACCATATGTTGACTGGGTTTGACCAAGGCAAATCTTAGTTGATTGAGTCAAATGTTGACTGAGTCGGGGTGATCAATCATGTCCATTTCGCTAGGAGAGATGTTCAAATGAGTTTGCTTAAGATTAGAGATCATTTGATAATTTGATTAGGGGTAGATAAGGTGAATGATCAATTGAGCTAGCTCAACTAGGTTTGATTGGGCCAATCAATGGTTGAGGAGCTAGTGATGATTGATTTGATTTATAAAACTCATAGGGAAGTGATCTGGACATGATTGAAGATATAAATGCCAGTGCACTAAGCTAGGTAGTGTACTGAGTTGCTTGATTGCAGTGCTAGGCTGTAGTTGCAAGTGATTAAAGCTTGAGTGGATAATGGCTGTTTGAATGATAGCTTAATGTTTTTCTTGATGGTTGAATAATTGATTTAATACATATAGTTCTATATTTGAAGCCAATGGTGTCAATGAACTGAGCTAGGCAATGTACTTGATAAGTTGATTATTTATTTATTTATGCAATCTGTAAATTATTTAATATATGTAGGCTATAAATTGAATTATTTAAGTATAGCTAGAAACTGGGATGATTGACAACTAGAGATGATTTAGTATAATTTTAGGCTTTAGATTATAAATTCTTAACTTGTTGTCTTCCCTCTTATAAAACCTTCTCATTTATGTCATCCCAAATCTAAATCTAAATTCAACTTATGTCACTTCCTACTCTATGCACTTAAAATATTTTGGATAAGGGTCCTTACTAAATACTCTTTTAAATCTAATTTCAAAATCAATTTCAATTTACAACTAATCATTCTTCAAAATCTACACTTCACGATGGCGTTTTCTTTGAATTGGGTCTTATTTAGGTTCCTTCACCTTTCAATCCACAATAATCTAGGATTTTTCTTGGACTTCAAACAGATTCAAATCAGTGTGATCTTCTAATTCATTATTTAGAGTAGGTTTAGAAAGTTCAATTATTTATTTGGATTTTCCTTTTGGATCAATAAAATATCTAGAAAATTAAACTTTAACATCAACCTCACTCCTGCCTAATCTGCTAAGGGCTCTCAAATCATATTTGAAACTAGGTTTGAGAACTTGCAAATCACTTTCACTGCACCACATGCTACAGTAGTACCACTTTCTACTAAATCCATTAAGTCAAGCCCCATTTGGGAAAAAGAGGAGGGTGTCTATAGCTTACCCCGCAACTACTAAACCATTGGTCTTTTCTTGCTTAACTTTCCCCAGTCAACTACCATGATTAAGGAGAAGTCTCCACCCAACCTTGAAAGCCTCATATTCAGAAATTTTTAGATGGCATCTTCTAGAGTCCAGGATATAACAAAATCTCAATGCTATAACATGAACCACTATATGAGGTGAAGAGCTAAGAAAGATGAATTATTTGAGGAAGATGCCTGGATTGTCATTGGAATTGAAGAAGCAAAGAAGATAGATATTAAAGTACTTGAGGTGTATGTTAATTCTCATTAGCTAGCTGGTAGTAGATTTCATTTTTTGTCCGTTGTTGCTAGAGAAGATAGCATATTTAATATAGAAAATTCTCTTCTTACTCTATTCCATGAAGGTCTTGTCCTTCCTTTTTTATAGGAAAGGAAGAAAAAGTTCAAGTATTTACTTATTGGGTTGATCTAGGACTGTGTCATAGGCTATGGCCAATTAAAGACTAAATTTCTAAGAAGTAACAATGATGTGATCTCCACTGAAGTGAATCCACACTCAAGTGGAAGGTGAGGGTCCCCTCCTCCAAAAATAAGAGTACAATTCCAAGAATTGGGTTTAAGTCGATAAACTATTATTGCAGATCATTGTAAGAAGCCAAAGAAGCTCTCATATCATGATCAACATGTAACATCACTCCATCTCCAAAATAAAAAGCTCTTAACAAATCTTTGGGGTGATGAGAATTATTTTTTAAAGGGTATAATCTCATATCTCCTCTATCTTCACATCAGTCTACCAATCATCTTATGATAATTCTAATTAACCTTCAAATCAGCATCCGTTAAAGGCCAGTAAACACTATTCACGAGTTAGTGAATCATCTTCTGATTTTGATAGGAGGAGACTTAAATTCACAAAATAATCAACCTCATTATTTGATAGGGAGAGGGTTGGTGGCCTAAGATGTTTCCCCTCCAACTATGTTCATGAATCAGAGAAATAATGCAGTGGATGAAAGATCAAGAAATGGGAAGCTTGTGATAGAATTATCTCCTTCTAGAGAATATACTTAAGCAGATCAACACATTGTGGAAGGGATCAATAGAAGAGATGGTGGATCAAGTGAAAGAAATCATCCACTAGATTGAAGAGAAAGAAGCTACAAAGGATGAAGAATAAATGAAGGGATGTTTGGTAGTGTTAACATGGTCAAAACTCGTTCATCTCTATAAAGAGAGAGAACTTAAGTTTAGAATTTTATTAGAAAGTATTTGATTCATCTTTCTTAATAGGAATGCATCCTCTATCCTAAATTTTAAAAGAAGAAAGTTGTGGTCGACTACATTAAATATTTAAAGGTAGAAAGGCTTATAAATGATTAAAGCTATAAAAAAGCATATTCCCTCCCTCCCACCTCTTGTGTGTGGGTAGACATCTATTTTAAATTTAAATCAATATTAAAAGTAAAATTGTCTTAGAAATAAAATCTTATCAAATTTCATGCAAGTTATATCTTATGAGCATCATTAGAATGATCATAAATCTAATCAATGATTCTCTTAATCAAGTTGCCATTTCTATAAAAAAATTTTGGGTTTATTTTTTAGATCTTTCTTCCTTATATATGAGTGTGAGTTTTCTTCTATGGTATTTGGAAGATGATCTTACAAATGAGAATCATTTTAAGGTTTTAAAAGGAAGCACCTTACCCAATAAAAAAAAAAAAGATGTGCAATGTGTACCAAAATGAAAAGATGCACAAAGTCTATCAAACTGCTTCAATACAAAATCCTAAATCATAGAAAATCTATTTTGAAAATCTCGATACTAGATTCATCTTGATGCATTAATATTTTATTAAATAAAAAATCAAGAAAGGAAATGAAAATATTAAATTTCTTTTCATTTATTTAATCTTTTAAAATAGGTTTCAATTTAAAAATGTAAGGGAGACACCAATTTAACTTCTAGTGAACTTAATCATGTTCCATAACTGTTGGTCAATGATTATGTCATAGTTCGACATTACATTCACTCCTCTACAAGTAGTGAAATAAAACAATTTTATCAAATTTTTTAGCAACTCATTGAGTGCAAGATGATTCCACAATAAATGATGAACTACCAAATGAAAGAATCATGAGACTCGAGTCTAATGAGAAGTTTATTTGGGAATTCTATTTTGAATGCGCTGCTTTCATTTAATAGCATTAGATGATATTTCACCTTGACAGGCCAGGATTGGTATATCACACATGATAAAGGTATATTTTTTTACTCGTATGATATGTTAGAACCCTATACAAACAATGAAGCTGAGTATGAGGCACTGATAACTGGCTTAGAATTGACAATTTTAAATGGGATCAAAGAGATCAAAATCTTTGAAAATTTGTAGCTTGTGATTAATCAAGTAGCTCGGATTTATAAAGTATTAAAAGTTACTTTGATTCCTCACCATCAGTATACTATGCATATATTAGAACATATTCCAAATGTTAAATTATATAAAATTCCCTATGGAAAGAATTCCACAGTGGACACTCTTGCTATATTAGTTAAAACCCTAACATGTTCTAAGGAAAACTCAATTTTGATAGAAGTGTAAGCTCAGCAAGTTCTATCTCCCATAGATTTTGAATCTATAAATAGAATATCCCCAACCAAGATGAAAAATGTTTTAGTAGTAGACGATGAATCAGTAGATTGTATAAAATCATTCACTTAATACTTGTGAGAAAATAAGCTCCCTTAAGAGAAATCAGCTTCATATCAGATTAAAAGACTATTGTTGTCCGATGATCTAATTAACAAAACTCTATATATAAGATCATTCAATCAAATGTGATTACGGTGTTAGAATAAATTAGATGTATGGCAAATCATAGAAGAAGTACATATAAGATTGATTGGTGCAGACCAATTTGAATAAAAGATGAAAATGAAATTAAAATGAATGAGATATTACTGGTCGTCAATGATAGATGACTATATAAATGTTGCACATCATTATCATCAATTTCAATTACACGGTGTAGTCCTATATCAACCACCAAATTCCCTATATCTATCGCCTCGTGGCCGGTTAATATAATGATAGTCTGATAGATCCTCCATCCTTTAGTGGTCACAAATTCATAATAGTAACTAGAAACTACTTCTCAAAGTGCGCAAAGCAGATCCTTTGAGAGAACGCAAAGCTCATCATGTTCAAAAGTTTTTCAAAGAGAATGTTGTGTATCAATTCGATGTTCCTTGTCGTATTATCTCTAATAAAATTCCTTCATTTAGAAGCATTAAAATAAATAATTTTTCAAGATGCCACAACATGGATTGGAGATACTCTGCCATCTATTACCCTTAGATAAATGGATTAAAAAAGGCCTTCCATAAAGTCTTGGTTCAAATCTTAAAGAAGGCCTTAGATGACAATAAGCGTCAATGACATGAGAAGTTAGTTCAAGCTTTGTAGGCATACCAAACCACATATTAAACTCTAATTCAATCTATGTCATATGCTTTAGTCTTTGGTACAGAGGCCAATATGCCTTTGGAAGTACATCTACCTTCACTCAGAGTCATAGTGAACTACAAGATTATCTCATATTAGAAAGCAAAACTCTGGTTAGAAGAGTTTGAAGGTTTGAAAGAGAAGCTTTTGCAAGATCAAAAGAACCTTGAATTATATAAAGCTAAATTGATCCATGCCCATGAAAAATTGTTTCATCCAAGAACTTTCCAAGTAGGTGACTTAGTACTAATTACTCTCGCACATCGAAAAGCTAAAGAACTCAAACATATTTCACTAGATGGTTCAAATATTTTTTTGAGAGAGAGAAATAAGAAAGAAGAAATAGAGAAATTAAGAATAGGAGGAGATAACAGTGCATTCAAGTCTTTATCAACCTGTAACTTAAATGTCGCGGCCAACGACTAAGGCCAACTTATGCCCAGTCACTGGCACGACTAGCAACTAAATTTGTTTTATTTTTTTTTTTAAAAAATATAACATTATGTCTAATACCACAAGTTAAAAGGCCCCTTTATAAAATTTGTCTAAACCCCTCCTAGTAGTCAAACTACCCAACCCGACCTCCTGGTTAAACTCAAACCTAACCAGCTCACTTAAACCCTTCTAGAACTTCCCTGGACTCCAGCCCGATGCAAAGAAAGCCATGGATCACCCATCCAGCAAGTGGTCCCCTCAATGCTTCAAAATGACACACCCTTTGCCCAGCTTGTCCCTATGCTACCTAATGGCCTAGGCCAGTTTTTGAGCATTCCAAAAATAGACCTGATTGATCCTATCCATTCATGGAATCTCCAACATTTGAATTCAGCTAATCTTCTTTAAACTCTAATTCTAGATTCATTCACATCCTACCAGCTCTCCTAACTATTTTAAGTATCTATTTGCTTCCTATAGTCTCCTACACATTTCCCAGATGATTTACGGTTGTTTGGAAGTTACTGATGACAAGAAGAGGAGGCAAATAAGAGATTGTCCATTACAGTAAATTAAACTTCTCAACTATTTATTTTTTGAGTTTAAGATTTTATACAAAGTGGTAGAGGACCTCCATATGAAGCAAAAGAATCATTAAAATCCTCATGAGATTGCTTGTGCAGAGGTAAAACTCAAACCTTAGGTTTTTAAATAACTTTAAATTGCATCAAGAGCATTAGGAACACTTCACCATTTTTATTACATCCCTTATATAACTTTCTTTAAGTTTTGAAACCACTCATTATATTTAGAGTATAAGATCAAATACGATCCAGTGGTTTTTGGTGTATACATGAGGAAGACAAAGTCACGACCGTCCTTTTAATATATTTGATTTGGATAGTCAAGATTTTGTCTTCTCTGATGCCCATTTAACCACATGGATTAGCCTAAACCACGGTATCAATGCTAGCAGTCGGATTCATCATATACATGATCAAACGGCTTAGAGCAATGTCGTGCTGGTTAAGTGATCCAGTCACTTGACTGCCATAATTTACTTAGACTAACCATTTGCCTCTGCATGTAAAGCACCTGCATAATCAGCACCGCTGGCTAATTAAGTAATAGAATCTTATTAATAAATTCAAAAATTGATATAGAACTTCAAGAATCATAGAAAATTTATTTTGAATCCATTTTGTGAGTTCTTGGATTCTATGGATTTAGAATGAAGATTACTTCATTTAAAAATAAAATTAAGTAAATTAGATTAATATTATGTAAATTATTTCAATAATATAGAAAATTTTATTTTAATTTTAAATAAAAATATACAACTCATTTTAATCTAAATTTTTGATGGGAGAATTTAGGGTATGTTCTTGATCTTTCTTTATTTTCCTAAGGTTATTTGATGCATTCTCATTTCATACATGAATTTATGAAACTCTTGGTCATAATTTGACCTAGATTTTTTAATATTCATATTTAATTCAAATAAATTCCAATAAAAGCATGATAGGACTTTATGTAATTAGTGAGAGGCCCTCTTTCATTGAAAAATAAATTCAAGCCATGTTCATGTATTGTTTGTGGGAAATTTGTTATGAATGCTTCAAGGATTTTTTTATATTGCCCTCAAACTATACATGGTTATAAGTCCACTTGGATGGGGGATCATTTGAGGATTTTCTTAACATCCTCCAATGATCTCAATTCAATTGGATATACATCTCTTATATAGTTGAATTTCCAAAACTTATTTATTATTTTATGACTTATATCTTTGGTAATTCATTGTGATCATTCTATAGAGCATTAGGACACTATATTTTTGTTATGGAATGATATGATTTGATTGTTTATGTGTATGTCAAGGGTTAGAAACATTGATTTCAATCCTATACAACCTAGTGACACTAAGGATAATATTTAAGGACCTTTTCTTAGTGAACTTAGGTAATTCTAGGATTTACCATATACTTCCATTTTTGATGAAACATTGATCTTAGAAAACTTAGTGTCATATCTCATATGATTGAATTAACCTCATTTTGGCATTAATCGATCTTATAACAATGATTAATTAACTTAACCCTTCATTAAGGATTTAATTTCAACAAATTTAAATAAATCAAATAAAATTTGTAAAAATATAAAATAATCTTCAGTTAACTTTAAATCAATCATACAATCACTAAAAATTAGAATTCCAAAATTAACTTTCATTTAAATTTAATTAATAATTAAATTACCCTTAAATTCATTAAAATAATAAATAAAATTAAAATTTTCATTAAAATTTCAATAAAATCAAATAAAATTTTGAATTCAATAATTAAAATTTAAATGAAATTTTTGAATAAATTTTAATTTCAATTCATTTATAATTAATTAAAGCTAATTAAAAAATAATAATTAATTTTAAAAAATATGAATATTACGATAAAAAATTGTATTAAATTTTAATTCATTTTAAAGCAAATTAATTTGATAATTTGATTGATTAAAATATATTTAGCTACAAAAAAGTCATGGCTTTGTCGACATGTGTGTATACATTTGTGAATCTTAAAATACATATGTGCTTAATATTATATAAAGTAAAATTTGATAACCATATTATACCACCTGATTTGCTTTATGTTTTATGTAAACCTAAACCCTAAACCCTAAAAATAAGTGTTTATTTATGTTGGAAAGAAATGTAAGTTCTTGGAAGAAAGTGAGCTTCCATTTGTTAAACTTTCTTATATTGGAAAAACACCTTGTATGTTAATCAAATATTCGATATAAAATTCAATAGTGATTAAAGATCTTGAACCAATGGATATTCTTGTTTGTTGGCGAAGGAATTAAAAATGGAGGATATAAGAAAAACTTTTGGGCTATATAGTAGAGCATAACATTGTACATAATAGGGCAATGTAGAAATTTGAGGATATAAAGAAGCATTTAGAGCAGAATATTCATGCTTTATAGTTGATCAAAGATGAGATGAGTAAAAAAGAATATTGTATCATGTTCACTCTAACTGTTGATTATGTTTCATTTCTTATCCACTAAGGGCTATCATTCAGTGTGCATAATGAATCATCTTGCTCAGATAATTAGGTGAATTATATAAAACTATTTCAATTTCTTATAAATCATAATGTTGAAGTTAGAAAAGCAATAGTTGAAAATGCAAGTGCTAAGTTAAAACTGATTGCACCAAATATATAAAAGGATATTTGTAGTGCTATGACTATTAAGAAATTGGCTGCAATCATGAATGATATCGATGATTCCTACTTCATTATTCTAGTTGATGAGTCTTGTGATGTATCCATAAAAGAATAATTAGCTATTGCGGTGAGATACATGTAGATAAGTTGGGTCAAGTAATTTAGAGTTTGAAAGGTATTAATCATGTTTCTTCAACAACTGCACTAGCATTGAATGCATCACTTGAAACTCTTCTTACAAAATATTCGTTAAACATATATAGAATATGCGGTCATTATTATGATGGAGCATCTAATATATGATGATAATTAATGGTTTGAAAGAACTTATCTAAAAGATAATCCTCAAGCATTTTACATTCATTATTTAGCTCAAAAACTCCAATTATCCTTGGTTGTTGTAGCAAATAATCACTAATAAATGAAGCATTTTGTTGAGATTACTTCAAGAATTCTAAAATAAATTCCATTCATGGAAGAGTCTTAGTCAACCCTTTTGGCTAAAGTGGTTTAACCGAACTCCCCTTAACCTAAAATTCTTAAAATTCAAGCCTAAATGTCTAACCTGAATCTATTTGATTTGGGTATTAGGTCGAGGTGTTCTGATTGGGTTCAACCCTCTCAAATCTTAATATCCAAAGTAGAGAGCTAGGCATTAAGCTTAACAAATTTTAAGGAAATTTGGTATCATGCTTGATCCATGGTCAAGCCTCCTTGATCTTGGTCAACCTTAGTTTGGCCAAAAAGAATAAATGGCCCTTCTTAGGTTACTTGAGTTAAACCCAACCAAACTGAGGCCAAAACCCTCTCAAATCTTGCTTTACCCTTTCTAAGGTTCTAACCTAGTTTCCAAGGAGACCCAACCCACTTGGACTAGGCCAAGTGGGTCAAACCCATTGACTTAAGCCCATTCAAACCTCCAAATGAATCTAAACTCCTTAGCCAAATCAAATCAAACTTGTTTCCCACTTCAAGTTCCTTTAACCAGTTTAGAATGAGGCTGAGTCACCTCAAGTGGTCATTTCAACAATGACCAACCATCAGTGTGCATCCTCCTCCCTCTAATAGCTTGCCCCTTAAACATTTCCAATAAACAGGACCCCTTTTAGTTGAATTATTGTGCAATTAGAGGTCTCTCTCCTTCTCTAGTGAGTCTGTGAGTGATTTGTAGCTTATATAATGATCCTCATTTTCATTAGATGAATGATTGCTAATGGCCTATTAATGCCCCTATAAAATTGAATTAATATTATTGCCTTTTTAAGAATTTTTTAGCATTGTGGTGCTTCACTAGCGAGCGCAATTGTGCTTTCTTCTCTATTTGAGGGGTTGTAAATTGGGGGCGTAGCGGCACTATAGAGCTGGGCACTATAATATCACCTTCTCTAATCTACAGTGCTTTGAGCAAGTGGTGTGGTGTTGTGGTCTCGAGCGTTGTGATGCTAGGTCAATGAAATATGTTTAAATTATCTCATTCCACCATCCCCTTTTAAGTACCTCAAAATCGAACCCTCATTTTGTCTATCTTAGCTGAGGAGAAGCAGAGAGAAGCAAGGAATGAGAGGAGAGAGAAATCTTAAGGCATTTTATTTTTGTCGTTCAAGTTAGCAAAGCTATTTTGATTGTGGTAGGTGACCAACCCTACTTATATTTTCAACATTTTTAGCAAAGTTGTTTTGATTGTTTAATCAAATTTGATATGACATACATTTGTTATAGTCCCTCTAAAATTACATGCATTCTAATATGAATACATTGATAGGACATGCATACTGAATGCATACTAAATATACTAGTATAAATGCACATATCGTATAGCACTAAATGTACTAAGCATTCATTTAGCATGTAAGAGCCTTAATAATGTTGAAATCGAGTGATCTTAGGCCCATTTAATTCATCTTGTTGAGCCGCTCAATTCGATTACAGCCATGACATGTTTGAAGGTTGATGGGACGGTAGTCTAGCAATAATAGTAGAAGGAATCGTTGTCAGGTGATTGATGTCTCTTTAACCGCCATCACTCGACTACAATCCCACTAACCTTCATCGCTAGACTACAATCCCTCTGGTCTCATTCTCCCGATTGTGGTCCCTCCGACCATCATCATCCAATTGTAATCCCTCCAACCACCATCGTTCGACAGTGATCCCTTCAACCTCTGTCACTCGACTACTGTCACACCAACCTCCGTCAGCCGACTATGATCCCTTCAACCTCTGCTAGCTGGCTACGGTATGCCCGACTTCCATCACAAGACTACGGCTTGTTTGATATTCATCATGTGACTACGGTCCCGCCAACCACTATCACCCAAATACATTACATTACCTTTGGTCTTCCGACAACGGTCCCTCTGACCAAACAAAAAAAATATAAAAATAAACGCAAACACTAAACCCTTCAATAAATTTATAAAAGAATTAATATACAAAAAATATAATATCATTTTATCAAACATTAAAGCATTACTAACATAAGTGAATTATTTAAATATATAACTAAATTATATGTATTAGAAAGTAATGAAAACAACGTGCAGTTCAATATTTTTTTTTCAAAAGCTAATGATTAGAGTGCGTATTTCTCAATCTTTTTAAAGTTAGGCATAGCATTCTTTTGATTGGTTTAATAATATTTTTTACTTTCCATAAATATTTTACATCAGAATATACATGAGACTGAACTTGTAGGACGTAGGATCACAAACTCGAAGTACATGCATGTTGTCCCCAAAGCCCTATCAAACCATAAGATTTCAAATGCTTTGTAATATTATTTGTACGTTTATTGCAGGTAAATGTTTATCCTAACCATAGATGCAGTAATAATATTATAATAGCATAAATAGAGGCATTGGGCTATGCAATTGAAGGAATCCCTTCTGGGATATAGATGATGAAAGATGACTCTAATCTTTTCTAAGAACATTATAGCAAGAAGTTACTAAATTAATCAATCTCATTAAATATTATGCTAAATATTTAGTAAAAAAAGAAAAGAAAAAAATAATCAACCTCATAAGAGAATTTTCTTTGGGACAAAGTTTTAAAAGAAAATTGTTTTATAATTAATTAGGCAAAAAAAAAAAGAGTGATTCTAGTTGTTAGCATAGATAACCACTGGCTTGGCCAGTTATGTGGATAAAGTATATGACTTGGTTCGGATTGGCAATCTAAATTCACGACTGACAATAGCCAGTCATCAATTCTCATCATGACTACATATATAAAAATATCTTTTATCATATATATTAAAATTTATATATATTAATATATAAATATATATTAAAAATTATATATATTTAAAAAATAAAAACAAAAATATTTTATACGTTAAATTTATATATATTTAAAAAATTAAAAAACAAAACAATATTATTTTAAAATAATAATAATAACGAAAATTAAATACTCAAGTCGTTAAGTGGACTGGTTCTTTGCTTTTTTCCATTTTTTATAATATTATATTAATTAATTAATTTATTTAAAAATAAAAATATTCAAATAAATTTTAATTTAACTTTTTTTTTCTCTTTTTAAGTTTTACTTTTTTTTTTATATAAAATGATATTAATAAATAAGTAAAATTATAATATTTATAAAAAACAAAAAAAGGGAAAACTTTCTACAGTTATTTTTTAATTTTAACTAGTTGTTCTTAAATTTTTTAATTAAAAAAGAAAAACAATTGACATTATTTTAACAGTTTCTACAGTTTTTTAATTTTTTTTAACTATTTGTTTTTAATAAATGATATTATAAATAAGTAAGATTATAAACTTAAATATATTGTATATTCAAAAAGAAAGAGAGAATTCATAATTAACAAATTGAATTTTTTTCCTTTAACTATTTGTTTTTAATAAATGATATTATAAATAAGTAAGATTATAAACTTAAATATATTGTATATTCAAAAAGAAAGAGAGAATTCATAATTAACAAATTGAATTCAGAAAGAGAGAATTCAAAAAGAAAGAGAGAAAAAAACGAATAGTTAATAAAAAAATTATTTTTAATTATTTTATTTAATAAATATATAATTAATAAAAACTTTGTTGTTTATAATATATTATAAAAAAAATAAAAATAAAACAAGTCTTTAGAACAACTAACAAATTGAATTTTTTTCTTTTTTGGTAAATAATATTGTAGTTTTTATTTTGTTTTTTTAATAAAAGATACTATAAAAAATGTCAAAAAAAATTTAATTTAGCTATTCGTTTTTCTCTTTTAAATTAATTTTTTATTTTCATTTTTTATAAATATATAAAAATTTTAATATAGATTATCAATGATATTTTTTTTTATAAATGATTCTATAAAAAATTTAAAAACTATGATATAAATTTGATTTCCTGAAAACCCCTTGTAGTTGTAAGAGTTTCAAAAGATACTAACCAATACGTGGGAAGTGTTCATAGCTCTTAAAATCAAGCTTTACATCCTTCATTTAGGGAGAATATTTCTGCTGCCTCTTTGAAATGAATTTTTAATTTTTTATAAATTTCAGTCTTAATTATGTTGAAGTTCAAACTCTTGCAGATTCATTGCTGACTCGACAATAAAATTTATAAGATTTTATTAACAACAATAATTAGCTTAAAAACCTTTCCATTCTTTGACATACTTTACAGCTAAAATTAGCTTAAAAACTATATCTGTGGTCCGGATTTCAGGCCCCAGCTGAAATGAATTATATTTAATGCGCTCTCATGGTGTTTGATAAAATGTTTCTTATTAAAAAAATAACTAGATTCTTCCTTTCTTGTCTCGTTAATCAAGTTTGACACGAATTTTATGAAGAGCACATTAACTAGGTATATTAAGAAGTTTTATGGATGAAAAATGTTGAGGGAACTTTTAAAAAAAATCTTTTGAACCTCCTCTATAAAAAATTTCTGGCTTCACCACCGTTTTTTTTTATGGGGTATTTATGGCTCAAGGACATGATAGAGAATTCACATTTAATATATGTCATACATTTTTCATTAAATAAATTATTTATTGACACTAAAAAATATGTACATATGATCTGATCCGTTTATCACATGAATATGATTGGAGGACAATTTTTTTTAAGTGTACTTTATAGTCTTTATATTCAAATGAAACTTTTTATTAATACAGCCTGCGAAGAGAATATGTTTTGTCAAGCGCCTTACTAACTTTTATTTTGGTATCAATCTATTTGAAATGCTTTCATTTAGAGAAAAAACACCATTAAATAAAATCCATAACTAATTTCTCATTTTATATATATATATAAAGAAGATATATAACAATGATTTACAGTATTCAGTCACCCAACAAACGTATATCTAATAAATTCAATTAATTATTTTTGTTATTGAGTTCAACTTGTAGTGATTTACTTTGTAATATGTTCAAATATTACATTGTAATTTTATTTATCTAAATTCTACATGTATACCACAATATGTATCAACCAAGTTTTATGTTAGCTATAGTATTTTTATTTGGCTCTGAAAGCTCCTTTTAGGTTTCCGACCTAGTGTCATTTCTTGCTCTTCAACTGCACCAAGAAAGGAATGGAAGTTGGTGCAAGGAACTGGAAGCATGAAATCGACCTAAACATGCTTGATGCATGTTGAATACGTATAATATACTTTGAAGACCAAGCTGCCTTTTTTAAATATATTTATGAATGAATCTTGATACAGAGGATATAAATTTAAAGTTTTTCAGAAAAGCCGCTTGGTATTCAAATTAGATCATAATTATACATGCGAGGATCCAAGTTAAATGCCCTCGACAATAAAATTAAGATTATGTTGGAATTAAAATTGTCATTTTGTTTCTTTATGATTTCTTGAGTAGCTGAGTATCATGTTTTATTTAGAGAAAATATGTTTGGTAGTTTGAGAATATTTGATTTTTCATATTGTCGAGAAAATTTGCTCATATTTCATGTAACTATTCCTTCACCTCAATAAATAATTTTGCTTACTATGAATTTTTTTTTGCCTTTTGTCTATAAATATAAACCTAACATATTTTTAACTATTTATTTAAGGCAGATTTACATACATAGCATCACAAATAATAAAATTTATATATCTAATACCTATATTTTACTATTTACATTCATGACATACAAAATTTCACAATAATAAAAAAATCCATATGTTAGAATCTTTCTTACCCCTTCACCATGCCACCGATCTCATTAACCTTTGCAGCAATTGTTAGACTCACTAGTTGCTACCAAAGCCCTTGCTTTTGCTTGGGATGGAACCAACCTTTTTTAGGATACATTATACATAAACTCAATATATAAAAAAATTAATATAAAAAATTCTTTTGGAATTATGCCTTTTTAACATAAGAATTTACTCAAAATTTTGCACAATGATCCTATTTCATCCAGAACCTCCAAACCAAGATCATTTGAACTGCAACAACTAAGCCTGGATGAACCATAGCAATCGGGATAGAGAGTTACCCATTGCATTTTGACAAACATAAATTTGCATTTTCCTTCTTCCAAGCTTTAGGATTTCGAATTTCATGGTGCTGCATAATCTTATAGCCTATGCCAAGCAAAAAATACTAGCAAAAATAAGTTTATGCGAGTAGTTTTTAGAAATTTTAAATCATGCAGTTTTAATGCCAAATTACTTGTCAATACGTAAATTGGTCATTATCCTAAAATCAAAGAAAAACAATAGAGCTAGATAGTTTAAGTTTTAATTTACCTGTCTTGGCACTTCTCAAGGAATCACTGGAGCGAGTGCCTCTACCCTACTGGGAGCATTGCACTCACATGAGAAGAACAACTTTGCATACATAGTGAATTGGAAATGGAGGGGAAAATCTTTATATCTAAAAGAAATTGTTTTGAATGAAATTTAAGAGAATCTTGCTAACCAGTTTAAAGTTTACAAAGATATGGAGAAGGAAGGAAGAAGATGAGAAAAATAAATAAGAAAGAAAAGAAAGTAAGGAGAAAATTAAATAAGGAGAGAAAAGTGAGTTAGTATACCTGCTTATCGAGAGGAATGGAAAAAGGGGCTGGTGGCCCAGGGGAGATGCTCTGTTCGGCTTGGATTGCATAAGAGGCAGGAAATCAGAACTGGAGTTCAGCGAGACTTGCATGTTGGTTCAGGTATGACAGGATGTCAGGGTCCTGTAGGCAGCCACAAGGCTCTGAAGTCATAGTGAGGAGTCGTGGAGGCATTTCACAATTAGAGAAAACTACCCCTATAATTATACAATAATTTTTTTTGGTGGATACCTAAACGCTAGACTTTTATCATTCAACTACCATTAGTGCCTCTATAAAGGGATAGTTTTAATCACCCAACTACCCTTTCTCTAGGCCTCTTATACATAACTTTTTAAGGGGATACTTAATCGCACTTTAATTAGTCAACTACCATTAGCGTCTCTATAAAATGGGTAGTTTTAATCAGTCAGATACCCTCTCCTGATTCCCCTCTCTATTTGTGAAACCCCACCTAATTGCTTCAAAGCTCCCTTCTCTATTTGTGAAACGCCTCCTCCCTCCTACTCCAGAACCTTCTGACTGCCTATAGGACCCCGACCTCTTGCCCTAATTGAGCCAACCTGTAGTTCTTGCTAAACTCCAATTCCAACCTCCCTCCACCTGTGTGATCCAAGTCACCGACCCCTTTTTCCCTTTCCTCTAGAAAAGCAGGTATACTCCCTCGCTTTTATCTCCTTCCTTTCCTTCCTTACTTTATTTCTTTATTTCTTTCTTTCTTTCTTCTTTCTTTTTATCTTCTTCTTCCCTCTTACCTTTTTGTCTATGCAAGCTTCGAACAAGTTAGCAAGAATCTCTTAAATTTCCTTCAAAGCAATTTTTTTTATATACATATATTTTTCCCTAAACCCTAGATTTTTTTGCACCCACCAACCTATTTTCGCGCAATTGATAAATTGTGAGCCTAGGGTCTCGTTTTGCTCACTCCTAGCTCATCAGATATGCCTCTATGCCATTTGAAGCTCGAAGGCCGAAAACTCCATCTTCTCCTTACCTTACCTTCTTCCAAAGAAACTATGTTTTTTTTTTCTTTTAATTTTTGTGAGATTTGCATTGATGGACTTTTTCTTTGAACTCTTAAGGAGAATTTAGACATTGGACGATGCTGCATTTCAAACATCTAGTATTTAGGTTGTAAAATTGTATGTTTCCCCTTGTCTTCATAAAGAAAATTCCTTATTTGAATCATATGGCAGTGTATTGGTTGAATTAGGGCATGATTTTTTCAGTTAAATGTTAGAGAATATTAAAGATTGGATTAAAGTTTATCTTTCCATGCTGCAAGCATAGAAATTCATACATATTTCTTTATAATGTTTTGTAAGAAGTACTCTGATACAATTATTGTATGCCTATTTTTAATCATTTAGATGTGTAAAACTTGTAGAGAATCTTTGTTATCAAATATGGAGTACGACGCATGATACGTTAGCATGGTGGTAAAAGTTTAGAAAATCTCCCTCCATGTTTGCATTCGAAGCATGCATTTGCGTAAACTTAAGATTATTCTCTCCAGATTATTGTACAATAAAAAGAAAGATAAATCGCATAAGTGTTCATTTTGTGTAGGTTAATTTTATAGAATATCATTCATTTGGATCCATTGCTTTATTGAAACCTTTCATATCAATCTAAATCAATAATAAAGGGGGACTAGAATGACAAACATGAACTTCCAAATTTTTGATGTATCTAATTATGAAAATTTTCTTTGAACTTTTTAAGTCTGGAGATATTAATTTATGAAATTTTCATTGGGAATAATGAGAACATTAGATCATGAACCATCTCAAATATATAAAATTAGGAAATGACTTTGATTTTTGTCCATATTTATGAGGAGTAAGGGTTTGCAAGGCAACTTTTTTATATCTTAACAGTTGACAAGCTTCTATATAGTTACAACAATCTTAATTGCTACTTTAAAAAAAAAAAAATACATTGTGATGCAATTTTAATAATCAGATTTAGTAGTGTTGTAGCTTTAAAAAAGTCATTGTCCCATTTTTCTCAAAAAGGAAATAATCTATAATACCCACGATAGATTTAAAAAGATTGGATTTTTTTTATAGTAGTTCTATAATTATTTTTACAAACAACTGCAATAATCCAAACATACCTAAAATCTCATTGGATTGTTATGCTAGGGTGTAGTTTTAATTATGGTTTTTTTTTTTTGTTAAATACTTGAGAACTTTAAGGATTGATTCCATTTTACCCTTGTGATATTCGTGGATTTTCCATTGAGACTTGATGATGTAACACATGTGTTGGATTTTATTTTCTGATAGATATTTGTGTCATTTGATATGTTGATTGCTAGTAGATGAAATAAAATAGCAAGAACTAAGCAATCATCTATTTGAGAGGAGGATCAATCTCTCCAAAACTCTCTAGTGTTATTAGAGCTCAAGAACACCAATGAGAACTCAGAAATTAGCCACCAAGAAGATGCCCTAACCCTAATACAAACTCGTACTTAAAGAAAAAAAAAAACATAAAAGGACTTAATCAAACAATTAGCCATTGGTAGTGGACCCCACCCTAAGTGGGGAGGGATTAGAAGCCTTTAAACCAACAGGCTTGCGAGTGATGTACTGCAGGAGCTGGCCCAAAAGTTGGGCTGGTTGGACCTGTCCATCCTGGACCAGTCCAAGCATATCACAAACTTGGCAAGAATGAAAGTATAAAGACCAAGTGAAGCATGGAATTTGATTAAAAAAAATAATTAATCTTTACCTTCTAATTATGACTTAATTATTAATGTTTAAGGAATTCACTAAGCTGATAGTGATGCTCTTTAACATTGACTCTATTAAGCCTTTGAGTATCTTATTAATATTTCTCTTCTTTTTTCTTATTGAAGTGATAAGATGTTAAACCATTAAAATTTAATTAAGTCAAAAAGGATAATTTGTCTCTTTCTTTTTAGTCATAATATTTCTCTGATAAGTCTCACCTAAGCAATATTAATGGCGTTATGTGGTACTTTGAAGATAGTGAGACATTTTGGCTGATTTGTCTCTTTCAATGCTAAATTACACACACACATAAATTTTGAACTCTAGTAGACATAGTGTATGCGATTTCAATTTTCAAATATGGGAAGCAGTTGTAGTTTATCATTTTTGCTTTGATAGTTCACAATAGAGACGAGTCCAAGTAGTACCATCTCAAGTGATATAAGATTGATCATCTTCTGAAAGAAGTAGTGCAGCAGCTCTTGGACTTTGAGTAGCGTTGATGCCTAAAGGAGTGAAGGGTGGAAACACAATAGGAAAAGGCGCCATTACCATCAGACTTTCCAGCGAATTATTTTACGCCAGTAACAACGGCACACGTACCAACAAAACATGCACCAGTAATTTAACGATGCATTTTACGGCAAACTATATATCCACCTCAAAAATATCGACATAACCTCCGTCGATGTTCTGCTGGTATTTCTTAGGTATCCGACGCATATTCTGCCCTAGAGGAGGAATTACAGACCCAAATTACGTTGGCTTGTTTAAACTAGACAAAAAATATAGGCATATTATCTGCTGGTGATAAAATTGGCGGATAATAAGCCAAAAACTGTGCCGGTTAAAGCCCTATTTCGGTGATTCACACTTATAATAATAATAATAATAATAATAATAATAATAATAATAATAATAATAATAATAATAATAATAATAGTAATAAAAAATATTATAACCGTGGCCCACACTTCACTGTGTTGATCTATTTAATTACACTAATGATTGGTTTCAATCCTCTATTCAGCTTCATATGTATGGCATATATGAGTATTTAATCAGTTTAATTAATAAATAATTTAAAATTTATATGCAGCATCTTATTTATATTACTATTATATACTCACATGAGTAGAGTGTGTATTTCTCAATCTAGATGCTGATACGGGCTACTAAAAATTCTGCAGCTATACTCCATCAATTTCTCCCATCAGAATTATTCTTATTTCTTGTAGTATTAGAAATTATAGAAAGCTATATTTTTGCTCGAATGATTTTGTGTTAATGCAAATACACCTATATAAAGGCAAGAGAATAAAATAATAATGGCAATGCAATAAAATAGAATATACTCAATAATGAGGATATATTGCATGAACAAATATGATAAATTTTTTTCTATAAATATTATATGACAATGAATAAATCTAATTACTCTCTATTTGATCAAGTATTAAAAAATAAAGTTTATTGTTAACACTAATGTTTATGATAGATAAACTGTGCAAATATTTTACGTTTGTTGTTTTATATTAGCCAACTTGTTAAAGTTCTTTTTTTATGAAAACTATTTTCATGGGGTATGAAATCTTTTCTGATTAATCATATTATGAGTTGGTTTTTTTTTTAATATTCTACGAGCAGGATATCAAGGGTTCAAGGCATTAAGTAAATGAGCTACGCCGACCTGAGCTACGCCACTGTCATGACCATCACCATCCTCTTCCTTATCACTATCATCACATTCATCTTCTACTTATTTTACCTTGGTTCCAATGAGCGCGAAATGGTTGGCATGGTTTACAATGAAGATGTTGTGCAAACCGTTGTAAGAGAGCACAAAAAGAATCTAAACCAGTTGAATGCTGTTGACCTCATTTTTGTATGAGGTCTCTAATGACATCCTAAACCCAATCTAAACTCAAATCAATATAAATTCTAGCCAATTCCAGACTCAGATTTCAGGTCCTAAGGCCTAGTCCTAAAGACCTTTTCCAGTGAATTTTCAAACATTTCAAAACCCTATCAAATGGACTCTGATTCAGACTCTGTCAGTTTCATACTGATGGGACATGTCTCTAGAGACAACTCTTCAAATTTGAGCCCATTTTGAGGTCTCTAACCCCAGAAACTAAATCAAAATCCAAAGGCTGTAAAACTTTCAAATATTTATAGCCTATGCCACTGGACCTGCCATCTAGTGGATCCTGATCCTGGAGCCTTAACCAAAGCCTGCAATCACTTCCAGACCACCAATCCTGATATGTTGATCAATAAACTGCATTTTTCTGTACTCATTTCATCCCCCAGTGGTCATAAGCCCAAAATGACCAAAATACCCCTAGGGGGCTCAAACAGTGATTTCAAACCAAATGAGCTCCAAACTGAATGCAACCGCCTCCAGCAAGTTTTAAACATCAAACCAAATCTGTTGGATCTAATCCCAACCCCTGGGTCAACCTGGTTGACCAAGTCAATAGGGTTGACCTTAGAGGCCCTTTAGGGTCCAAACAGGTGATTTGACTGAAATGACCCCCTAGACCCTGAGACCATATCCAATAGACTCAAAATGACTTTTCAAACCTGTTGCACCCATTCCCAACCCCTGGGTCAACCTGGTTGACCAAGTCAACAGGTTTGACCCAAGATGCCCTTTAAGGGTCCAAATAGGTGTTTTGGACCAATTGATCTCCCTAGACCTTGGGACCACTTCCAATGGTCTCTAAAAATCATTTCAAACCTGTCCAGCTCAGACCCATACTCTGGGTCAACCTGGTTGACCCAGTCAACCTAGTTGACCCAATTCTCTCTTAAGGCTTTAAATGAGTTATTTCAACCCATTCAGCCTATCAAACTCATACCAAGTTCTCAAACCATTCCTATCAATGCTTTGAACCTCTCCAGGTGTACTATGAGTCAAATCATGGTCACTCTGACCAAGTCAACATTTGCAGACTTGGCCAAAATGGCTCAAATTCCATCTGATGCCTTCAAAACTCAAATCTTGATTATCAAACCCATCCAAACTCAACCATTACAGCACTCATGGCATTCCCATATGCCACCTCACCTATTGTTGACCAGTTGACCGATCAACATTGTCAACAAATTCCTTCCAAGAGGTTTGAATGCCCAAATGGCTTGACCCAAGCTAGCCCATTCCCTCCTCAATCCATTCCAGCAATTCCATTTAATTCCCAAAGCTCTTCTCATGCCACCTCAGCTGCCACATGGCAAGGAAACCAGTCAAACCAACCATTTGGAGTGGTCAAACATGATTTAAAACAACACTTAAGCTTAATCCACTCCTCCCTAATACACTCAAGCTATTTGAACAGTCCCTAGAAGCTTCTAAAACTCATCCTAACCCTTGGATACAAATCTAATGGCTCTCATTCGTTTCCATGAGGACTAAAGGACAAAAGGGGCTTTCCACCTCACTTGTACCTTTTTCCTTTGATGCCCCTACTCCTAACCACCCCTTGGACATATGGCACTCATCTGGGAGTCCATCCAGCAGATCTTAGCCTTCCATTCAATTAGAGAATGAGTGAATAGGGCAAAACACCTTAATGAGCATACATTCTCAACCCTAGCACTATCTCTCCACTCAAGCTTTCCCAGACCGAGAACTCTTTTCGTTTGGGCATTCCAGGAGTCTCTCAAGTCTTCCCGACCAAAATTCGGTGATTGGAGGCTGCTGACGACGAGCTTCCGGTTAAACTGACGCCCAAATCCGTCCAAGTCTTCTACAGCTCAACCTGTAGCTCCTCCAGCCGTAGTTTCTTCATCAAATATTTGCGTGGACAATCCACAAGCTCAGAGAAACTAAAATCCCGAAGATCCATCGGTTAGTTTTCTCGTAAACTCAAACCCTAGTTTAGATACACAAAGCTAAATAAATTCTTGTATAGCACATTTTATAACACGAAATCATTTCCCCATTATTCTATTCTATTACGTAAAACTCTGTTTAAAATTTTACAAATTTTGGTTCGTCCGTTTGGGAGAACGAACAGTTCTTCATCTTCTAGGGCTCAAAACACATCTGCATGCCTTGTACAAGATCTGGATCATTGATTTTATGGTTAATGGTCCAGATCGCATCATTTCCACAGTTTGATCGAACCGCATGGTCGGCTCTGTTGTGCAGATCATCATCCGGCCAGATCTCGGCCATCCATCTCGCGCAACGGGCGATCCGACGGCTGGCGGCGGTCGCTGACGTGGTTTAGTCGAAACCGCGTTCGCTCCGCCGCCCAATGATTGGCATTTAATTTCACGCTGCGTCGCGCCGCCGCGTATCCCGATCCAGCCAATGGGATCGCGCCACCTGGCCCGCGGCGCCGCCATTTCCTGTAAAAATCAAAATAAATAATTTTAAACCTATTTAAATCACAAAAATTTCAAAAAATCATAACAAATAAAATATAAAATCAAAAAATTCATATAATATCTCATTCTGTTCATATTTTCATCACCTATTTTCTAAAATTCTTTTTAAATAAAAATATTACATATTTTAAAGGTAATTTCATTTATACTTTTTTTTTTTGTATTTATTTTATATTTAAATAAATAAATATCCTTTTGACCTAAAATTTGGCATGAATGTTCCTTTAAACATGTCTGACCTCCAGTAATTTTCTTGAATTTATTGAAGACATATTTTAGTAATTAGTAAATTTTAAAATATAAGGCTATTTCTATATTCTAAATACTTTAAAATTAAATTATAAATAAACCTTGATCTATTTACATGCATTCAAACATTCCTCAGAATCCTTAAACAGAGCTTTATTATGGTTGAATGAATCTTAGGGGGATGTTATGTGCTTTAAAGAATAATAGTATTATAATTACCCTTTGATTGAATTTTTAAATAATAGGATTATTATTTAATCCTAATTTTTAAAAATTCATCAACCCTTCATTACATTCATTCCTTTTTAGACTTAGCACACTTGTTCATGCTTGTTTTGGTGTGATAATGATTGATGTCCAAGGGTTAGTATAACTTGATTTTAATCTTATAATCTAGTGACACTAAGGACAACAATTATGGACCTGGTCTTAGCAAACTTAGCTAATCTAGGATGCACTACATATATCCCTTTTGGGATGAAACATGAACTTAGAAAACTAGTGTCATGTACCCAATGATTTAATATACCTTGATTTGACATTAATCAATCTTAAAACAACTAGTAGATTAAGGATCTTTTTATTTTATTTTAACAAACCGAAATAAATCAAATAAAATACATAAAAATCTAAATCAATCTCAATAAACCCTAATCAACCAGAAAATGAAATCACAATCATTCAAAATCAAAACTCAAGGTTCAAATTTCATTAAACCTAAATCAACCCTTAATTAACTCTCAAAACTTCTAAAAATATAATAAATCAAGATTAAATCCAAAAATACAAATAAGGCCTCTAACTGACCATAATTGAATCCTTAACCCATGAAAATTAAAATCAAATTAATTTGACAGCAAATTAAAGCTTAATTTACTTTTAAGTAAGATTCAATATTTAATTCATTTAATTAATTAATAATTATTAAAAATTCCAATAAATTACCAAACACTTGGAAATCCCTCCTTAGGTCATCCCTGGCCTTTGGAGTTGATTTCAAGAAGTTTGGGATTCATTTGGAGCAAAACCATAAAAAGGGCCTTAATTAAACAATTTTCAAAAATTCATTAAATGCCTAAAACTTCTAAAATACATAACTAATTCAAGAAAAATTCAAATTGACCAAACTCAGTTGCATTCAACTCAAAATAAGGCCTAATATTTATTAAAAATATAAAAAATTCATAAAATCATCAAATACAAAAAGTCAACAAATTGGTCAACTTGTACCCGAAATTAGTTCAAAACTTCAAACCTTCATAACTAAATCCAGAAAAATCCAATTTCAGCAAACTTACCTTCTAACTGATCGTCTTAAGATCTAATATTTTAATAAAATTCTAAATTTATAGAAAACACCTTTAAATAAAAAAGTCAATTTTATACCCCTTAATTAAATGGTTAAAATATTCCAAAAATTCTTAAAAAATTCAAAATTGTTTTAAAACTCTAGAAATGCTTAACTAACTCTTAAAATCAGAAATCAAACTTCTTTTGAATAACATTTTTTAACTTTTAATGCTTAACCATACTTAAACTACTTAATTATACTAGGTATCACTGGGTAACCCAGGCCTACGAGGCTATTAGCTTAGCCCCAAGGAAGGTGAAATAAACTTCATGGCCTCGGTGTGAAACAAAGGTGGTATTCAACTCACAATTAAAAATCAAATCTCTAAGTCAATCTCAAATCATTAATAATTCAATAAACTTCTAATTCTTAATAATTTCTCAATTCTATTAATTAAAATCCATTAATTATCCAATTAATTTTTTTAAATTCATTTAATATAAATTAGTTTGATAATTTAATTGGTTCAGATTTATCTTAATCAATCAGATTTGATAATTAATTTAGAATAAACGAATTCGGGTCTTCTATGCCTAAAATTTGATTTCTCTTGGAGGACTTTGGGCATTTTGATTTTAGAAGACCTTTAATACATCTAAATAACCAAAAGATTTCTTATGTATTGTGCACAATTCCTTTTAGGAGGGCACTAATGCATTTGGATTTTGGAGATCTTCAAACAACTTTAATAATATGCCGACCTTATACGACGTGCTAGATTCCTTCGGGAGGGTACGTTGTATTACATTTGCAAGGTCCCTTTCTCTCTCTCTAATAAAATTTCAGGGACTCTCAAAATGAATACCTATCTTCTGTCTAAGACGGGTATGTATTTTGAAAGTCCTAGGATTTATAAATTGATGATTTCCTAGACTTAGGGAATTATCAATCTATATGTTCTTTATAACTAAATAAAATAACTTTAACTTCTAAAATTGGAATAATTTGAAATTCAAATACACTCTACTTAAACTTTAATTAAATTCTCATTTGGCCTCTAATAAATAAACTCTAATAATACATGTAATTTGAACAATAATTCCTATAGGACCTATCCAAGCCACACGACCTCTTTCACACACTTAGATGTTTGCTAGGACTACCAACTTTAGCCTAGGCTAGGCCGGTGGTTTGTTGTGATTTTGTTTGCGGGTGTCTTGCCTAGAGGGCACCTATGTGTGATTGCTTACTTTTCTGTACTGCATAAGCATGCATATTTATTTTCTTGTCTGTACACCAGAGAGCAGAGTGAACAAAGTGAGGGCCTTGTACTTTACTTTCCTGCATTTATAACTGTACACAACGCACTCATAGCATGCATAATTACATAACTGCTCTACTTTTCCTGCTTTTACTTACCTGCAAATTAGAATGTTCTTAGGATCTGATGTATTGAAAAGAAATGTAAAGCTTTATTTTCTTAGAATTGTTGTATATAGATTGAGTCTGTAAAGTGTCCTGAGTCTATAAAAAAATTAAAAACAACTGCTTATACATATACAAATGAGGCTCCAAAAAGTAATCTTCTCCCTCAGGAGGATGTTCCTTTTTGGAATTCCATAGAAGACATGGAGCCCGAAGACCCTAAGCAGTTGTATTTAATTCTACTTTTTCGTAGGCTTAGAATCCAGGTTTGTTGTCGGTGGGGCCTGGCCACCTTTACTTTCCTGCAGACCCTAGAAAAAAAAGTATTTTGTAAATTTTATATTAATAAAATCAGCTCTTTTATATACAACTGTTTCATGCATCATCAGCATACGAGTAGATTTTTGTTTTTTTGTAAGCATATTACTCTGCATTTATTTTAAATTCTTGAATCACTCCTTGATTCCTAGGATAGAGCCATCTTAACTCTTGCATCATCGGCGAATTGTTGTGATTATGATTGTTAGCTGGCAGCCCACTCTAGGCAGGTGGTAAGTCCAGATCGTATACACTTCTCTTTGCACCATTCTTTCTAATCAATTCTGACTCTTATAAACTTAAAACTCTGTAATCTAAAGCATGATCGTGAAAATTTAAATCAGCCCAAATATTTAGTTAAATTTATATATAATTTTGGAATCAATTAGTCTTCAATTAAATCGAGAGTATTCTCTTAGGAGCTGTAATTAACTATAGGGGCTTGCCCCTATAGGGAGTCTAGGTCCCAGAATAATCTAAACCCTACATTAGTTTCTTTCTAAAGTAGGGTAAAGATCTGTGAAACGTAGATTGGTGTTTTATCTATATTTTGAAATTTACTTCCATAATCAAAGGATAGGTAGATATTTGATCTGCTTTTATAGGCAGGTCAAATATCTCCTATATTTGATAATCGAAATGAGTCAATAGTTCATTAGTCTAATCGGGTCGATAGGGTAGTATACGAGTCGTTCTTCGGGATGATTTTATATATTCCCTATGCTGTCCCTAATTATAAGAATGAATTATAATTTCTTTCTTTAAAATCAATAGAAGGACATTAGGCTATTCCTCGGGGCAGTATAATGTCCGACTATGTAGATTTAACTGAAAGAAATATTAAAAATATAAATAAAGGAAATCATGTGAGAAATATAAAAATATTTTTAAATTTAAATATTTAAAAGTAAATCTAAATATCTTTAAAAGTATTTTCTTAAACTTAAATATTTAAAAAGTAAATTAAATATTTTCAAAATTATTTTTAAATATAAATATTTAAAAGCAAACTAGATATTTTCTAAAAGTATTTTTAAAATTAAATATTTAAAAACAAATGAAATACTGTCTAGCTAGAATTATTTTTTAAAATAAAAAAAAAGTAGTAAAGTTAAAAATATTTCTCACAAATGCCTATAAACATAGTGGCTGACATTGCAAGGACTTAAATGTTGCTTATCTTGGAATCATGGCACTGACCTATACCTGTTTGATGTATGAGTATGATCTAACCTGAAAACCCAATAGCTTTTTTTAATATATTTCTCAAGCAGGGAAGTTGAGTCAAAGAGAAGAAATTTTTTTTTCATGGACTTTTTATTCCTAAGTGGGATGAAATAAAAGTCATATAATTTTAAAGGTTTAAGGGATTTAAACTCCCCATTTTTATAAATAACTATCTCATCAAATACAACTTTTCTTTTATTCGTCTTCCTCCTTTGAGACCGCTGAAGCTTAGTAACATTCACTTCCTTTGGTTCTTGAATCAAAATATTATTCTTCTTTACCTCGTCATGAACTACCAGATCATACTAGATATATAGGACTCTGTGCTCATGGAGATTCTTTGAAATTTGAATTATACACTTTATTGAGAATTCTTTTGGAGGAATAGGATAATGAAACATCCCATTTGTCATCAAATTTTAAAATAGAATGGGGCACGAAAGGCTCTCCTATTATACATTTAGAAAATTATCGATTTAAATAAAAAAATATTCCTTGGGTGTCAAAACTAACCCACCTTTAATATTTTATCATGCAATTCTTTAAAAGTTTTACAATATTCTAATTCATGATTGATCATTTAGGGACTATTGACCTCATTTTGCATTGTTGTCATGAGGGCCTATCTAGACTCTTAATCGTTGAACTGGTGGCTGATAGTAATGTGATTGTAAATTATCCAGCAATCAGTTAAACATATAACTATCAACATTCAATTAATATTTCCAGCAATCACCTGATTTACCACCTTTCAGTATATAGTCAAAATTTCAATCTATAATCACCTCTACATTCGAAGCTTTCGTGAACCAACAATTAATCAATCACTTTCTTGCATTACCTTACAACCAATTGCCATCAATAAGTCATCAATTATACATCTAGCCTGTAATAGTCTGTAATCAAAGCCTCAACATCCATTCATAAACCTCTAGTCACTCTCCAAGTAAATTTTAATCATCATCCCTCCAATTAACAAACGATCAAGCTATTAATCATCTTCAATCATTAACCAGCCTATATACATTAAGTCAATCAAACCTTCAAATACTCAATCAAACGTTCAAACAACTTTAGCCTCGCACTGCAACAAGGTATCACAGTGCACAACCATGTACAGTGCACTGATATTTCTGGCCTCATCATTAGGAGATTTATAGAGTACATTAATAATCAATAAACCCCTGATCTAGTGACTGACCCAATTAGGCTAGCTCAATTGATCATACACACTATCTATGCCTAATCAAACCTTAAATTGGCTTTAATCTTCATCAAATCTCCCTCAACATTACTCCTAGTCAATAGTTGAATTGGTAAACTTGACCCATGCCTGGTTCAACTAGTCCCAAGTAGGTCAAATCAATGCATGTGATTTAATCAAGACCTCGAAACACTCAAAATCATTCCGATGATTGGCTCAAACACCTTCTAAATCACCATTGGTCAAACCATGGTTGATTTGATATGGTCAAACTACTAGAAGTGGTTAACCACCATTGCACATTGACCCTTCTACCATTGTATTAAACATACTCCCTTAAGCCTTAGGAAATCCACTCAAACATCATCTAACCATCACTTAGACTCTATATTAGCTTAACTTGACCAGCTGACTGGTTAAACTTCAACAAATGGTATAAAAAACCATTAAATTGTCAACATATCTATGTCAAACCATTCCCCTCAATGGAAAACCACTTTGCTCATTCAAATTAGTTCTGGAACTTTCCTAAACCTCACCTAAATTAGCCTTAAATCCTAGATTAAACCTAAGATAAGCAAGTGGTCCCATGAGCCCATGTAATGACAAAACCTTAAAAATTAATCTTAGTCGTTCACATATGCTAGGGCATTTGAATTGGCCTAAGTGACCAATTAAAATCCTTGATTCTAGAAATTACCCTCTCTCTCACGAAAAATTATTGCGTCCTCCCACCTGACGTAGAGATGCGTCCTCCTAGAGCTAAAATCGCGCTAAAAAACAAGAAATACCAAGCAAATACCGAGAAATACCAAACAATAACGAGGAATATCATCATGTGAAGATCAATACCGAGTTATACCGAGAAATACTGAGCAATACAAAAAAATACCTAGTTTTTCCTAGAGAAAACTCGGTATGTGCTCGGTATTGCTCGGTATAGCTTGGTATAACTCGGTATTGGTCTTCACATTATGATATTCCTCGTTATTATCAAATAATACCTAGCAATACCGAGCAAAAACCGAGTTTTTTGGCGGTGGGAGGACGCATCTCTACATCAGGTGGGAGGACGCAATAATTTTTCCTCTCTCACCACCTCCGGTCAAGAAATTTTTTCATTTTAGCTTTACAAACATCCCTTCATATTTTTAAAGTTTCAATCTAGTAGCTGGAATTTGCCGGTGGAGAGTTTATGGCCAAATTGAACTGAAACTCCATCTAAGCTTGATAGCTCATGATCCTAACCTTTCCAAGCCTCGACATCTTCTAGAGGATTGATTTAGACATCTCAATAATAAAAATAAGGCCTAGAGTGCCCTATGAGACCCATTAATGCGAGGTAAATCCCTAACCATAGTTAGATTCACATATGATTAAATAACTTCATCTAAATTCCTTTTTAGATCGAGAAATTGTTTCCTAATTTTTCTAATAATCCATCTCAAACTCTATTGAAATTTCATAAGATTTTGCTGACTATTTTGAAAGAGGAACTCAATCTTTGTAATTAGGGCTTTAATGAACTTATGCATGCAGTGTACATTTTTGAGCCATTAATCTCACGTTCAACATCTCTGATCGCATGATTCTATGATTTATCTGAACAGCTTGAAATACATGACTACTTTGTATCCCATCCAAGTGAATCATAGCTTTTGATTTGAAATAGTGGGGGATCAAATGTCGTGCAGCCACTACTAGCATGGCTAAGTGAAATGCTCATACGTGTCACCATCGAAGAGCATTAAATGCTAATGATTATTGGCAGCATCATTATGAGCAATTAATGTGCTGTCACAAAATCATTATCGTTATTTTAAATACTTATCTCCCTCTTATTCCTTGCTTCTAACTAGCTTACTATGTATATGTCCCATTACCCTTGCTATAACATTAGTTAAATGCATAACAATGTCAGATGGTACTAGAGCTACACAAAAGTATTCATTTGGTACATTATACTCTAGCAAATCTATTTAACTATTCACAAATTCTAAGTATCATAAAGCACCGTGGCATCAGATAAATTAATGCCATTGTTCCTTCAAGGGTAGCACAACAACAACAAAATTAATATCATCTTCATAGTGCCATATTTTCTATCATCCAGCACCCTAGCGTCACAATCTATAACATCTCGATGCCAAATTTATCCTTCCAACATCGCAGCATTCCAAAGTAAATAATGCTTAGATGTAGCTGTTGTAACTTCCCAATGACATGACCTACCGACTAAATGACGTGACAGTTCACTAAGTAATTGATCCATGTCAGCAAGCACTATGGTGGAACCTAAATGTTACAAATCTGATTTCAGGGAATAGAATTTTGATGATAGCAAACATTTATGTTTTTCTACTATGGCCTTGCCTACTAACTTTTCAGGTCCACAAGATCGAGTGCAACTCAAGCCACCTCAAGATTGGATAGACTAGGACTGAGTCAGTTTGTAATCTTTTATCTTGAGTTAAATGTATCAATATGGGTCCTAATGCAAATTAACCTTTCACACATACACTTGAGAGAAAAATTCTGATTATTTTAGAGTTCTTTGGTTTTTATCACATTGTCCTAGATGATCTAAACATCGTCCTGGATGATCGATTAAAAAATAAAAACCCTAATTTAGGCATCCTGGTTAAGGTAGCCGTCATTAAGCACATTATGTCAGGCGATGTTATCATCATCATGGATGATAGGCTCAAATAAAAAAGAATCAATCACCAGATCTGCTTAGGTATATTTATTTTTAGACATCGTCCATGATATCGTCTTGGACGATGCAGCACAATTATGCCTAAATTAATCTAGTAATTAAGGTTTGATTGCTCGATCACATTGTCTTAGATGATCTTAAGATCATCTGGGACGATTAGTTAACAAACCTTAATTCTTCTTGGATGATCAAACATTAGCCTGCTTCTATTCAGGGCAATGCTTTGGATGATCTGTGATATTTTGAACTAATCATTCTGGATGATAGTGATATCGTCACGGAAGATCAGGTCAATATTGCATCATCCAGACATCCTTCAGGGCGATGTTCTAGATGATCTATGATGTTTTGAACTAATCATCCCAGACGATTAAGTTACTTTTTCATCGTCTAGATTCCCATCCAGGGAAATGGTATGGGCGACATTCATTGATTTGTACTAATCATTCAGGATAATATACGATCATCCTAGATGATATGAACAAATTTCTTATGTTCGTCCCAAATCGTCTTGGCTGATTGAGCTGATTTTGTACTGATCGTATAGGATGATCGGCCGATCGTCCTAGACAATAAAGTCGGTTTATTATAATTAAAAGTTTTTCCTAAGCTCTTTTATTTAAGACCACATCTTTACTCAAGAAGAGTATCTTTTGCTTCTGTCTTGACTTGAGAGAGCCTATAGGAGAGGGAGAGAAGGGGAGAGAGAGATGATCTTGTGAGGGAGAGTTTATGATAGGGTTCACAAAGATTGCTTTGATTAAGGATCCAAGTCATCTTCTCTGATCGTCATCCCTTGTCCTTGGAAGGTTTGTGAGAGGTCCACTTCAGCAATCGATCGAGATTCTTTGCCTGCTTCAGGAGAAAACAAAAGGAGTTGGGTTCTCTGCCTCATTGTGTCGGTGAAAAGGAGGTTTTGTAAAGGCTTCTCCACCTTGCTATGGGAGCAAAAAGAGAGTCATTGAATTTAGTGCAATACTCGGATGGTGCCTCCAGGGAGTGGACGTAGGCCAAGTTGATCGAACAACTATAAATTTATGTGTTCTTTTTTGGCATTTAATTTCCTTACTTTAAATTTCTTTGTGGTGAATTTTGGTTTGGTTTAAGCTTGTATTTTTTATTGAAATATTTTTTAAATACCAATTCACCCTCCCACTTGGTTAGCCTTGGGCTAGTTCACAAGGGCTTAACATCCCCAACGAACTTTTAAATGGTATCAGAGTGGGATTCATAAAATTGAGTTTTTTTTTAACTTTTGAATTTTGATCCATGGCTAACTCCAGCAATCGTAATACTATAAAAGGGTATTCTATTACCCGATCACCTTTATTTGATTATATTCTTTTTGATTTTTGAAAAACTTGCATGTTTACGTTTTTACAATCTATTGACTATCGTATGTAGATACTTGTTAAAGAAGGCTACACACCTCCGACTGGTAAAATTAATGGCAATACTACTCCATTTCCTTTTACTGAATGAACTCTTGATGATAGAGATTTAGTTCAACTCAATGCAAAATGCTTGAACTATTTTTTTATGTTTTAAAATCTGAAAAATATATGCGTGTTTCAACTTGTGCTACTAGAAAAGAAATTTGGGATAAATTATGTATCATTTATGAAGGAACCAACGAAGTTAAACAATCTCACTTGAATATTTATTACATAACTATGAACTTTTTCGTATGAAACCTTCTAAATCGTTTCAAGAATGAAATGGAACTAGATTTCTTTTTGTTTTTCTAACATGTATACTAGATTTACTCAAATTGTCACATCACTGCATACTTTAGGAAGAGAATTCATGAACTATGAAAAAGTTAATAAAATTTTGAGATGTTTACCTTCTTCCTTCGATGCTAAGATTAATGCAATTACTGAATCCAAAGATTTGAATACTTATTCAATTAATAATTTACTTGGATCACTCATTGCTTACGAATAAGCTGTGAATCAAATAAATCTTGATGCATGTGAGAGAGAGAAGGAGAAAACTATGGTGCTGAAGGCCAATGACACAGACACTGACTCTTTCGTGTCTAAAAATGATGATGTTTCCTTAATCTTGAGGTAATTCAAAAACTTTCTAAGGAAGAAGCATAAGAACCATCAGAAGTGAAATAAAGGTAAGGGTAACAAAAATTTTAAGAGTTCTAATGATACTATCTATTTTGAATGTAAGAAGCTGGGACACGTTAAAGCTGATTGTCCTACACTTAAGGCTCATCTTAGCAAGGAGAAGGGTAAGGAGAAATCTAAGTTCAGAAAGGACAAGGATAAGAACCAGTTCCAAAAGACATTTTGGATAGATTCTGCATCTAACTCCTCTGAGACTGAAGCTGAAGAGGAGACTACAAAGTTGTGCTTGATGGTGGACGATCATCTTGGTCAGTCTGACCAAGAAGAGGTATGTGAACTAACCTACGAACAATTACTTGAAGTTTCTGAACAAATTCATGCATCATATAAGAAACTTAAGAAATCACATGCTAGTTTGAAATTGGAGTTTTTAAATTTACAAAAAAGAGCATGAAATTCTTCTTAAAGATCATTCTATAATCGATAATAATCATATGTCATTATTTGATGAGTTTGATGCATTAAACAAAAAGCATATTAAATTATCTGATGTATATGATTCCTTGAAGTCATCCCATACTGAGTTAGAAAAAGAGTTTAAAAAATTAGAAGATCTCAAAGCATTTGAAAATTATAATACAACATTGCATGTATCACATAACTTTAAAAGGAAGCATCACCACCATAATAGATTAGTAAATCATTTTCCTAGTGTTAGATATTTTTTTATGTGGCATGTTAGGACACATTGCACACACTTACTGTTCATCGTAGTACACATTGGGTGTGGAGACCCAAATTATATGATTCACAGCATAACACTCATGCATTACATTCTTCTTTTCATAAGAAGGGACCCAAACTTGTTTGGATTCCTAAATCTGACGTTTGATGATTTTGTAGGCGTGCTCTCATAAAAGGGCTCGTGAGAGTATGTGGTACATGGACAACGGATGTTCATAACACATGACTAGAGATGCTAGCCAATTTGTTATGCTGGAGGCCAGGATTAGAGGCAAGGTTACTATTGGAGACAACACCAATAAGAAAATTGTGGGCACATGTATAATCGGAAACTCCAAGAACCTTTTGATTGAAAATGTTTTGCTTATAGATAGACTGAAACACAATTTGCTCAGCATCAGTCAGCTTTATGATAAGGGCTTCATTATAAAATTATTGGAAAATACTTACACTATCAGCTTAAATAACAACATTGTTTTGGAGGGAAAGCTGATCAACAATGTTTACATGCTTGACTTAAATAATATTGAATGTGCTGGTTCATTTTGCTTAAAAATTACTGATGATGATTCATGGTTATGACATAGGAGGTTATGTCATGCTAGTATGAAAACCCTTAGGAGAGTGACCCAAAAGAATCTAGTTAGAGGTGTCCCCAAGCTTAAGTTCACCAAAGTCCACCTTTATAATGCCTGTCAACTAGGGAAGCAAGTCTAATTCTCTTTTCACTCCATTAGAGACATTAACACCTCTAGACCTTTGAAAGTCATTCACATGGATTTGTTTGGACCCATTAGTACTGCCAGCTTAGGGGGGAAAGTTTATAATTTTGTGATTGTCGATGACTACTCAAAATTTACTTGGATTATATTTCTGTCACATAAGAATGCGTCTTTTGATGAGTTTAGATCCTTCTTGAGTTGGATTAAAAAAAAGCTAGGTTGTGAGATCTTGACCATCCATAGTGACCATGGAGGAGAGCTTGAAAATGAGAGATTTAAAAACTTTTATGAGGATAAGGGGATTAGTCATAACTTCTCAACTCCTAGGACCCCTCAGTAGAACAGGGTAGCTGAAAGGAAGAATTAGACCTTAGTTGAAGCCGCTAGAGCCATGCTTACTGAGTATTCACTTCCAAAGTATTTTTGGGTAGAAGTAGTAGACACAGCTTGTTATGTGTTGAATATGGTGAATGTTAGAGCCAATTTTGATAAGCCACCCTATGAGATCCTTAAGGGTAGAACACCTAACCTTTTCCACCTCCATGTCTTTGGCTATAAGGTTTTAATTCTTAATAATGGGAAGTCACACTTATGAAAATTTGACCCAAAATATGATGGAGTGTTCTTAGGATATTCAAGTATGGGGAAATCTTTTAGAGTGTTTAATAAGAAGACATTGGTAGTATAAAAAACTACTCATGTAGTATTTGATAAATCTGATCATAAGATGTCTAGAGTTAAGGATGAAGATGAAGTTGGAGAGATTATCAAAGGAGTTAAAAATTTGGAGAAGAGGGTAGAGCCCCAAAATACTAAAGGAGTAGGGGAGATTACCCAAGGAGTAGGAAATGTAGATCTGGAGGAAAGGGTTGAACCTACTCACACCTTTCCTAGAGATTGGAGATACTCTTCGAGTCATCCTAAAGAACTGATCATAGGATTTCCTTCTGAAGGTGTTAGGACTAGGCATGGACTTAGGAAGGAAGTGAACCATTCTACCTTCATCTCATTGATTGAACCCACCAATATCAATCAAGCCCTATTTGATGAGTTTTGGATCTTAGCCATGGAAGAGGAGTTAAACCAATTTGTTAAGAATGATATTTGGGAGCTTGTAGAAAGACCAAAGGGATAAAGTATAGTTGGAACCAAATGGGTCTTTAAGAATAAGATGAATGATTCTGGTGTGGTGGTTAGGAATAAAGCAAGATTGGTGGCTAAGGGATACAACCAAATAAATGAGATTGATTTTGAGGAGACCTTTGCCCCTGTAATTAGATTGGAAGCCATTAGAGTACTACTAGCCTTTGCCTGTTTTAAGGAATTTAAGCTTTTCCAAATGGACGTTAAGAGTGCCTTTTTAAATAGGGTAATAAAAGAAGATTTATTTGTAAAACAACCCCTAGGTTTTGAGAGTTCCCAATTTTTAAATTAAAAAAGGCCTTATATGGATTAAAGAAGGCACCTAGAGCTTGGTATGAGAGGCTTAGCATATTCTTACTAGAGAGGGAGTTTATTAAGGGGAGCGTAGACACCACCCTTTTTTTGAGGAAAGTATGAGATGAATTACTCATTGTTCAAATGTATGTTGATGATATACTTTTTGGATCTTCTGATAAAAGTCTATGTGATGAATTTTCTAAAATAATGAGTAAGGAATTTAAGATGAGTATGATGGGAGAGTTGTCATATTTTTTGGAATTTAGCGTAATATAATTGAATGATGAAATCTTTCTAAATTAATCAAATTACTTAAAGGACATCTTGAAAATATATGAAATGGATAAAGCCAAGCCAATTAATTATCCAATGACCTCCAATGTTCAATTGGATAAGGATCCAAATGGAAAACTTATTGATCAAAAGAAGTATAGAGGGATGATTAGATCTTTACTTTACCTGACTACTAGCCGACTGTTGGCTCAAGAAAAATGGCACGAATGCACGAATCCTACTTTGCAGCTGCAGGGTTTCATTTCTCTTAAGTCAGATTGAAATTAACCAGATTTCCCCTGAGGATAGTATCAGGGTTTAAAGATCTGGGGTTCTTACTTTCTATGAGCGCAAGCACTCATAGTTAATTACCCCTCTTACTACGTAAGAGAGAACTCTCGATTAAGGATGAAATAATTTTAGATAAATTTTAATCTCAATAATGGGGAAATGGAGATAAACCCGATCAAGATCCCATGGTTCCGTCGTTCTGGGTATACCATAGATTTCAGTCTCCCAACACTAATAATCATTGATTGTAGTGTCCAGGGAATCTGATTAGCAGCCATGGGTTGCCTCCTCTCAGGGATTTTTAATTTATTTTAGTTTGGGTCGGGGCTTATGGCTTCCTCAAAAGTTGCCCAAGAGTTTGATTTAGAATTGGGGCGTATTACTCTATTTATGAGTGGCCCAAGGATGGATCTTACAACCTAATTCTATAGTGAGGCTGCCCGGATAATTTGTTTAGTTTGGGGGTTACGGCTCCAATTAGGAGTTGCCCGAATAATTTCAGTTGGATAGGTCTTATGGCTTCCTTAGAAGTTGCCTAACGATGGGTCTTACGATCTAGCCCTATAAGCTAAGCGGCCCAAGTTGTGGGTCTTACAACCTAGTCCTTTTAAACTAGGATGCCCAAATGAGGGGTCTAGGTTTGTATTATCACCTAAACATTTCCCTCAGATGTCGGACTTACGGCTTCTATTAGAAGTGGACGGGGTTTTAATTGGGGGTTAGGAGTTAGGTCAATTTTTTTCTAAAATTTCCCTCCTAAGGTCGGGCTTACGACTTTCCTACGAAAGTTACCGGATAGCGGGTCTTACAACCAAGTCCTTATAAACAAGGCTGCCCAATTAGTTCAAATTTTAGTTTGCTTGAGTGGACAGTAGTTTTTTTTTTTTTTTGAAACTAGATCACCAGGATTTTCAATTGGTTGTTTATGATTTTGGTATTTTGGAGTTTTAACACTAGCATTAGTGTTTGAGTTGTTTTGTGCTTGTATCTTCATTTTACTACCGTAGTCAAGTACTCTTCCTACTTTTAGTACTTCTGCTTTACTAGCTTTTTCGTACTCATCTTTTCTTGCTTTTCAGTACTCTATTTTACATGTAGTAGTTACATTCATTTAATTTCATTTATGATGCACTGACTGCTCATTTATTTGTTTATAGGTTCGTAGCCAATGGTTGCAGTAGTTGAGGCTCGTAGTTGCTGAGGATAGAGCCTAAAGATAGTCATAAAAGTTTGTACAGGAGAGCTTTGGAGAGTAATTTGTTTAAGAGTTGGAGAGTTTGAGAGCTTTTGTATACATATCTATAAAGATGAAATTTATAAAGAAATTTTATCATAAAATTGTGGGTTTACATTTCCAACAAGTCTCATATTTAAAAAAAAAAAAAGACATTTTAGATAACTTCAAGCTCTTTGGCTTAGAAGGCAAAGAGGACAACTCTTTCAATTTCGGGCAGTTATACAGCACCAGAAAATTGTTTTCAAGTCATTTTACTTACGACATGCAAGAAAGTTTTAGAGACTTGTGGAAAGGAAATTATCTCAAAATGTGGAATGAGATTCCTTTCAAGTAATTTTTTAAATCAAATTTTTTTAGATTAGAAAATCTGATTTATAAAAAATAAATCTGATTTTAAATTATCCAACTCATTATAAAATCTGATTTATAATATAAAAAAATTAATTTATATAGAAATCTCATTTATATAAAATTTGAACATATACAATTTAATTGATTCAATCGGTAGATTAAATGCTGTTTAATTTTCAGGAAAATTTTTAAGTATATTTTTTTTTTAAATTTGCTAAAGTCCATAATTTTCAAGGAAATTTCGGCAGCCTCCCGGCGTCTCCTCCCCACTGAGGGAAAAATCAGGACGGCATTTGCCGATATTTCTTCCCGCTCGGATCAAAAGCGACGGCGCGAGGTCTTCGAAATTTAAACCATCATACCCGGATCAAAGATTGACGGTGTATGGTCTTCAAAATTTATAACCATCATACCCGGATCAAAGATCGATGGCGTATGGTCTTCGTTTATATATTTTTTTTAACCATCCACCCGGATTAAAAATCACGGCGCAGGTCTTCGATATTTATTTGAAAGTCCTCTTCTCATTTTATTTATTTATATAATATTATATTATTATATATATAATGATACAATAGATTTTTATTATCATTATATATATATATATATATATTATATATATATATTTATATATATATATATATATATATATATATAATATATAATACATATATATATACTATAAGATATATATTATATATATTTAATATATAGAGAGGGGGGATCGGGATGGAGCAAAAGCCCGATTGGGCATGGAGGAGGTGATAGTCACGCACGGGCTCGGCGTCGGCAGGCGGCGGCGGCGGAGGCCGCTCAGGCGACGGCAGAGGCGGCTCAGGCGGGCCAGTCGGTTTTGGTTTGCTGGAGTCGACCGACGGGGTCGATCGAAGATGGAACGGAAGGAGCAACGCGTGCAATCTTCTCGGCCTCCTGTGAAGCAACGGAGTTGAACAACAACGACGGGAGGAGAAGATGAACGGCGAACCCTAGACACTTGTGCGAAGCAACGAAGTTGAACAGTGTACGAGGGAACCAAATGAGCGAGCGTAAGTTTTTTTTCTTCGTATCAATTCCTTTTATTGTTTTAGATTGTCCGATGGCGGTTCTTATGTGAAGCGGGGCTTCATTTCGACGCTAACTGCCTAGTGTGGGGCCGGCGTGGAGGTATGTCGGTTGTTTTTTTTTTTTTTTTTTTGATTTTTTTTATTCTATATTTTTATACACTCAATAAATTGCCTCCCAACAAATTTGTTGTGTGACTTTCACACAATGAATTCGTTGCAAACTTTGATCATGTGATTTCTATCCTTTAGATATGTTGATGAAAAATAACTCGACCCTTAGGTTTATGAGCTCAAGGGATTTCAGAGGTTTGTCCCTTAGGCTTGTTGAATTTTATGGATTTAGCTCGACCTTTGGGTTTATGAGCATATAAGATTTCAAAGTTCGGCCCTTAGGCTTATTGAACTTTATGGATTTAGCTCGACCTTTAAGTTTATGAGCATATGAAATTTATAAAGTTCGACCCTTAGGTTTGTTGAACTTCAGGGATTTAGCTCGACCCTTAGGTTTATGAGCTTAGAAGATTTCGGAGGTTTGACCTTTAGGCTTATTGAACCTCGTGGGTTTAGCTCGACTCTTAGGTTTATGAGCGTATAAGATTTGCAAAGTTCGGCCTTTAGGCTTATTGAACTTTGTGGATTTAGCTCGACCTTTAGGTTTATGAGCATATGAAATTTATAAAATTCGACCCTTAGGTTTGTTGAACTTCAGGGATTTAGCTCGACCCTTAGGTTTATGAGCGTAGAAGATTTCAAAGTTCGGTCTTTAGGCTTATTAAACTTTGTGGATTTTAGCTCGACCTTTAGGTTTATGAGCATAGAAGATTTAAAGGTTCGGCCCTTAGGCTTATTAAACCAATTTATTTTAGCTAGATCCTTAGGTTTATGAGCATAGGAGATTCCATACTTCACTCATTTTATTTACAAAATGGGATAAAATTGTCTCCTAACTTTTCATGAGGGGATTGAACTTGCTTCCTGTATTGTAGAAAAATATAAAAATTGCCTCCTGTCTTTCAGGAGGGAAGTGAATTTCATTTCTCCCATTACAAGAGAATATAAAAATTGCCTCATGTCTTTCAGGAGGAGAGTGAATTTTATTTCTCAAATTGTAGGAGAATATAAAAATTGCCTCCTGTTTTTCAGAAGGGGAGTATATTTCATTTTGCTCCTTATAGGGGAAATATAAAAATTGTCTCATATCTTTGAGGAGGGAATTTAGATGACTTTTTGTCTGATAGGCAGATTTTCATACATAATATTTTTATGTATGATATTTCTTCAAATATTGACCTTTAATTGGTGGCATGGGCCTTTGTCCATTTAGATCTATGAGTTGATAGGCACTTCCTTCATACACTATTTCAAAGATGAATGGTCCTTTCCATATTGGATCAAATTTATCGCCAAGGCGACGGTGAGGGATTATAGGTCTTCGGCGAACTAGAACAAGTTCACCTTCTTTGAAGCTTCTAGGACGAACCATTCTATCATGTGCCCTAGTCATTCTTGCTTTGTAGGACTCTAAACTTTGCTGAGCCTGAAGTCTAACTTCATCAAGAGCTTCAAGTTCTTCAAGTCGTAGAAGATCATTTTCTTCTTTGGTTAATTCGTATTGAACAACAATACGAAGAGACGGTAGCTCAACCTCGAGAGGTAATATTGCCTCGGTTCCGAAAACCAATGAGTATGGGGTGGCCTGCATTGCAGTTTTATAAGTGGTACGATATGCCCAGAGAGCTTCTGTCAATTTATCATACCACTCTCTCTTATTTTTAGAGAGAATTTTCTTGAGCAGTTTAACCAAAGTCTTGTTAAATGCTTCGGCCAAACCATTGGATCTTGGATTATATATCGATGAATAACGCCAGTTTATCTTATGGCGTTCTACAAATCGATAAATTTTAGCACTTTTAAAGGCGGTACCGTTGTCTGATATAATTTGATGAGGTATGCCAAAAAGATAAACAATGTTATCTCAAAAGAATTTCATAACATTGTCCGCTTTAACTTCTCGTAAGGGAATTACTTCAGCCCATTTTGAGAAATAGTCAATGGCAACTAAGATGAACCGATGTCCTAAAGAAGATGGTGGTTCTATTGGACCTATTATATCGGTACCCCAACTTTCAAATGGCCATGATGCTACTGTAGGGTGTAGCGGATTGGGAGGTCGATGCATGATATCTCCATGCACTTGACATTGATGGCACTATTTAGCATGGTCGATGCAATCTTGAACCATACTTGGCCAATAGTATCCCATACGTTTGATTTTGATTTTCATTTTTGGCCTAGATTGGTGTGCACCACATAATCCTTCATGTACTTCACTTATAACTTTTTGGGATTCAACTGGACCCAAACATCGTAGCCACATTTGATCAAATGATCTACGATATAATGTATCATTCACGAAAGCATATCTTAATGCTCTTCACGATATTTGAGAAGCTGTGGATTTATTTTCGGGTAATCTCCCTTCTTTGAAATATCTAATGAATGGATCTCTCCAATCATTTTCACCAAATATAGCCAAGCTCTCTCGCGTTTCTTCCCCTTTATCATCTTGTATGATTGCTGGAGTTAATGGATGCCTATTTTGAATAGTTATGAGAATTGGATCCTCCCGCGGATTTGCTAGTTCTTTAGCTAACTTTGCCAGTGCATCGGCATTGCCATTTTCACTACGCATAATTCTAGTGAGAGTTACTTCAGGAATTTGTCGTAAGAGTTTTAGTGCGTACTCATGATAAGTGATTAACTTAGGCTTATTGATTTTGAAAGCACCTATTATTTGTTTGATTATGAGTTGAGAATCTCCACATATATGGATATTCTCAATCTTCATATTAATTTCCAACTTAAGACCCGCAATTAAGGCTTCGTATTCAGCCTCATTATTAGTGCGAGGCTCTGTTAAGCTATAGGAATATCGGAGTATTCCTTTTTGCGGTGTAATAAATATAAGGCCGATGCCTACTTGGACTGTTGGAAATTTAGGTGGCTTGGATGGTTTTATTGATGAAGCTCCATCGAAATAGAGCTCCCATTCTTGCAGATTTTCTTTTTCTTCCACTTCAAGTGTTTGCTCATCTGGCAATTCATCGTTGAGTGGAGAACCTGCAGGTAGAGGATGGGCTGCTAGAAAATCAGCTAGAGCCTGTCCTTTCACCGCTTTCTGTGGCATATATGTTATGTCAAATTGCATTAGCAAGACAACCCATTTAGCTAGACGACCAGTGAGAGTGGGTCTAGTCATTAGAAATTTTAATGGACCAACTTTAGATATTAAAGTGATTTTATGGGATAACATATAATGCCGCAGTTTTTGAGTAGCAAAGATCAATGCTAGGCATTACTTTTCAATTGGTGAATATTTAGATTCTGCCCCTATTAATCGTCGACTGATATAATAAAGGGCATTTTCTTTGCCATCTTCATTTGTTTGTGCTAGCAATGCTCCGAGTGATTCTTCAAGAGCAGCTGTATATAGGATTAGGGGTTTCCCTGGGATTGGGGCAGCAAGGATTGGAGGATTCAATAGATATTATTTTATACTATTAAATGCCTCTTGACAAGCATCATCCCACACAAAAGGAGTATATTTCTTCATCAATCGTGAAAAGGGTTGACATTTACCTAAGAGAATAGATATAAATCTTCGGATATATGCCAATCTTCCTTGTAAAGAACGAAGTTGTCTTAGAGTTTTTGGAGGTGGCATTTCCACTATTGCTTGAATTTTATCAGGATCAATTTCAATCCCTCTATGACGTATAATAAATAAGAGAAATTTATCGGATGACACACCAAAAGCGCATTTAAGCGGATTCATTTTCAAATTGAATTTGCGAATTCTTTCGAATACAATTTTGAGATCATTTACATGTTCATATTGATTTTTGCTTTTTACAACCAAATCATCCACATAACATTCTACATGCTTATGGATAAGATCATCAAAGATTCGAGTCATCGTTCTTTGGTAAGTAGCTCCAGCATTCTTCAAACCGAATGGCATTACTTTGTAGCAATATATGCCAATGGAAGTTCGAAATGAGGTATGTTTTTCATCCTCCAGATCCATTTTGATTTGATTATAACCCGATGATCCATCCATGAATGAGAACATGTCATGATTCGAAGTGTTATCGACCATAAGTTCTGCATTGGGCAGTGGAAAATCATATTTTGGGCATGCTTTGTTCAAATCTCGGTAGTCTATACAGACACAAATTTGACCATTCTTCTTCTTCTTCACTGGAACAATATTAGCGATCCAGTTAGCATACTTCTCTTCTCGAATAAAACCAGCTTCAATAAGCTTCTTGGTTTCAACAATGACTTGTTCTTCAATTTCAAGTCGCATTCGCCTGGGTGCTTGCTTAACAGGTGATAGTTTTGTATCGATGGAGAGTTTATGCACTACCACCTCTGGTGATAAACCAGGCATTTCAGTGTAGTTCCATGTGAAACAGTCTTTATATTCTAGAAGTAACATTCTTAGCTCCTCTGCCCTATCTTGCGAGAGATGAGAGCTGATGAATATAGGTTTTGGATCTTCTTCAGTACCCAAGTTTATTTCTTTGAGCTCATCCACAGTAGCTTGGCCACCTTCTTCGAATTCTTTTGGAGCTTCTTTTAGATCTACTATTAGATCTTCAATTTGATTTTCAGACTCCGACAGTCTCTCCTCCTTATCTGTAACATTATAGGAGGTTGCATATGTAAGACGTGGATGTTGAGGGTATTCAAGATAATGATAGGATGATGCTCGTGTGAGGTGTGAATGTCGAGCATATCCAAGTCCCTAGGTTGTACACAAGCCATGACCAATAGGCCTTTGTGCATGCTCATTGTGCCAGAGTTCTCTGAAATAACGAGCTCGTTTGTTTGTTTGCACGAAAAAGATTCTTCTTTCTATCAGTTTTCTCATAATGGGTGAAGGATATTGAGGAATGATTATCCACATATCTTTATAATCCCATTCATTTTCATTTTCTATTTCATGAGTAATGTGATGCGGTATTACTCTTGATTTATAGAAAATAGATCCACGCTCATTGATACATCTTTTGGGAGGGACATAAAAAGTTTTTAACATTTCTATGTTTGTATTTGGCGAGGTAGTCAATGTTTTGGAATGTGACACCGGCATGGGCACTATTTTGATGATATCTGTAGATATTTGTTCTTCAGATACCCTTATCATTGAAATTAATACTTTTTATAATTTCATAGATATGGAACTAGGTTCTGGGTCCCCTTCTTCTTGAGATTTTGTAGCACCCTTGGGCTGATACACGAATTCTTCTTCTCCTTCGATTTTCGGTTTACTTGAACACCATACCTTGTTTGTGTGATTAGATTCGTAATCAAAAGGGACAGTTGATAGTTCATTCTTTCTTTTCCCTATGATCAAGGGTTTGAAAGTTGTAGAGATATCATCCTCTTCAGAATAACTACCGAGGTGAGGCACTGAGCAAATTTGTTTCGATTGATTTTTGTTTTTATCTTTTAACTTTTCTTTGTCTAGTGTAAGAGACTAAATTTTTGGAAACTCATTGCCTTTTGGATTTTGAGCTATAAAGTACTTAGCATCATTATAGATTTTGACTTTGTGCACCAAGAATGGTTGCTCATCACCATCAATGCGATATTCTTCATTATTTCAAATGTATTTCATACATTGATGAAGTGTTGAAGGCACTATACCATATTCGTGGAGCCATGGTATTCCAAGAAGTGCTTTGTATGATGTGTTGGCATCAATGATATGGAATGTTGCATCTGTTTTAAGTTCTCCAAAGTTCAAAGGCAAAACTAAAGATCCCAGGGTTCTTTGCCCTTGTTCATTGAATCATTGTAGAAACACTATGCTTCTATTCAAATACTTGACATCCAGGGCCAATCCTTTGAGCATTTTGAGGCTTATTAGATTAACAGAGGAATCTGGATCAATCAAAATTCTATTTATTTCAATATCGTTACTCTCCGTCGTAACATATAATGGTCAATTATGATCTGCAGTTCCTAGGAGCATATCACTGTCACAGAATGTGATTGTAGTAGTATTCTGGGTATGCAAAGCTTCTTTCAAATTTTGCTTAGCAAAGAATGCCTCATACTGCTCAGGATTTTGCATTGATTTAATGAGTGTTTCCCGAAGGTTCTTAGACATTAAAAGGGCGTCGTAGACACTCAACAGTGCAGGTGGTTTGCGGAGATGATATAATATGTTGTAATCCACATTTGAACTAGCCACCTTGGGTTTAGGAGGCTCTTGTGGAATAACAGTTTCATTGAGTTGGATATTCTTCTCCTTATCTTTTGTTTTCTTTTGAGGTGGAGGAACCTGCTTTCCGCTTCTCAGCTGAATTTGTGTCACCTCTGAAGATGAACTAGCTTCAGCTTGAGAATTCTTTGAGATTTTTAAATCATTAACTTCCTCGGAGTCTGTGCCGCTTCCGAGTTTTGGACATTTTTCTTTAGGCATGTTCTTTCCCTTATGATCACTTTCTTCATCGGGAAAATATAAGTCTTCATCTGAGTCGGTGAAAGGTGCTGTTGTACGATGTACTTTCTTAGAAGAAATTTTCGTGTCAGCTTTATACATAGCAAGAGGTGCATTGCATCCTCTTGCAGCCCTTAAACCTCGTTGATTTATGACTCGGCAAGTCTCAATTGGATTACTCTCTTCCTTTTCTGACTCTGAGTCAAGAAACAAATCAGTCATATACTCTTCTAACTTGACAGGACGCCTTAGAGGTTGCTGATATTCATCGATGGTGTCGATGTATTTTTGTATTATAGTATTCCGCTTTGTTAATTTCTTCTTCTTTTCTTTCTGAGATTTTGATTTAAACTTATTTTTTTCTTTTTGAGCTTTGAAATATTTCAAAGGTTTCTTCTTGCTTGAACTAGGCCCTCCTGCCACTGGGTTCTTTGAAGGAATGAGTCCTTGGTCAACTTCCAATTATAATGCACTTTTTCGACGAATGCCTTCAATAGCCAGTAGGACATTCATCATTTGCTTAGTTTTCTTTGAAATAAAGGTCTCCCAACCACCTTCATCTTCCTGAGGTGCTTTCCCTTTCTCATTCTCAGTGCTTTGATAGGGAGTAGAGGAGATAACATTGGTTTTCTCCCTCTTAAGATTGATAAGGACACTATTATAAAGTGTAAGTTCATCATTCTGATAATTCCTTTCGACCCAATCTTTGAATATGAAACAATCTTCTATTGGGTGACTTATGATCCTATGATATGGACAATTATTTGAATCATCTGTCATGCCAGCCTGTCTGGCCGACGAGATTCTGGCAATTGAAGACCGATTTTTAGAGCTTGCCTAAAAATCTTTCTCGTACATTCTTTTTTGAAATAATATGTCTTATTGATTTTCTCCTGCAAGGTAGGAGGCTTTTTCCATTCTCTCGTTTGTTTCAATATCTTCGATGGATTCATTGAATCTTCTTTTTCTTTCTTTTCCAAGGAAGACGGGAATGTAGCATTTACTTCACCCCTTTTTGGATCATAGATCTTGATTTGTTTTCCTTTCCGTGGTGGATTATTGTTGTAGTTGAAACCAGCACTTCTAGGCCTGGGTAATCTTTCAAATTTGGCTACACGATCAAGTAATTCCTAAAACGTATTGATTGTAGCCATCGCCAGATATGGAGCCATATAATCATCTATGTTTCACAGTAATAACTCAACAGCATGTTTCTCAATGAGTTGTTTCTCGCATTTCATGCTAAGATTTCTCCACCTGGTAATGTACTTGGTGACTGATTCCTCTCTTTTCCTTTTCTCAAGAGCGAGGTCAGTGATAGTAACCTTCTTTGTTGCACTGGGAAATCTTTTGATGAACATCGTCTCTAATTCGGTGAATGTTCTCACTGAGTCGTTGGGTAACTCAGAATACCATTCAAAAGCTGTACATGTTAAACTACTGACAAATTGACGTAGTAACAGAGCATCATTGCCTCCTGTATTTCCACAGGTAGCTTTGAATTGTGCTAGATGTTGGCGAGGATTTGCAGTGCTGTCAAATAAATTGAACTTTGGCACTATGTACCCCTTTGGATATTTCTCTTGATCATATTCTGCCGGATATGGACGACCTTTTCCGACCAAGGCTTCAACAGCTTCAGAAGCAATAACTGTTTTAACCTTTTGACTGATGAGATTCTCAATTTGAGATTTGCTGACCATTTCTTCTTCCTTAGAAGCCATCAAAGTTGGCTCCTGTAACTCTTCTAGTCTTTTGTCAGGAGTTGCCAATGCATCAGGAATAGTTTGGACATTCCCTTGAGAATTTGCTATAGGTGGTTGATTAGTTGTAGCCATCATGCCAAGTTGGCCAAACAACTATTTCATTATATTACTCATCTCATCAAGACGGGCATTTAAATGATGGACTTCATTATCTTTCTTCTGTTGCATAGATTGCATTTCTGCTTGTAACCTCTTTACGATTTCTTCAGCTTATTCTTCCTCAACTTCTTCTAGTTGTGGAGCTCTATTCATAGCTGCTGCTTGTTCTTGATCATCTCGTAGTTGTTCTTCATTTTGTAAATTTAGTGCAACACTTCTACGAGTATATCGTTGATTAGCTCGATCAGGTATATGATCAACCATTCGGACAACTTCAATATCCATGGGACCTATACCCTCTTCTATTTCTTCATCATTATCATATTCATTATCCTCTTCATCCAACTCATGATCTTCTCCAAGTTGGGACCGCCGTTTCCAATGTATGACTAGAGAGTCGGGGGATTCTTTATAGATATGGCAGCTTTCCTTTTTTGTCATAATCACATCAACAGAAGCCTCCTTATTAGGGGACAACTTCTGGACATGAGATTTAAGTAGCCCTTTATAGATTTGTTGATCATGATCATCTTTCTGAGCTCGAGGATATTTGGGGTCCTTTTTTGGAACTAACTTTGCTGTCTTCTGGAGTTTACATATTGATGACCAGACACTCGGAAGTACTTTTGAATGGCCAGATTCATGATCATTGTCGGGGCCTTCCGTCATCATATCTTCGATTAATAGCTTTTTAAAATGTAGACTATCAGAAGGCTCCCCCGACTGTTTTATTTCATAATATGGATCTTGACCCATATAGGACAGAATTCTTTTGGTTTTGTCGGTAGTATTGGAGGACATTTAAACTCCTTTCTATAAGTTGCTGAAAAATTCCTTATTGAGAATGAGAGTAGTTTTTGAGGAAATTAACTTCAGTAACAGATTTCTCAGTCTTCGTTGTAGATTTTTATCTTTGACAGCCTTCAGTATTTTAATATATTTTGGAAAGAGGCAGATTCTTCCTTCTTTGGTGGTAGTGGATACTGTACGAAGTCTCCCAGAAAGACTTTTTACAGTTTCCCTTGTTATCATTTCTTTTTACCCACTTTAAATGGGTTCAAAAGCCGTTAATTGATTGGTACATTTTGCTTCTATTGCAGTGAGTGATCTGAAAGGTCTCGGTACCCAGCCATTAGCCATAGGCGAGCATTGGCCTTCCTTCTGGTTTTCCTGGAAAGTTTTAGAGCACTTGCTTCACAGGATTTCAGCATTGATTCTTTAGGCATTTTCATCCTAGATTATTTTCTGAAGCTGGCTTATATTCATGCCAATAGATTGCTCTTTGGGCTCAGGAATCTTCTTTGAATACTAGAGCAACACATGGTGCCACGGAGAAGTCTTGAAAAACAGAGCCCATAACGGGAGCCTTCTCATTAAAGCTTCAGTAGTAGAACTATTTTAGCAACAACTTTGGCGTGGTGCACTAATAGTATTCTCATGAATGACTGTTCGAACTGGCATGACTTCAGAATATTTTTTGAATTGAATAGTTGCTCCAAGCAATAGCCTTGTGTTCAGAACAGCTTGGAGGGAATGCACTATGGCTCCTCACCCATTTTCAACAGTCCATGAGGACTTTGTAGGCGTCATGTATCAACTGCCAATAGAACTTACAAGGGATTCAGAGTCACCTGAAATTCTGCTTGGAAAGAGAAAACACAAGAATATGCATTGAATAAACATTCATATTAATTTATTTTTGTAGTTTTTGTTAACTGGACAAAAATATGAATTACTTTTATCCAAAGATGGAGAGAAAAGTATTCCCCAGGGAGTCGCCAGAAAAATTGTGGCTCAAGAAAAAATGGCGACGAATGCACGAATCCTGCTTTAGCTGTAGGGTTTCATTTCTCTTAAGTCAGATTGAAATTACCAGATTTCTTCCTGAGGGGATAAATATGCAGGGTTTTAAACGATCTGGGGTTCTTACTTCTATGAGTGCAGAACTCATAGTTAATACCCTCTGTACTACGTAAGAGAAGAATCTCAATTAAGATAAATAATTTTTAGATAAATTTAATCTCAAATGGGAAATGGGAAAGAAACCGATCAAGATCCATGGTTCGCGTGTTCTCGGGTATAACATAGAATTTACAGTCTACAACAACTAACAATCATTGATTGTAGTGTCTAGGGATTCGATTGCAGTCTGGGTTTGCTCCTCTCAGAGATCGAATAAACTTAAGTGGTTTATGGATTTTAATTTATTTTAAGTTTGGGTTGGGGCTTATGGCTTCCATCAGAAGTCGCCCACGAGTTTGATTTAGTAATTAGGCGTATTACTTCTATTATGAGTGGCCAAGGATGGGTCTTACAACCTAACTCTATAGTGAGTGACCTGCCCGGATAATTTGTTTTAGTTTGGGGCTTATCAGCTCCAATTAAGAGTTGCCTGAATAATTTCAGTTGGATAGGTCTTATGGCTTCCTTAGAAGTTGCCTAACAGGTCTTATGACCTAGCCCTATAAGCTAAGCGGCCAAGTTGTGTGTCTTACAACCTAGTCCTTTTAGACTAGGATGCCCAAATGAGGGGTCTAGGTTTGTATTATCACCTAAACACTTCCCTCAGATGTCGGACTTAACGCTTCTATTAGAAGTGGACGGGTTTTAATTGGGGGTTAGGAGTTAGGTCAATTTTTTTCTTAAATTTCCCTCCTAAGGTCGGGCTTACGACTTTCCCTACGAAAGTTACCTGGATACGCGGGTCTTACACCAAGTCCTTATAAACAAGGCTGCCCAATTAGTTCAAATTTTTTAGTTTGCTTGAGTGGACAGTAGTTTTTTTTTTTTTTTTTTTTTGAAACTAGACCACCAGGATTTTCAATTGGTTGTTTATGATTTGGTATTTCAGAGTTTTAACACTAGCATTAGTGTTTGAGTTGTTTTGTGCTTGTATCTTTGTTTTACTACGTAGTCAAGTACTCTTCCTGCTTTTAGCACTTCTGCTTTAACTAGCTTTTTCGTACTCAGCTTTTCTTGCTTTTTTCAGTACTCTATTTTACCTGCAGTAGTTTACATTCATTTAAATTTCATTTATGATGCACTTACTGCTCATTTATTGTTTACAGGTTCGTAGCCAATGGTTGCAGTAGTTGAGGCTCGCAGTTGCAGAGGATAGAGCCTAAAGATAATCATAGAAGTTTGTACAGGAGAGCTTTGGAGAGTAATTTGTTTGAGAGTTGGAGAGTTTGAGAGCTTTTGTATACATATCTATAAGATGAAATTTATAAAGAAATTTTATCATAAAATTGTGGGTTTACTTTTCCAATAAAGTCTCATATTTTAAAAAAAGACATTTTAGATAATTCAAGCTCTTTGGCTTAGAAGGCAAAGAGGGCAAACTCTTTCAATTTCGCACAATTATTTAGCTCTAGGAGAAAATTTGTTTTTAAGTCATTTTAACTTACGGCATGCAAGAAAGTTTTAGAGACTTGTGGAAAGGAAATTATCCAAAATGGTGGAAGAGATTTCCTTTCAAGTAATTTTTTAAATTCAAATTTTTTTTAGATTAGAAAATTTTGATTTAAATTAATCCAACTCAATTTATATACAAATCTCATTTATATATAAAAATTATTTATATAGAAATGTGGTTTATATAAAAATTTGAACATATACAATTTAATTGATTCAATCGGTAGATTAAATGCTCTTTAATTGTCAGGAAATTTTTAGAGATTTTTTTTTAATTTTCTAAAAGTCCATAAATTTTCAAGGAATTTGGCAGCCTCCTGACGTTCTCCTCCCCACCGAGGGGAAGAAATCGGGACGGCATTGCCGGATATTTCTTCCTGCCCGGATCAAAGATAACGATGGCGCGAGGTCTTCAAATTTAAACCATCATACCCGGATCAAAGATCGACGGCGGATGGTCTTCAAAATTTATAACCATCATACCCGGATAAAAGATCGACGGCGTATGGTTTTCGTTTATAAATATATTTTTTAACCATCCGCTCGGATTAAAAATCACGGCGCGGGTCTTCGATATTTATTTTAAAGTCCTCTTCTCCTTTATATATATATATATATATAAATATTATATTATTATATATATAATGATAACAATAGATTTTTATTTATATTATATATTAATATATATATTATAAATATATATATATTATATATATATATATATATATATAATAAATAATAATATAATAATATAATAATAATAATACATATATATATACTATAAGATATATATTATATATATTAATATATAGAGAGGGGGGATCGGAATGGAGCAAAGCCCGATTGGGCATGGAGGAGGCGGAAGTCACGCACGGGCTCGGCGTCCGGCAAGGCGGCGGCAAAGACGGCGGCGGAGGCGGCGGCGGCTCAAGCGGGCCGGTTGGTTTTAGTTTGCTGGAGTCGACCGTCGGGGTCGATAGGAGAAGGAACGGAAGGAGCAACGCGTGCAATCTTCTCGACCTCCTGTGAAGCAACAGAGTCGAACAACAACGACGGGAGGAGAAGATGAACGGCGAACCCTAGACGCTTGTGCGAAGCAACGAAGTCGAACAGCGACAAGGGAACCGAATGAGCGAGCGTAAGTTTTTTTTTTTCTTCGTATCAATTCCTTTTATTATTTTAGATTGTCCGATGGCGGTTCTTATGCGAAGCGAGGCTTCATTTCGACGCTAACTGCCTAGTGTGGGGCCGGCGTAGAGGTATGTCGGTTGTTTTTTTTTTTAATTTTTTTTGTTCTATATTTTTATACAGTCAACACCGACATGATATAATATTTAGTGTTTGTCTCTGTGCTATATTTCAAGCTGATCCTAAAGAATCCCGCTTGACTGTAGTTAAGAGAATTATTAGATATCTCTTAGGAACCCAAAATATAGGAATCTAATATCCTAGGATCACTTCTTTTGAGATTATTGGATATTCTAATTTTAATTTTACAAGTTGTAGGGGGGATATAAATAACACTTCTGGGACTTTCTAATTCATAGGATAGTTTGTTAGTCTCCTAGTTTAGTAGAAAATAAAATTATGTTGCAGTTTCTACTATTGAAGCTGAGTACATTGCCTTAGGGAGTTGTGTGGCCCAAGTCCTTTGGTTGAACCAGCAAATTCTGGATTTAAGATTACATGTAGGTACAATCTTAATCTTTTGTGACAACACTAGTGCCATATATATTTCTAAGAATCCTATCCAACATTCAGGTTATAAGCACATTGACATAAGACATCATTTTATTAGAAACCATGTGACCTAGGGAGAAATTAAGTTACATCATGTGGGAACTGAGAATTAACTGGCTGATATATTTACTAAACCACCGGCCTTCGACACTTTTAGCACTTTAAGGACTAGATTGGGTGTGATTGACATTAATACATGAACTTGATTCTTACTGATTTTTAATTTTTTTCTGTTATTTATTTTTTTTATTTTGCAATTTTTTTTATACTTTTCATATGTTTCACTTCTGTTGATTTAATTTTTGTTGTTGTTTTATTTTTCTTTTAATCTCTGATGAATTGATATCTTATGCCTTATTTTTATTTTTTTAAAATGTGTAGTCAATGTTTAACATCCCTAAATCAGTTAAAGGGGGAAACACTATTGATTATTTCCTTTCTTCTAACTTCTTTTAGTGGTATAAATTTCTTTCCTAAATAAAAGTTTATCTCAAATTAATAACTGGACTTTGAAATTGAGATCTTTTCAATCTTACTACAATAATCTATCTTATATATATAAAGTTCAAAGTCTTTATTTTACCTTAATATTTTTCATAATCTTGTCGTTGAATTTATCATATGATTTTTTATTCTATTTTGTGATTCATTCATCCTTATATTAGAGAGTAAGTTTTTCTTCTCTATTATCTAGAAGATATAATCATAATTGAGAATATTTAAGAGTTTTGAAAAAAGGATCTAGCTTACAAAAAAATAAATAAATAAAAAGTGGTCAATAATACCAAATTAAAAGATGCACAATGACGCCAAATTGAAAAAGATACACAAAGTGTATAAAAAATCAAAAGATGCACAAAGAGCGCTAATCAATTGACAAGAGGCATAAAATGAGCCAACCAAAAGCAACCTTTCTTCTCTTGCAAAATTTTTAAATCTTAGAAGAATTCATGTATCACTTGATATTTTTTAAAGGCTTGATTTCAGAATTCATGATCGTGACTAATTACTTTGATATATTATTATATAAAATATTTTTCTAAAACCAAGTTTTGAACGGATCTCTTTTTCTTATCCAATTAATTTTTCTGATTTATATTTTTATTTTCAAAAGACGGTTTGCCCTCTAAGAAGTCTGAGTTAGGGATAACAGGATTGGTTGTTCTTCCATTTTTTAGATTTCAATGATGTTAACTCATTGATTTTTATAAAATTATTCAATCACAACTTATTGTGTCTTTTTCGTATTTTATTTTTGTCTTTTTTATTGATTTTCATATTTTTGGACCTTCACTGATCATCTCCATCCATCCTTTGATTTTAAACTTTTTGTCACATTCTCCCGGGCGATATTTATATCATCCTAGATGATATGTTCAATTTACTCTTAAAATTTCATCTAACGGCTGTTTTGACTCTTTTGTTCTGATCATCCTGGACTATCTTTTATCATCCTAGACAATCTATTATTGTCATGGACGATCTGATTGTCTTTTGCTTTAATTATTTGTGACCGTCCTGGATGATCTTCACAATTTTTGCTCAATTATTGGTGATCGTCCTAGACGATCCACGTGGCAAAATTTGATTCACAACTTTAATTTAGCCGGTACGATCAATTATTGTAGATCATCTTGGACGATCCACATAATTGTTCCGGACGATCTGCTTTTTCAACGGTCATCCAGATTTTCTCCTCGGGATGATCGTCTGTGTCTTATTGTCCCAGACGATATTTGATCGTCCTAGACAATTTCACCGCCTTTTTGACCAATTGTCCCGGACGTAATTATCGCACCCAATCGTCCTGGACAATTCTGCGATTGTCTTGGACGATCAACCTGATTCTTTTTAAACCGAGGTTCTCAAACAGATTTTCTCACAAAATCCTTCTTAAACCCTCTTATGCTCTTACTCACTCTCTATTTTCCTGATTATGGAGGGAAAATCGGGACCCTCGATTCGCTGAGGCGGTCAATCAAGCCTCCTATTAGAGGTACAAGATGGTCAGGATCACTGTATCCCAAATTATCAACCCCCATATTCTTTCATATCATATTCTTGATTTATTTACTCACACTACTCTCACTTTCCTCCTCACTCTTACTATCCCATTCAAGACTCAGATCACTTCCTATAGCTCTGTCTTACAATCCAAATTCCAAAACTATTGCTCTGATACCACTAAAGCTTGTCATGACCCAACCCGACCGGGACGGATCCCGCTCGCATCGGGTCGTGATCCAAACTCAAACTAACTGAACTGATTCCAGGATCTAGTTTTGAATTTGTTTCAGAACTTTCTTCCAAACATTACACACAGAAACAGACACACACAGAGCTACTATAAACATAAATACAGCGGAACAGATCATCTATCTTTTTCTTCTCAAAAGAATCATATACAAATACAACTCATGGCTTTCAGACAGAAAGAAAAACATAACAGAAAAGTCATGACTGTACAAAAGATCAAAAGTACAAAATACCTATAACAGATCAGACTCTGAACTCCTACTCCAAGACTTCCTTCCTTTTCCCAGAACCTAAAACCACGCAGAATAAGGATGAGCTACAACAGCTCAGCAAGACATCAAACCTCCAATCATAATCCTCTGAATCCACATCAAACACATTAGACAAAATCCGTACAGAAATCAGATCAAATCAGAACAGAAAAGAATCATACATAATCAGATCAAATCAAACATAACAGAATCGTATATCGAATCAAATCAAATCAGAATAGAAACAGAATCAATCAGAATATCAAATCAGAACAGAACATAATCATAAATCATATCAAAACGTACAGAAAGAAGAAATCATATCACTTCAGAACATATTAAAAGTCAGAACAGATTCCTGACCCTGACAGAATCTCAATGAATTCTAGCCTCTTAACTCCCTTCCCAGAACACTGACAGAATCTCTCGGATTCTGGCCTTATGCTCCCTTTGTGGCTCATGGCACCAGAACCAGATGTGCTTATGCACCAGACAGAACTTATCATCGATCGGAAGAACTTGTTTTCAGATTTTTAGAGCCCATTTTAGATTTTCCTGACACAATCAGGATCTCACAGGTCCTGACCCCTTATAACCCTTTCATAGCACACAATCATATCATGTCATTTTAGAAAAATCCGGACAATTTCAGAAAATCGTACGAAAATCCAGCGGCATAACGACAGATACGTATTTACACAAAATTCACAGATTCAGAAATTTACTAAATTACCACAGAACACAAAAAATTATAATACTTTATTCTACTGCCCAAACATTTTAGACTCATCAGAAATTACAGTCAAAATAAACACCACTGAATCAAACTATCCGGTCAAATTCTCCAGAAAATAATCAAATGTGCGCACTCGTGCACCTCAGAACATATCAAAAGTTACACGGTAAAAACTGACCAATCGAAAAACGGACGAAATTCGCTAACGAAAAAAAATCCAGACAGAAAATCGTTCAAACTTACCGTTCTGAAAATTGAGAAAGCGGAATGGCCTTACCTTGTGTATACAATTTCTTGAACTACTGCAACGGACGAAAATGGCGGGAGTCGCCAAAATCACTTTTCCTTCTTTTTCCTTCTGTTTTTCTCTCTCCTGGGCTTTTCTCTCTCTTCAAAATATCTCATTTCTATATATATCCAGACTGATCGTCCCGGACGGTCGCAACTTCGTCCCGGGACGAAGTGGCTCTGTACGAATTTCGTCCAGATGAAATTAATTATCGTCCCTGGACGACTGGGCTCTGTAAAATTTTCGTCCAGACGATCCAAATTTCGTCTAGACGAACCATGCAGCCACACATGTTTTCCTGCACAACCTGTACCGATCGTCCCGGACGATCCGACTTCGTCCAGACGAACCTGGGAGCAAAATGACCTTTACAATCAGCACCATAACTTTAGTTGAAAAGGGGAGTCATAGTGGTACCACCATAAGTGTCATAGAACTAGTGGAAGTTATGGATAGTATGGTCAATCTTTTTAACGAGGAGCTGGCATATTTTACTCTTGTAAGAAGTCTTAGGCAAGTCTAGTTGAGGGGAGAGCATATGTGCAAACTAAAGGAGTGGAGTCAGTCATAAAGAAAGTTTGTAATTAGTGTTTACAAGTCAAAACTAATTCTATCTACCCATTATCTTCTCTTGAACTTTTGTTTGAACTAAAATGAAGATTCTTTTTCTTGTTTTATTTTTAATGTCTAACTAAAATATTTTTTTAGGCTTATGTTTACCTTAAAATCATACATGCATAGATAAAACCTCTAAATTGTTATTAAAGAAACGTGGTTTCTAATTCTTTCCTATTTTATTTAGATTGTGTATAGGCCTTGCACAACATTAAAATTTAGTATGATCTATATCCTTGATGGAAGCGTAGTTTAGTCAATTAGAAGCATTAGAATATATTTCATCCATGTATAGACATATAGTGGATAAAAATCTATGATATTTAAGTAGATATAAATAAATAACAAGTATATCTTTGCTAAAAACTTCAGTGATCTTAATAAAGATGAGTTTCTTATGCTATGATACATTACAACACAAAATAAGAGAGCAATCTATGTGAGCATGACTTCTTAACTAACATAAGTTCAAGGCTATCATAAGATATAATTTATTCTAGATAGACTTAGCTGATAGCTTTCAATATCACCGCCTTTTAATTTACAAGGTAAGATAAAATAAGCAATTTTAGGAGTAGTAATAAATTAATCTTGAGATTGCATTTATCCTTATGGGAATAATACTCAACTCATTGTTGTATTATTACTTGACATGACACATGCAAGTAATTTTCTATTGTCACTCTTAATTGACATAGAATGCTAGGGTTGTGAACACACATCTATCTTTCCATTTTAGTTAAGGAGAGGGGATTCTTTACTTATTAGTGTCCAAAGGAGAGAGCGATGAATCCTTGAGGTGGAGGTCTCATTTTGTGGACATAGCCACAAGTGTTGAAACATAAAAATTAGTTTGTTCCCTATTTTCTTTTGTTATTTTGTTTCTTATTATTCTTACATGCTTTAATTGATCTCTTGCACTATGGAAAATATGGTTTATGATTATATTAGTTCCTCTTAAACTAACACTTTTACTTCTTACATAATTTGTGTTTATTTAATGATTGATCTTTTAAACTGCATAGAAAAAAATTATTTTTAAAAAAATGAGGATCTCAATTTTATCTCATTTCAAATAAAATTTTAAAATCAAAATATAATAAAATGGGATTTTAAAATGAATATAAGCCAACTCACCCCCTCCTTCTTGGTGTTGCTATACACTTTATTCTTACATTTTTTTTATTCCACATGAAGTGTTTTTGGCTCCTTAATACTTTGGAGAAGGGCTATCACTTATCTCATAACTTTAAGGTAATGTGACTTAACCTTCAAATTTTCATGGTTAGTAATTCCAATTCCTTAGTTATTTTTATTGATGGCATCCCTAAAGTTGCCACGACTTTATCAAGATTCATTTTAATTCCTTTTCGTGTGAGTAGAAAATATAAGTATTTCTTTGATCAAGGTCAATATTGAATTTCTTCACTATGGCATATATTTCTTTTAAACCTAGAATATGTTGTTTAGAAGTTTACTTTTACCAACAAGTCATCCACATTGACTTTGATTTTCATCCCTTTTGATGCTTGAACTTTTGATCCATCTTTCTTTGATAAGTTTCCCTTTTTATTTTTGAAGCCAGAAGGCATCTAATTGAGTGTGTATTTGTTTATTGATACTTAGAGAACACATACACAAGCTAATGCAATGAAAGTTAACCATCAAGTTAACAAATATGTCAATCCTAGGAAGAGGATAGTTGACTTTGGGGTTTGATGAATTCAAGTTAGCAAAGTTTACACATCCTCTATTTATCATCCAACAATTGCACAATTGCATATTTGAGTTCTTGTATAAATGCTTGGCTTCTTTTATGAAATTGACTTTGAGAAGCTTATGAATATCATTTCTTAGTTTGGATAAGATGATGATTTTTTTTATTTGTTTATTAAACTACATTATACACTTCTTGATGTTTTGAGCCAATGCCATATGACACTTATTTTATGACTAGCATCTCTGCTACTAACTAAGCAAATACTTTAATATTATCTGAAAGAGTCTCAATTAACCTATCATTTTGGTATTTTTTGAAAGAAGTGTGTTGACCTCAATGTGTTATCTAAAGAACGAAAAAGGCAAGAGGGAAGAGCCAGTGTACAAACCTCTTACCCGACGGATCCAC